>NW_006408685.1:2943957-2949059 GCF_000296735.1 Chrysochloris asiatica | reverse complement strand
CCATGCTCTGTTTGAACAACTGTTTCTTGGTCCAGGTACAGATTTCTCAGAAGTACAATTAAGTGTTCTGGAATACTCATACTTCTCAATGCTGTCCATAGCTTGTCATGATCCACACAATCGAAAGCTTTTGCCTAGTAAATAAAGCATAGGTGAACATATTTATGATATTCTCTGCTTTCAGCAAAGGTCCATCAGACATCAGCAATAATATCTCTCGTTCCACGGCCTCTTCTGAATCCAGCTTGAATCTCTGAAAGTTCTCTGTCAGTGTATGATTGTAGCTGTTTCTGTATTACCTTTACCAAAACTTAACTCGCTTGAGATATCAAAGAGATTGTCCGATAATTTCCACATTCCATTAGAGAGATGCAAATCAAAACAACAATGAGATATCATCTCACACCTGCAATAACAGCAAAGATCAAAAAAGCTGAGGACAATAAATGCTGGTGGGGCTGTGGAGAGACTGGGACACTCCTGCACTGCTGGTGGGAATGCAAAATAATCCAATCTTTCCGGAAAGCAATATGGCGCTTCCTCAGAAGGTTGAAACTAGAAATATCATATAATCCAGCAATTCCTATACTTGTTATTTACCTAAAAGAAAAACGAGCCACAACACGGGAAGATATATGCACACCAATGTTGATAGCTGCACTATTTACAATAGCAAAGAGATGAAGACAGCCAAAGTGCCCATCAACTGAAGAATGGATAAAAAAAAAACTGTGGTACATACACACAATGTAATGTTATGCTACCTTGAAGAATAACAAGGAAGCTGCAACCCACCACTTCACATGGATGAAACTTGAGGGCATTATATTGAGTGAAATTAGTCAGTCACAAAAAGGGAAATACTGCATAGGACCACTACGGTAAAAGACTAAGGTAAAGAATCCATACTAAAGGAGGATAGGGGAAATTCTTTTCTGATTCCCGGGATGTTGTTTGTGGGGTGAGGGGAGGGATGGAAAGGTAGAGCACAGGGCATGGGATAGACACAGAATAGTTAGGGTGCTGGGGAGGGCGCCAATACTAAAAAGAGGAGAGGGGAATGGAAGAACAAAGCAGAGGGAAGAACAAGTAGGCAGGTTCACATGGGCTAAGTGGGACAGATGTAAATAATAATGTATACACAACCTTGAAACAACAAGGCGAGGGGATACACGAATTGAGATATGGTTGGAATAGGGGAAAAGGGGGAAATAATGTTAAGATGCTTGGCTGTCTCCTGAATCTTGGTATTCCTTGTGTTACATTATAAAACAGACACTGGAAGGGGAGAGAAAGGAAAAGCCAGAAATATCACCATAGAAAGCTTGTAAGCCCGTCTTCTGCCTATAACTGCTTGGAATACCTAAAATGGAGATACAAAGTGCCCAGTGAAGGAGGCTGCCTGTGGAGCCTCTACATTACATAAGACTATAGGTGGAATCCTGAACAGCATCCAGAATCTTCAGAGGTGAGAAATAGCCCCCTGAGAGGACGGGCAGACCAGCCTGGAGTGGCTAGAAGAACAGAAGACACCTCTTGAAAGGAAGACTGACAGGAAAAAAAAACACACAAAACAATAGAGGCAGACCGACCAATTACTACAAGGACAAGCAAGTTGCCTGCCCAAGAGACATCAAGGCAAGGGATCGGGTCCCCTCAGAGTATACCCCCTTCCAAGACTAAGACTCAGTGGGAATACACGCTCTGATGCGTGATTACGTTCGCCACCAACAAGGGGAAGTGAAGGAAAAACAGCTATGAGGCTGTGAGCTAAGCCCTACAATGGTCAGTAGACGCCTGTGAACCCAGGTTGAGACCTGGTTGGCCAGCAGTGTGGCAAGACCTGGGGACTCTTGGGCCCAGAGCCAGTGACATAGCTATGGAGGACTGGAGTGGAGAGTGAAGCGTCCAGCTGATAAGAAGAGAGGGCATATGCACAAGAACACCCACACTTGCAGATAATACCCACTTGACCTGCCTTCAATAACTGAGATATCAGAGCTCAACTAGATGAAGAAAGAAAAAAAAAAAAAGAGTAACCTGATACAATTTGATGAACTTGACCTACACCTATGGTTGCAGTAGTTCAAAAGAGGGAACAAATTTTTGCAGCAGGGATCATTCCCACCCCCTCCTTACACAGAGTGGACAGGGATGGGCAACTTGGACATTGGCTATCCAAAATGTGGCAAAGGCAAGAAGTGACTGGCGTACAAGCTTTCAGAGGGAACCTAGATCCAGAGGGCGTGGAGGAAGGTAGAATCTCCACTGAGTAATATCTAACCTGTCTAGGCGGGACTGATTAAAGGAAATGCAGATAGGTCTCTCGTGATACAAGGGTGAATAATTGTTATGAGGACTAATTGTGAAGGTTGTCAATGTAAAAGTGGGCATTTTGTGGCAAGGAGGGGTGTGATTGACTTTGCAGGCTGGTAGCGGAGGTCCCTGGAACCATGAAAGGAGAAGAGTGGAGAGGAGTGGTCCCCGATATGGAGGCAGTGGTCCCCGATATGGAGGCAGAGATGATGACGTGGAGAGGCAGTGGTCCCCGATATGGAGGCAGAGATGATGACGTGGAGAGATGGAGCAGCTGGGGACTCAGGGCCCAGGGAGGAAGAGGGCCTGTGTGCTGATGACTGGGACGGGTGAGGGTGGGAAGCAGGCTTATAGAATGTACCTTTTCGTTGATTGGTGATGTGTGGAGGGGATTGTAACCATGGCAATGAAACAATATATGATAGGATGAATGTAAAACTGATGTTCTCCTTGTAAACTGTCACATAATACACAATAAAACTTAAAAAAAAAGAAGTGCTTTGCTTATCCTGGGTCTCTTTCCTTTCCATATAAAGTTTGTAATTGTTTTTTCCATCTCTTTTAAGAATGTTGTTGAAGTCTGATTGGGATTGCTTTATATATATAGATTGCTTCGGGTAGTATTGATCTTTTCACAATGTTAATTGTTCCTATCCAGGAACATGGTATATACTTCCATTTTTCTAAGTCTCTTTTGGTTTATTGTAGTAGTGTTTGGAAGATTTCTTTGTATAGTTCTTTTGTTTCTCTGGTTAGATTTATTCCTAAATATTTCATCCTTTGGAAGGCTATTGTATATGGTATTGCTTTCCTAATTACCTTTTCAGCACTGTCATTATTAGTATACAGGACTCCAACTGATTTTTGCATGTAGATTTTATATCCTTCCTGTCTGCTGAATCTTCTTCCAATGAGTTCTAGTAAATTTTTTTGCTGAGTTTTTGGGGTTTTCTATGCATAGGATCATATCATCTACACATAGAGAGTGTTTTACTTCTTCTTTGCAAATTGGAATGCCTTGAATTTCCTATCTTGCCATATAACTCTGGCTAAGACTGCCAACACAATATTAATAGGACATCATTGTCTCACTCCAGTTCGCAGAGGGAAGGCTTTCACTTTCTCTCCTGAGAGCAATGTAGGCTGTTGGTTTTGTATCTATGCTCTTAATATTTTTGAGGAATTTCACTTCCATTCCTAGTTTGTTGAGTATTTTTCTTTTGAAATGGATGTTGGATTTTGTCAAATATCTTTTCTGCGTCAATTGATATGATCATGTAGTTCTTTTCCTTTTTAATTTATATGATGGATTGCATTGATTGTTTTTCTAATATTGAACCATCCTTGCATCCCTGATATGGATCCCACATGGTTATGACATATTAATTTTTTGTTATGTTGTTGAATTCTGTTGGCTAGATTTTGTTAAGAATTTTTTTATCTATGTTCATGAGGGTTATTGGTGTATAGCTTTTCTTCTTTGTGAGGCCCTTCCCTGGTTTTGGTATGAGGGTTATGCTTGCTTCATAGAATGTATTAGGGTGTTTTCCATCTTTTTCTATGTTCTTGAGTAATTTGAGTAGAGTTGTCGACATCTCTTCCCTGAATGTTTGGTAAAACTCACCAGTGAAGCAATCTGGACCTGGACTTTTTTTGGTTGGGTGTTTTTGATCACCTGGTCAATTTCTTCCTTTGTTATAGGTCTTTTCAAGTATTCTGTTTCAATCTGTGTAAGTTTAGGTGGGTCGTGCTTTTCTAAAATTGCATCTATATCCTGTAGATTTTCAAATTTGTTGTGGTAATACTCTTCATAATATTCTGTTATTATCCTTAGTGTTCCTATTTTTTTCTATTGTGACATCACCCATGTGGCTTCTTAGTTGTGTTATTTTTTACTTCTCCCTCTTTTCTTTTGTTAGATTTGCCAGTATTAGCTTGATTTTATTAATTCTTTCAAAGAACCAGCTTCTTGTCTTATTGATTCTATCTGTAATTTTTTCTGTTTTCTACCTCGCTTATTTCTGCTCTAATCTTTATTATTTCTTTTCTTCTGTTCACTGTAAGTTTATTTTGCTGGTCTGTTTCTAGTTGTTGTGTTAATGTGTTGATTTTGGTTCTTTCTTCTTCTTTTTTGGAGTGTTGCTTTTTTTTAAAGTTTTTATTGTGAATTGTGTGATAGTTTACATGGGAGAGCATTAGCTTTACATTCATCCTATCTTATTTCATTTCATTGTAAGGATTGCAATCTTCTGCATGCATCATAAAACAACCAAAGGGTAACCCCATACACATTCCAGCCTCCTGTCAGCACACAGCATCTCTCCCTCCCTGAGTTTAAAGTCCCCAGCTGCTCCATCTCTGCACGTCATCATCTCTACCTCAATCTCTGGCATCATTGCTTCTCTGGATAGGGTACCACACTTCACTTTTCTACCCTGATGTATCCAGGGACATATGCACCTGGACAGCAAAATCTATCACTCTCCTCCCTTTGTTACAAAAATTCTAACTTTACCTTTCCAACACTGACAGTCAGTCCTGATAGCTATCATTCACTATTGAACCAAAAGAGTCTTATCCCCATCTCCTTTCATCAGCCCCATCCTGACAGGTTGGAAATCACTCAGTGGAGATTCTACCTTTCCCTATATCCTCTGGAACTAGGTTCTCTATTTTTTTCTTTTTAATTAAATGTTTTTATTTTGGATTGAGTGAAAGTTTACAGGGCACATCATCAGCTTCACATTCAACCATTCATATAGCTTGTTTCATTACATTGATTATTA
>NW_006408685.1:2930359-2937483 GCF_000296735.1 Chrysochloris asiatica | reverse complement strand
GGCGCCCTTCTAAAAAGTCTGTAATTCCTTGCACAGTGATTTCTCAAAGAAACGGGTCTAAGGCTCTGGCGCACTAAGATTTATGCGGGCTGTGAGACTGTGAATTCCCACCTGGGAGGCTTAACTCGCGAGCTTCCCCCCTCTGACCCCGGAGCCCCCACTCACTCGCACCGCCTGGCTGCCCTAGCAAACCGGAAGTCCCTCAATATTGTTTTGAAAGTCTTAGCCAGAGCTATATGGCAAGATAGGGAAATTAAAGGCATCCAAAATGGCAAAGAGAGTATAAAACTCTCTCTATTTTCAGATGATATGTTCCTATACATAGAAAGACTGAAAGACTCAGTAAAAAAGCTACTAGACTTCATTGGAAAATTTAGCAAAGTGGCAGGGTATAAGATCAACATACCTAAATCAGTTTGATTCCTCTATGGTAAAAATGACAGCACTAAATGGACATTAGGAAAGCAATATAATTTGCAATAGCCTCCCAAAGGACGAAATTTCTAGGAATAAATGTAACCAGAGAAACAAAAGACATATACAAAGAAAACTACAAATCACTACTACAAGAAACCAAAAGAGACTTACAAAAATGGAAGAATATACCATGTTCCTGGATAGGAAGTATTAATGTTGTGAAAATGTCAATAATGTCCAAAGCAATTTACACATATAATGCAGTCCCAATCCAGATTGCAGTAACATTCTTCAAAGAGATGGGGAAAACAATTATAAACTTTATATGGAAAGCAAAGAGACCATGATACACAAAGCACTGCTTAAGAAGAAGAACAAGATGCGGGAAACCTCTCACTCCCTGATTTCAAAACTGACTATACGTCTGCAGTGGTCACAGCAGCTTGGTACTGTTACAATGAAAGATACATTGATCAGTGGAAACAGAATTGAGAATCCAGAAATTAACCCATTCACATACAGCCAACTGATTTTCGACAACGTACATAAGTAAAATGCATAGGGAGGAGATAGTCTCTTCAACAGATGGTGCTGGCAGAACTCGAAAGTGATATGCAAAAGATTGAAACAAGAACTTTACCTCACCCCTATACAAAAACACACTGGTCATGCATTAAAGACCTCAATGTGAACCCCAGAATTATAAAGGCCATCAATGAAAAAATGCAGACAAATATGAGGGCTGTAATACAGATCACATATAGACTACCAAACATTTTGAAAACTATGCAAACAGAAGTAGACAAAATATAGATGATTAGGATATACTAAAAATAAAAAAAAATTATGTTCATCAAAAGACTTCACCAAAAGAGTAAAAAGGGAACCAACAGAATGGGAAAAAATCTTTGCAACCACACATCTGACAAGGGACTAGTATCTAAAATATATAGAAAGTTACAACACCTCTACAGGATAAAGACAAATAACTCAATTAAAAAATGGGCACAGGACACGAACAGACACTTCACCAAAGAGGAGATCCAGGAAGTCAACAAATATATGAAGAAATGTTCATGATTAGTAGACATTGTTGTTGTCATTGTTGTTAGGTGCCATCGAGTCGGAACCAACTCATACTGACCCCATGCACAGCAGAACGAAACAATGTCCAATCCTGGGCCAACCTCACTACCGCTGCCACACTTGAGTCCGCCAATGCTGCCACCTGGCCAATCCATCTCGTTGGGTGGTCTTCCTCTTTTTCTCTGACCCTCCATGATACCCATGATATCCTTCTCCAGCTACTGTTCCCTCCTAACAATATGTCCAAAGTATGAGAGACAAAGATTGGCCATCTTGGCCTCTAAGGAGCACTCTGGCTGCACTTCTTCCAAAACAGATCCTTTGGCAGCCCATGGCACTTTTAGTATTCTCCTCCAACACCATAATTCAAAGGCATCAATTCTTCTACTGTCTTCCTTATTCACTGTCCAGCTTTCACATCCATATGAGGTTATTGAAAATACCATGGCATGGGTCGGGTGCACCTTAGTCCTCAAGCTGAAATCTTTGCTCTTCAACATTTTGGAAAATTCCTGTGCAGCAGATTTGCCTAATGCAATACATCGTCTGATCTCTTGACTGCTGCTTTGGGTGAGTGTTGATAGTTGATCCAAGAAGAATGAAGTCCTTGACAACTTCCATCTTTCTCCATTGATAAGAATGTTGTTCATTGGTCCAGTGGTGAAGTATTTTTGTTTTCTTGACATTGAGATGTAATTCATACCGAAGGCTGTGCTCTTTGATCTTCATCAGTAAATGTTTTAAGTCCTCTACACTTTCAGCAAGCAAGGTTGTATCATGTGTATATTGCATGTTGTTAATGAGTCTTCCTCCAATCCTGATGCCATGTTTTTCTTCATAGAACTTAACTTCTCATATTATTTGCTCAGCATACAGGTTGAATAACTATAGTGAAAGAATACAACCTTGTTGCACACCTTTCTTAATTTTATAACATTCAGTGTTCCCATGCTCTGTTAGAGCAATTGCTTCTTGGTCCAGGTACAGATTTTTCATGAGTACAATTAAGTGTTCTGTAATACTTATACTTTGCAATGTTGTCTATAGCTTGTCATGATGCACACAATCAAAAGCCTTTGCTTAGTCAATAAAGCATAGGTAAACATCATTCTGATATTCTCTACTTTCAGCCAAGATCCATTGGACATGAGCAATGATATCCCTCGTTTCACGGCCTCTTCTGAATCCAGCTTGAACCTCTGGAAGTTCTCTGTCTGTGTATGATTGTAGCCGTTTCTGCATTACCTGTAGCAAAACTTTACTCGCTTCAGATATCAAAGAGATTGTCCGATGATTTCCGCATTCCGTTGGGTCACCCCTGTTTCGAATGGGCACAAATATTGATCTCTTCCAATCAGTCGGCCAGATAGTTGTCTTCCAAATTTCTTGCCAGAGACGAGTGAGTTTCTCCTGTGCCACCTTACTTTCTTGAAAGATTCCAATTTTTATTCCATCAATTCCTGGTGCCTTTTCTTTGCCAATTCCTTCAATTCACTTTGGACTTCCTCCCTGAGTATCATTGGCTCTTGATCATATTGTACCTCTTGAAATGGATGAACATTAACCATTTCCTTTTGGTACAATGACTGTGTATTCCTTCCATCATCTCTTGATGCATTCTGCATCATTCAATAATTTGCCCAGAGAATCTTTCAATAAAGAAAGTCGAGGCTTGAATTTTTTCTTCAGTTCCCCCAGATTGAGAAATGCTGAGCGTGTTCTTCCGTTTTGGTTTTCTGATTCCAAATCTTTGCATATTTTATTATAATATTTGGCTTCGTCTTCTTGTGCTGATCTTTGAAATTTTGTGTTCAGCTCTTGGACCTCCTCGTTTCTTCCATTTGCTTTAGCATCTCTATGCTGGAGAGCAAGTTTCAGAGTATCTTCTGACATCCATTTTGACTTTTTCCTTCTTTTTTGTCTTCTTAATGATTTTTTGCTCTCTTCACGTATGATGTTCTTGTTGTCATCCCACAACTCTTCTGGTCTTTGGTCTTTAGTGTTTAATGCATCAAATCTGTTCTTCAGATATTCTTTAAATTCAGGTGGGATAAATTCAAGGTCATATTTTGGCTCTAGTGGACTCGTTTTCGTTTTCTTCAGTTTCAGTTTGAACTAGCATATCAATAATTGATGGTCTGTTCCACAGTCTGCTCCTGGCCTTGTTTTCACTGATGATATGGAGCTTTTCCATTTTCTCTTTCCACAGATGTAGTCAATTTGATTTCTATGTGTTCCATATGGTGAGGTCCATGTTTATAGTCATCTTTGAAATAAACATATCATTGGTTTTGCAGAAATCTATCATTCGTTCTCCAACATCATTTCTATCACCAAGACCAAATTTTCCAACTGCTGGTCCTTCCTCTTTGCTCCCAACCTTTGCATTCCAATCACCAGTAATGAGCAATACATCTTGATTGCATGTTTGATCGATTTCAGATAGAAGAAGTTGGTAGAATTCTTCTATTTCATCCTCACTAGCTTTAGTGACTGGTGCATAAATTTGAATAGTAGTGGTATTAACTGGACTTCCCTAAAGGCGCATGGATATTATTCTATCACTTACAGCATTGTACCTCATTACTAATCTGGATATGTTGTTTTTGACGATGAATGCTACACCATTCCTTTTCAATTTATCATTCCCTGCATAGTAAACCATATGGTTGTCAAATTCAAAATGAACAATGTCAGTCCATTTCAGCTCACTAATGCCTAAGATATCGATGTTGATGCATTCCATTTCATTTTTGGCAACTTCCAATTTTTCCAGATTCATACTCTGTGCATTCCATGTTCCGATTTTCAACGGATGTTTACAGTTGTTTCTCTTCCTTTTGAGTTGTGCCCCTGTAAGGCCTATCTGATTTTGCCTAGTTGCTTGACTAAAGTCTAGTCAGGCACAGAAAAACATTTTAAATAGACTAGACCTCAGTTTTTAGTTCTCTCCAGAGACAAAGTCAATCAGTTAGCCCTCAATATCAAAATAATCTTTGAGAAACTCTTAACAGTCAGACTGACCCAGACGAATGAGAATATCCTAAACACTAAACACTTGCAATTGCCAAAACCCATCTGCTTATAGATTAAAAAGCTTGCTTCATGCCAAGACCAATTAAACTGTAACATCTCATACTTTGCCATATGTCAACCAATCAGAGACTGTATCTATAGTGCTGTGCAATTATGCCCCCTGAAACCCTATAAAAACTTATGTGTATAGTGAGTCGGGGTCACCTTTGTCTCCTGTTTTTAGGAGTCTGTGAAGGTGGACCCCAGGGTGCTGGCAAATAATCAATAAACCTCTTGCTTTTGCATTGAACTAGAGTCCTGATAATCTTCTTGGGGTTTCCTACTGGATTAGGCCACTAGGGGGCCTGACACCCCATCAGCAAATGAAGGTTCTGTGGGCTTTTCTCCCACGAGCTTAACTCCATTCACGTCATCATGGTCAACTCTACTTTGAGGAGGCATCTCTTCCCCAGTCGCATTTTGAGTGCCTTCCAACCTGAGGGGCTCATTTTCTGGCACGGTATCTGACAGTGTTTGTCATAAAGTTTTCAGTGACTAATGATTCAGAATTAGTTCGTCACTCTTTCTTCCTAGTCTGTCTTTGTCTGAAAGCTCATCTGAAACCTGTTCACCATGGGTGACCCTGCTGGTTATTTAAAATGCTGGTGGCATAGTCCTCAGAATTACAGCAACTCAAGCCACCAAAGCACGACAGACAGACGAGTGGTGGCCGTTTGACTTTGTGTCAAAACTGTCACTTTAAATTTCGATATCAATCCTGATACAATCAAGATTTTCTCTCCGAAGATGGCGGCTCCGGGAATAGCTGAGCGTCTTGAATTAGAAACAATGGATTTCTTGATTATCTTACAAATTCCCCTAGCTGTAAGCCCTCCAATCCTCCAAATATTCCTTTATATGTGTTTCAGAGTTCCAGCATCATCCTCTGAGCCTGTTTGGCCCGGTATTCCATGTTGTTAGTAGATATTAGAGAGAGTCAAATCAAAACTTCAATGAGATGTCATCTCACAGCAGCAATAATAGCAAAGATAAAAATGTATAGGACAATAAATGCTGGCAAGGATGTGGAGAGACTGGGACCCTCCTACATTGTTTGTGGGATTGCAAAATGGAGATCAATATGACACTTCCTCAGATAGCTGGAAATAGAAATACCTTATCATCCAGTAATTCCTCTACTTGGTTTTACCCACAAGAAATACAAGCCATAACTCAGGTAGATATATGCACACCAATGTTCATAGCAGCACTGTTTACAGTAGTAAAAAGATGGAGACTACCTAAATGCCCATAAATGGTAGAATGGATAAACAAACTGTGGTACATACACACAATGGAATATTGTGCTACCTTGAAGAATAACAAGGAAGCTACAAGCCACCACGTAACATGGCTGAACCTTGAGTACATTATGCTGAGTGAAATCAGTCAGTCACAGAAGGACAAATACTGCATAGGGCCATTAGTGTAAAAGATTAAGAAAAAGCTGCCACCCTAAAAGGTGAAATAAAAGAAAATTTGTTGATCACCAGGATGGGATGAGATGAGGGAACTGGACTAGAAGTTGGAGCACAGGGGAGGGAATAGACACAGGATAGCTTGTGTTCTGGGGTGAGGGTGGGGCACAATACACAAGAAGATAGAGGGCAATGGAAGAACAAGGTGGATGGGAGAACAGTTAGCAAGGTTTACATGGGCTAAATGGGACAGAGGTAAATAATGATGCTTGTACAACCTTGGAACAACTGGGCTCTGGGATACAGTGATTGAGGCATGGTTTAAATGGGTAAAAGAGAAGAAATAATGTTAAGATACTTGGCTGTCTTTTGAATCTTGGTTTCCCTTCCTACCATTGTAAAATAGACATTTGAGGGGGAGAGAAAGGAATAACTAGTACTATCGCAATAGAAAGCTTCTAAGTCTGTCTTCAGCCTATAACTGATTGTTGTTGTTGTTAGGTGCCATGGAGTTGGTACCGACCCAAAGCTACCTTATGCAGAGCAGATCGAAACACTGGCCGATCCTGGGCCAACCTTACTACTGTTGTCACGCTTGAGTCCATGATGCTGCCACCAGGCCAATCCATCTCGTTAGGGGTCTTCCTCTTTTTCTCTGATCCTCCACCTTACCAAACATGGTATCCTTCTCCATCGAGTGGTCCCTCCTGACAATATGTCTGAAGTATGAGAGGTAAAGTATGGCCATCTTGGCATCCAAGTAGCACTCTGGTTGCACTTCCAAAGCGGATCTATTGATTCTTTTGCCAGCTCATGGCACTTTCAGTATTTTCCTCCAACACCATAACTCAAATGCATCAATTCTTTTATGATCTTTCTTATTTACTGTCCAGTGAATACTGTGAAAGAATACTGTGAAAGAATACATCCTTGCCGCACACCTTTTTAAATTTTAAACCATTCAGTGTACCTAAGTTCTGTTCAAACAACTGCTTCTTGGTCCAGGTATAGATTCCTCATGAGTACGATTAAATGTTCTGGAATACTCATACTTCACAATGTTGTCCATAGCTTGTCATGATCCACACAATCAAAAGCCTTTGTGGAGTCAATAAAGCACAGGTAAAC
>NW_006408685.1:2920458-2930073 GCF_000296735.1 Chrysochloris asiatica | reverse complement strand
GGGTCACCTCTCTTTGGAATGGGCACAAATAAGGATCTCTTCCAATCAGTCGGCCAGATAGTTGTCTTCCAAATTTCTTGCCAGAGATGAGTGAGTGCCTCCTCACTGTCTTGAAGGATTTCAATTTTCATTCCATCAATTCCTTGTGCCTTATTCTTTGCCAATTCCTTCAATTCACCTTGAATTTCCTCCTTCAGTATCATTGGCTCTTGATTATACACTACTTCTTGAAACAGTTGAACATTAACCATTTCCTTTTGGTAAAGTGACTCTGTGTATTCCTTCCATCTTCTCTTGATGCTTTCTGCATCACTCAATAATTTTCCCAGATTTTCAATAATGAAAATATATATTACTCATTTGGTGGTCTTTGTATGCACATAAATTTTTACTTTTTAGTATGTTCCAATCACCTATTTTGTCTACTTTAGTTTGTGTAATTTTCAAAATGTTTGGTATTCTGTGTATGTCATGAATTAGAGCCCTCACATTTGTCTCTATATTTTTTTCGTTGATGACCTTCATTACTTAGGGATTCACATTTAGCTCTTTCAACCATGCTGAGTTGGTTTTGTATAGGGCGTGAGGTAAATGTCTTGTTTCAATCTTTTGCATATCGCTTTCCACTTCTGCCAGCATAATCTGTTAAAGAGACTATTCCCTCCCCATGCAATATACCTAAGCACTTTGTCGAAAATCAGTTGGCTGTATGTGAATTAGTTAGTTTCTGGATTCTAGTTTCTGTTCCATTGATCAATGTACTTTCATTGTACCAGTACCAGGTTGTTTTGACCACTGTAGCCATGTAGTAAATTTTGAAATCAGGGAGTGAGAGACCTCCAACCTTGTTCTTCTTTAGTAGTGCTTTGCTTATCCTGGGTCTCTTTCCTTTCTATATAAAGTTTGTAACTGTCTTTTCCATCTCTTTGAAGATTGTTGTTGGAGTCTGGATTGGGATTGCATTGTATGTGTAAATTGCTTTGGCCAGTACTGACATTTTCACAATGTCGCGTCTTCCTATCCAGGAATATGGCATGTTCTTCCACTTCTATAGGTCTCTTTTGGTTTCTTGTAGTAGTGTTTTGTAATTTTTATTGTATAAGTCCTTTATATCTCTGGTTACGTTTATTCCTAAATATTTCATCCTTTGGGAGGCTATTGTAAGTGATATTGCTTGCCTAATGTCCTTTTCAGTGCTGTCGTTGTTACTATAGAGGAATCGAACTGATTTTTGTATGTTGATCTTTTACCCTGCCACCTTACTGAATCTTCCAATGGTGTCTAGTAGTTTTTTTTACTGAGTCTTTGGCATTTTCTATGTATAGGATCATATCATCTACAAGTAGAGAGAGTTTTACTACCTCTTTGCCAATTTGGATGCCTTTAATTTCCCTATCTTGTCGTATAGCTCTGGCTAAGACTTTCAAAACTATATTGAATAGCAGAGGTGACAAAGGGCATCTTTGTCTAGTTCCCGTTCACAGAAGGAAGGCTTTCAGTTTCTCACCATTGAGAGTGATGTAGGCTGTTGGTTTTGTATATATGCTCTTGATTATATTGAGGAATTTCCCTTCAATTCCTACTTTGTTCAGTGTTTTTATCAGGAATGGATGTTGGATTTTGTCAAATGCCTTTTCTACATCAATCGATAAGATCTTGTGGTTCATTTCCTTTTTCTTATTTATATGGTGGATTATGTTGATTGTTTTTCTAATGTTGAATCCCACTTATGAATCCCACTTGGTCATGATGTATTTTTTTTTTTGATGTCCTGTGTATTCTGTTGGTTAGGATTTTGTTGAGAATTTTTGCGGTTATGTTCTTGAGGGATTTTGATCTATAATTCTCTTTCTTAGTGATATCCTTCCCTGGTTTTGGTATGAGAGTTATGCTTGCTTCATAAAATGTTTTAGGAATTTTTCCATCCTCCTGTAGATTCTGGAATAATTTGAATAGGATTGGTGACAGCTCTTTCCTGCATGTTTTGTAGAATTCACCCATTGAAGCCCTCTGGCCCTGGACTTCTTTTGGATGGGAGTTTTTTGATGACTTGATCCATGTCTTCTTTTGTTATGGGTCTGTTCAATTTATCTACTTCACTAAGAGTAAGTTTAGATAGGTCATGTTTTTCTAAAAATGTATTCATCTCTTCTGCATTTTCGAGTTTGTTGGAGTACAACTCTTCAGTGTTCTGTTATTATCCTTTTGATTTCATTTGGTTCTGTTATGGCATTGCCCATGTGGTTTCTAATGTGAGTTATCTGTGTCCTCTCCATCTTTTCCTTTTTCAGTTTTGCCAGTGGTTTGTCAATTTTATTACTCCTTTCAAAGAAACAGCTTCTTGTTCTGTTGATTCTTTCTATAGTTGTTCTGTTTTCCATCTCTTTATTTCTGCTCTTATCTTTATTATTTATTTTCTTTTGGTGACTGTGGGTTCCCTCTATTGGTCTGTTTCTAATTGTTGGAGATGCTGTGTTAATATGTTAATTTTGGTTCTTTACTCTTTTTGCTGTCCATATTTATTGCAATAAATTGTCCTCTCAGCACTACTTTCACCATGTGTCAAAGATTTTGGTATGTTGTGTTTTCCTTCTCGTTTGTTTCTAGGAACTTTGTGAATTCATGTTTCATTTCTTCTTTTACCCAGTGGCTTTTCACCAGGGTGTTATTCAGTGTCCATATATTTAACTTTATTTCCTTGGTCTTCTTATTGTTGATTTCCAGTTTTATAGCATTATGATCTGACAAGATACTTTGTAATATTTTGAAGTTTGTAAATTTATGGAGGCTTGCTTTGTGACCTAACAGTCTATTCTGAAGAATGTTCCATGTGCACTGGAGAAGAGTGTATATTGTCCTGTTTTGGGGTTGAATGCTCTGTACACGTCTGTGAGGTCAAATTGGTTGATTGTTTTGTTTAATTCCTCTGTAGCTTTGTTGTGTTTCGTTCTGTTTGTTCTATCCCTTTTTAAAAGTGGTGTACTAAAATCCCTCACTAAAATTGTAGATTTATCTATTTCTTTCTTCAATTCTGGTAAGGTTTACTTCATGTATCTTATTGCTCTTTAATTGGGAGCGTAGATATTTATTATTGGTTATGTCGTCTTGCTCAATTGACTCTTTGATCATGAAATAATGTTCTTCTTTATCTCTTATGCTGGTTTTTGTCTTAAAGTTTACTTTATCGGAGATTAGTATTGTCACTCCTGCTTGTTTATTGTTGCAGTTAGCTTGGTATATATTTTTTCTATCCTTTAACTTGTAGTCTGTTTTTGTGTTTCTGTGTCTCTTCCAGGCAGCAGATTGAAGGGTCCTGTTTTCTTATCTATTCTGGCACTCTATGTCTCCTCACTGGTGCATTTAATCCATTGACATTCAATGTAATTTTCAATAGGTGTGAGTTAATTGCTGCCATAATGTTAAATTTTTGGTAGTGCTGTTCGTTCCTTTGTTCTTTATCCCTTCTTGGATTGAGTTTGTGTTTTTTGTGTGTGCTATTTCTTTTCGGTTTCTTCTTAGTTTTCATGTTTACTTGTTTTGCTTGCAAGATCATTTTCATGGTAAGTTTAGAAGTATTAACTTTATTTGGGGTTACCCTATAGTCTATTAGCTTTTCTATGCATTTAAGATAATCTATTGTATCCTGTAATCTACCTGATATCCTCACCACCTGAGTCTCTGTTCCTACATTTATTCCTTCTTTGACATTATTGTTATTTTGATCTTTGGTTGACCACCCAGGTCCTTTGAATTCATTGTAGTTTTGTTCTGTTCTGGACTCTGCTATCTGTCAACTGAGTTCCAGATGGTGTTGCCACACCTGTCAATCTTTGGTTGTTGTCTGTTCTTGTTGGTTTTCAGTCCAAAGAACTCCCTTTAGGATGTTTTGAAGTATTGGATTGGTTTTGATAAAATCTCTTAGATTCTGTTTATCCTGGTATGTTTTGATTACACCATCATATTTGATTGATAGTTTTGCTGGATAGAGGATTCTTGGTTGGCTTTTTTTTTTTTTTTTTTTCTTTTAGGGTTTTGTATATGTCTCCCCATTGCCTTCTTGCCTGCATGGTTTGTGCTGAATTGTCAGGCTTCATCTGATTTGCTTGGCTTTGTAAGTGACACTTTTCTTCTCCCTGGCCACTTTTAGGATTCTCTCCTTGTCTTTGATTTTGGAGAGCTTAATTGTTATATGTCTTGGTGACTTTCTTTTGGAGTCTATCCTTCCTGTGGTATGTTCGGCTTCTTGAATGTTTATCTTCTCATCTTTCAAGATGTTAGGGAAATTTTCTTCCAGGAGCTCTTCAACTATCTCCTCTGTGGACTTCTCTGATTCTTCCTGTTCTAGAATGCCAATAATTCTTGTTCCTCTTCATGTTATCCAGCATGGATTTTAGACTCTCTTCAGATTAAAAAAAAAAAATTTCTGCTTGCTCTTCTATCTTAGCAGTATTGAGAGATTTGTCTTCTAGTTCACTAGATCTGGCTTCCATCTCTTCTATTCTGCTCCTTTCTCCTTTCAGTGTATTGTCCATTTCTGATATTTTATTATTACTCACCTGGACCTCTTTTTGCAGGTTTTCAATTGTTTCCAATACTGTATCAATCTTGTTTGATTGCTCTTGTAGTGCTTTCCTGACTTCTTCCTTGTTTCCCTCCACCCCTTTACGGAACATTTGAATTTGTTTTCATATCATTCTTCTGAATTCTTTATCAGGCAAATCCAAACCATGTTCTTCCTCTTCTGCGGTGTCTTTGTCTGTTTCCAGTGCATTTGCCTCAGTTACTCTTTTCTGTTTGGGACATGTTTTAAGATCGTTTGTTGTGTTTGAGATCTTTTGCTTGTCATTTCCTTTATTTAATGGTTAAATGGACATTTGTTGTTGTGTTATTAAACTTACTGGATGTCTCCTCGTGGATATAATCAGGAGGTAGGCTTCCCTTTTCACATATAATGTTTAACAGCTGTTATTGGCTATTGTCTTAGTGGTGGGATACTATGGGGCATGCTTGTAGCTTGGCTATATGGCCATGATTGCTGACTCTTCTTGGGTAACGTAGGGAGGAAAAGCTCCCACCTCCAGGAAATTGTGTGATCAAAAGCCTCAAAAGCAAAAGTAATATAAAAGCAAAGACAACAACCTCCAGTTTGAAACAAAAATAAAACTGTGGTCGACTGTCCAGTTGCCTTTCTATACAGGCAGTTTGTGTCCACTGTAGAAGCCCTCAGCAGTGGGTGCGGGTGTCCACTCACTCAGGCCCCTCCTCTAATCACCACCATAGAAGTGTGCATATAAGGATTGAGAAGTTAATGGGAGAAAGATTGTTTACTATTTTTGTCTCTGAAGGTCAGTTAAGTATCTGCATGTGCATAGCATAATTCTTGAAATAGTTGCATCTTTTTAGTTTGTTTGTCAGGCCAAACCTGCTTTTTTTCCTGATGCCCTGACCTTTATGCTAGATCCAGAACTCTGGTGCAGTTTTGTGAGAGCCACGTCTTGGGGTTTTCAGCCACTCCCCCATGGATCCTGTTCTACCTGTCTGTTCTGCTGCTGCCAGACCAGAAGTCTGCCTTCATCTTCTTTTCATGCTTTCTTCATTATTCAATAATTTGCCCAGAGAATACTTCAATAACAAAAATTGACACTTGAATTTTTTTCTTCAGTTCCCTCAGCTTCAGAAATGCTGAGGATGTTCTTGCTTTTTGGTTTCTGACTCCATATCTTTGCACATTTTGTTGTAATATTTGAATTTCTCTTCTTGAACTTACCTTTGAAATTTTCTGTTCGGCTCTTGTGCCTCCTCATTTCTTCCATTTGCTCTAGCATCTCTTCAGTTGAGAGCAAGTTTCAGATGTTCAAGCCAGATTCAGAAGAGGACTTGGCATGAGGTATATCATTGCTGTTATCTGGTGGATCTTGGCTGAAAGCAGAGAATACCAGGAAAATGTTTACCTGTGCTTTATTGACTATGCAAAGGCTTTCAATTGTGTGGATCAATATAAGCTATGAACAACATTGTGAAGTATGAGTATTCCTAAACACTTAATTGTGCTCATGAGGACTCTGTACATGAACAAAAGGACATTTCACCATTCTTATTCAATCTGTATGCTGAGCAAATAGTCCAAGAAGCTGTATTATATGAAGAAAAACATGGCATCAGGATTGGAAGAAGACTCATTAACAACCTGTGATATGCAGATGGTACAACCTTGCTTGCTGAAGGTGAAGAGGACTTATCCTCACCACAGGACCAATGCATAACATTCTTTCTTATGAATGGAGAAAAGATTGAAGATGTCAAGGACTTCATTCTTCTTAGATCAACTATCAATACTTACAGACGTAGCAGTCCAGAAATCAAATGTTGTATTGCATTAGCCAAATCTACTGCATAAGAACTTTTTAAAGTGTTGAAGAGCAAATATGTCATCTTGAGGACTAAGGTGTTCTTGACCCAAGCCTTGGTATTTTCAATAACCTCATATACATGTGAAAGCTAGACAGTGAATAAGGAATACCATAAAAAAATTGATACATTCGAGTTATGGTATTAGACAAGAATATTGAAAGTGCCATTGGCTGCCAAAAGAACAAACAGATCTGTGTTAGAAGAAGTGTTGAAAGCAGCCAGAGTTCTCCTTGGAGGCCAGGATAGCCAAACTTTGTCTCTCATACTTTGGACATATTGTTAGGAGGGACCAGTCACTGGAGAAGGATATTATGTTTGGTAAAGTGGAGGGTCAGGGAAAAAGAGGAAGTCCCCCAGTGAGATGGATTGGCAAAGTGGCAGAATCAATGGGCTCAAGCGTGGCAACAATAGTGAGGTTGACCCAGGACCATGCAATGTTTCATTCTGTTTTGCATAAGGTCGCTATGAGTAGGTATTGATGGCCAGAACAAAAAGTCTGTCTTGAAAGAAGTATAGCCACAGTGCTCCTTAGCAGCAAGAATGGTGAAACTTTATATCTTTTACTTTGGACATATGGTCTGGAGAGATCAATTCCTGGAGAAGGGCATCATGTTTGGTAAAATAGAAGATCACAAAAAATGAGGAAGACCCTCAATGAGATGAAGTAACATAGTTTCAGCATACATAACAGAAATTGTGTATATGGCACAAGTCGAGGCAGTGTTTCATTCTGTTGTACATAAAGCTGCAGTGAGTTGGAACTGAGTCAGTAGCCCCTAACAAACTACCACACCAAGGATCAGAACTTACATCTAATTCTTGCTGCTTTCTATTTTATCACACTGAGTATCTAAGATTCCTTTAATGTTATTTTATTAAGAAATTCGATTGTCTCTCTATGTAGAGAATGTTTTTTAAAAGGATTTTAATTAAATTTAGTGAGCAAATATTTTTTTTTTCCATTTACCAATTGAATGTGTACTTCAAGGAGTACTCCCATCCAATAAACAAATGTCAGGTTAATAACAATCAGCTTCATATGAGACTTGCTCAAATACCTAAGATCCCCTAAGTTTTTATATTAACACCATGCACCTGTATTTTCTGATTGGCAGTCATGCTTTATTAACTATTGAGACCATCATGAGATTATGCACAGACTCACAATTACCAATGGGATGTTATCTGTCAGATACAGAAAACAATAATTTAGCTAATAGTAAGTAGCAGGCTCCCTAATGCCAAAAGTCCTTTGCAATGACTATTAAGGAAAGTCTGTGTAATGATACAATGTAAAAGGTAGTGGTTTCATAAAGCTAGCAACAGTTACAGCTGATTATACTAAAATTTTCCCAAGTCAGAGGAGCTTCAACATGTTCCCAGGGACCATAGTACCTTGTGATGTTTCACAATGAGATACCTTTAGGGTCAAATCCTTAGTTTAGTAGGTAGTGAATGGATTTCTCTAGCTAGAGTGGAGAACATATTTAAGAAAAAATCCTGGAGGAAAAAGGAGACAGATATATTGTAGCAGGTTTACAGGACATATTAAAGGTTTTAGAGCAAAAGATGTAAAGAATGTTTCACTAAAGTTCATAGCATGATTTATGTAGAATACATTGGAGCAATGGGACTAATGATATGGACACGAAGTGGTGAAGCCCTAAATTCGAGTATCAGAAATTGGAATAGAGAGCGTTTAAAATTTATAACATATGTTACAATAGAAAAAAAATATATTGATGGCTGAGAATGACAACAGTGGACAAGAGGAGAATCAAAATGACCCTCAAATTTAGTTTCTACAGTCAGGCACATAACTGTATTACTGACAGAATAAGGGAAGAGTTGGGATTTGGGGAGTCATACTACATGGACTTCTGGTGTAGTACTGTAGGATCAGCACTGCACTGTGAACCACAAGGTCAGCAATTCAAACCCACCAGCTTCTGTTCCTTGGAAGCCCTACACAGGGTTGCTATTAGTCAAAATCAGCTTGACAGCACTTAACAACAACATGACGTGCTGAATTGTAATATTGATGTCAGTGAAATGTATCCCAATATGAATATTCATTCCTTATCCATTCCCATATTTTCAGAAGTTTTACACTGATAAATTCTCTGAACTCAAAATTCTCTTTATCTCAAAACCTTGTTTCAGACAGCAATATGATACACATTAGTAAGGAAAAAGTTTACTGAATTTTAATCCTAGATTTGCTAAGGAACATTTATTCCACTTATGTTAATAGGAGCTCTGGTAGTGTACTGGTTACGAATCGGGCTGCTAACCTCAAGGTCAGAAGTTCGAAACTTCCAGCTGTTCCTTGGGAGAACGATGAGGCGTTCTACTCCTGTAAAGATTTACAGCCTCTGAAAGCCTGTACAGGGTTTCTACGTGTCGGAACCGACTCCACAGCACACAGCCACCACCACCATGTTAATAGGAATTATGCAGCAGAACAAGGAGAGGTTCCTAATAAACAAGTCATATATCAGCATTTCTGTTATACAAACTTTGTTAATTATATAAGATTTAAATTAGAATTCAGTTACTTTATGACACAAAAATTAAACTTGTTTAAAGGTGCTTCTTGTTGTTGTTATTGTTGTTAAGTGTTGTCGAGTCGATTCCAATTGATAGCGACACTGTATAGGGTTTCCAAGGAGCAGTTAGTGAGCTTGAACTACCAACTTTGCATTCAAATGACTTTACAATCTGATGCAGTAGCCCACAGAGCCACACCAGGACTCCACTTAAAGATGCTTGTTTTTTGTTAAGTGCCATCGAGTCGGGATCCGACTCATAGTCACCCTGTACAGGGTTTCCAAAGAGCAGCTGGTAAGCTAGAACAGCTGGCTTTAACAGCCCACGCTGACGTTGCAGTTTACCGCATTAACCCACAAAGCCACACCAGAAGTCCTAAAGGTGCTTAGAGGACGTTTAATTTAAACAGGTAACAGAGTCAACTAAATGAAATATAAAACATCTTCACAGTTATACTTTCTACCAAGTGAGTGGTCAACTCTTTTTTTACTCTCTAGCACTCTCTCTTCTTAATTTTCTAATGTTTTATTGTGAATTATGTGATAGTTTACATAGGAGGACACCAGCTTCACATTGATCCCATCATATATCATTTCCATGCCAAGGTTACAATCCCTTCCATGCATGATACACTCTCTCTCTCTCTCTCTTTTT
>NW_006408685.1:2918376-2919853 GCF_000296735.1 Chrysochloris asiatica | reverse complement strand
GGAGGTGGGAATGACCCTTGCTGTGAAGATTTGTTCACTCTTTTGAGCTACTGCTTCCATAGGTGTTATGTCAAGTTCATCAAATTGTATCAGATTATTCTTTTTTCCCTCTTCTTTCTTCTTCTGTTTGCTCTCTGATCCTCCAGCCATTGAAGCCAGGTCAAGTGGGTATTGTCTGCAAGATATTTGATCTATTTTGCCAGATTTCACCTTTTTTATTGAAGGAAAACAGAAATTCACTTTTACCAAGAAAATGAAACATCACTACTAAAAAAGAACAATAAATAATCAAATATATAACACCTAGAAGATTAATGCATAGATATGGAATATTCTAAAAGAGCCTTGATATTGTAATGCTTGACCCATTGACAAGTGAAGGTTTTCCTTTGTCACCTTTGTATCCTTATGTTAAAGATAATTTCCTTAGCTTCATTAGATCTAATGAAATGCTGGTTCTGATGCTTTCAATATATTAAAATTGAGTTCTAGATATTCTTATAATATCTGAAAAAGGGAGTAAATAATAATGGAACCTAAATGATCTTGCCCTTTGGTGTTTTTGTTTGTTTGTATTTGTAAACATTGTTCTTTTCATTGAAAGCTTTTAGAAACATGATAAGCCATACATTAAGTTTCCATGAACCAAAGACTGAATTAGTTTAATATAAGTACCATTTTATGAAAGTTACCAGGTTGGAAGGCACTCAAATGCGACTGTGGAAGAGCTACCTGCTCAAAGTAGAGTTGACAGTGATGACGTGAATGGAGTAAAGCCCATGTGAGTACAGCCCATGGGACCTTCATTTGTTGATGGGGCACAACTTAAAATAAAGAGAAACAGCTGTAAATGCCTATTAATAATTGGAACATGAAATGTATGAAGTATGATTCTAGAAAAATTGGAAATTATAAAAAATGAAATGCAATGCATAAACATCAATATCTTAAGCATTAGTGAGCTGAAATGGACTGGTATTGGCCATTTTGAATCTGACAACTACATGGTTTACTAAGCCAGGAATGACAAATTGAATAAGAATACTGCTGCATTCATTGTCAAAATGAGCATATCCATATCAGTCATGAAGTACAATGCTGTCTGTGATAGGATAGTATCCATACACCTACAAGGAAGACCACTTAATGCCACTATTATTCAAATGTATGCATCCATCACTAAAGCCAGTGAAGATGAAATAGAAGAATTCTACCAACTTCTTCAATCTGAAATTGATCAAATATCCAATCAAGATATATTAATCATCAAGTTCAATGTAAAAGAAGTCTAGGAGTGGCGGTCCCTAGGATCATCAAGGGAGAAGAGCAGAGACCGGGACCCTACCCAGAGAAGCAGTGATGCCTGAAATGGAGCCAGAGATAATGACGTGGAGCAATGGAGCAGCTGGAGACTTTAGATCCAGAGAGGGAGAGCGACTGTGTGCTGAAGACTTGGGGGGCATGGGGGAAGGATTGC
>NW_006408685.1:2917001-2917653 GCF_000296735.1 Chrysochloris asiatica | reverse complement strand
AAAGTTCAAAGGTTAGCTTGAGAAGAAAAAGTTAAATATTACAATGATATGTGCAAATATCTGGAGACAGACAACCAAAAAGGAAGAACATTCTCAGTATTTCTCAAGCTGGGGGAACTGAAGAAAAAATTCAAGGCTCGACATTCATTATTGCAAGATACTCTGGGAAAATTATTGAATGATTCAGAAAGCATCACATGAAGATGGAATACACAGAGACTGTACCCAAAGGAAACAGTTGATGTTCAACCATTTCCAGAGGTAGCATATAATCAAGAGCCAATGTTACTGAAGAAAGAAGTCCAACGTTTATTGACGGCATTGGCAAAGAACAAGGCTCCAGGAATTGATGGAATCAAAATCGAAATCTTTCAAGAAAGTGAAGCAGCACTGGAGACACTCATTCATCTATGCCAAGAAATTTGGAAGACAGCTATGTGGCTAACTGACTGGAAGAGATCTGTATTTGTGCCCATTCCAAAGAGAGGTGACCCAACGGATTGTGGAATCATCAGACAATATCTTTGATATCCCATGTGAGTAAAGGAAATACAGAAATGGCTGCAAGCATTCATTGACAGAGAACTTCCAGAGGTTCAAGCTGGATTCAAAAGAGGACTTGGAATGAGGGATATCATTGCTAATGTCCGAT
>NW_006408685.1:2915041-2916846 GCF_000296735.1 Chrysochloris asiatica | reverse complement strand
ATTGCTAATGTCCGATGGATCTTGGCTGAAAGCAGAGAATATCAGAAAGATGTTTACCTGTGCTTTATTGACTATGCAAAGCCTCTCGATTGTGTGGATCATGACAAGCTATGGGCAACATTGCAAAGTATGAGTATTCCAGAACACTTAATTGTGCTCATGAGGAATCTGTACATGGACCAAGAGGCAGATGTTCGAAAAGAACATGGGAACACTGAATGGTTTAAAATTAAGAAAGGTGTGCGACAGGGTTGTATTCTTTCATCATACTTATTCAACCTCTATGCTGAGCAAATAATCAGAGAAGCTGGGTTATATAAAGAAAAACGTGGTTTCAGGATTGGAAGAAGACTCATTAACAACCTGTGATATTCAGATGATATAACCTTGCTTGCTGAAAGTGAAGAGGACTTGAAATATTTACTGATGAAGCTCAAAGAGCACAGCCTTCTGTATTGATTGCATCTCAATGTAAAGAAAACAAAAATCCTCACTACTTGGCCAATAAACAACATTCTTATCAATGTAGAAAAGATTGAAGTTGTTAAGGACTACATTATTTGGGATCAACTATCAACCCTCATGGAAGCAGCAGTCAAGAAATCGAACAGTGTATTGCATTAGGCAAATCTGCTGCACAAGACCTTTTTAAAGTGTTGAGCAAAGATGTCAGCTTGAGGACTAAGGTGCACCAGACCCAAGCCATGGTATTTTCAATATTCTCATATGCATGTGAAACCTGCACAGTGAATAAGGAAGACTGTTAACACCATAATTCATAAGACTGATGCTTTTGAGTTATGGTGTTGGAGGAGAATATTGAAAGTGCCATGGGCTGCCAAAAGAACAAACGGATCTGTGTTGGAGGAGGTGCAGCCAGAGTTCTCCTTGGAGGCCAGGATGGCCAAACTTTGTCTCTCATACTTTGGACATATTGTCAGGAGGAGCTGGTCACTGGAGAAGGATATCATGTTTGGTAAGGTGGGGGGTCAGAGAAAAAGAGGAAGACCCCCAATGAGATGTATTGGCAAAGTGGCAGCATGTATGGGCTCAAGTGTGGCAACAATTTTGAGGTTGGCCCAGGATTGGGCAGTGTTTTGTTTTGTTGTACATAGAGTCAGTACTGACTTGATGGCACATAACACCACCAACATCCATAGTGACCAGATTCCAGTTATCAGCTTTGATAATTTCATATGTGATTAATGTTAATTTCCAATTTTTTTATAGATAACTCTTTCCTCATTGCTGAATTGGTTGTTGCTGCATTCATGTAGTTCAAATCGTAACCACTCCGCTGCTAATCTCAAGGTCAGCAGTTCTAAAATACCAGCAGTTCCATGGGAGAAAGATGAGGCTTTCTGCTCCCGTAAAGATTTACAACCTCGGAAACCCTGTGCAGGGTTGCTATGGGTAGGAATTTAATCAACAGCACTTAACAACAACACAACACACACACACACACACATACACACATACATACATACGTATATACATACACTGAATGAGTGAGAGCTCTGGTAGCATAGTGTCTACACCAGCTATTTCTCAGCAGAAAGATGAGTCTTTCTGCTCTTGTAAAGATGTGTAGTTTCAGAAAATTTATGCAAGGTCAAAAAGTCACAAATGACTCCATGACACATCACCACTATCATATATGATGGCGGTGGTAGTGGTATGTTGTGGAGTCAGTTCTGAGACTATAAATCTTTATGGGAGCAGAAAGCCTCATTTTTCTCCCACAGAACAGCTGGTAGTTTCAAACTCCTGACTTTGAGTTTAGCAGCCCAACTCATAACTACTAT
>NW_006408685.1:2908507-2914807 GCF_000296735.1 Chrysochloris asiatica | reverse complement strand
ATGTTTCACTAGTTTTGATTCTCTAGAAAATCTGGCTTAAGATATGTGGTACAGAGGCAGTGAGGTTCTAGAGGAAAAGAAAATAATTCTCAAAGAAGAGTTTTCTAAATTTGTTCTCTGACTATAGGGTGTAGGCATTTCTGACCTCTACTTTGTAGAAATCAACCTTCGACTAATTTTGAGTTTCATCCTTTTTTCTCCTTTTGGAGTTAGAGGAAGTAAGACATGGTTCCCACTTGATTTTAGCATTTGGCGCTGTGAGCAGGCTTCATTGCAATGGTTCCAGACCTACGGAATTATGAGTTTTTTTTAAGAGAAATAATGAAGGGGCATGGTATAATATATTTAAGTGGAGGGGAAAGCAGCAGGTTCTGGAGTGTCCTGGAGCAGATGACACCCTGGTTAAAAAGGATGGCTGATACTGGGCCTGGGCCAACTGGAATCCACTCTGCCAGAGGTCCAAGATCATGTGCATATGAAGGGGGCCATATGTGCATGAATGAGATTAGTCCAAAGGAGAAGAAAACATTGAACTTGAGATTTATAAAAGGTTTATGTGTCTTATCAATATTTTATTCTCCTGCCTATTATTGCGAAATAAATATACAGTATGATAGGAGTGCTGGTATGGTGCTTTGGGATAATGCACTCGACTGCAAATTCGGTTTGAACCACAAGGTTCAAATTCACCACTTGCTCCTTCGAAACCCTATGCAGGGTCACTATGATTCAGAACTACTCAATGGCACTTAATAGCAATATGTACAAGTATAATTACCTTCAAGTAAATGCCTCAAGCATTTCTGAAGAAATGGTTCATTCAATTGTGGGGCTGGAAATTTCCAATTCTGAGGGTTAGGCTTCTGGCTAGAGACCTATGATGACTCATGAGGTTACAAGGGCTAATAAAACCAAAATCTTTTTGCCAGAATTGTTGGTTTCTGGTCAGAAGTTTCAGTAGGTTTACTTCCCAAGAATCATAGTTCATGCTACAAATAGAGTACAAGGTTGAAAGAGCCTTTCCAGCAATCCATTTATGTATTGGAAGCAGACCACATTTCGAAGGAACCTTTCAGCCAATTGATTGATCACATCAGATCACATAATAGAAACTAATTACATTATATTACATTTTGGAAGAGCAACCTGTCCAGTGTTTGCAAAACCATTGAGAATCATTGCCTAGTAAAATTTAACTGTAACATTAACCATTACTATTGGTGATTCATTTTAATTGTAGAATTGTGAAGTAGTGATGACACATGTTTATTCCTGAATATAAAAAATCTGAGCTACTGGTAGTGCTGTGAATTATGTGCTAAACTTCTAAATACAAGGTCAGTATTTCAAATCTACCAGTTGCTCCACTGGAGAAAAATAATGATTTCTGCTCCCATAAAGATTTACAGCCTTGAAAACTCTATACAGAGTCGCTATGAGTCAGAACCGACTCAGTGGCAATCACCACCATGTCAGTTATTTTAGAGAAATTTATAGAATGAAGGTGAAAAACTGTATCATGATAAAGTCTGTTAAAGAATGTTCTGGACCCCAGAAAAACTTGTAATTTGTTGTACAGTTTCCCTGCACTACTTCTATAAATATCACACCTAATCCTGGTGTGGCACTGTGATTTAATGCTCCAGACTGCAAAGACATTTGAACTGCAAGATAGGCAGTTCAAGTGCACCAGCTGCACCTCAGAAACCCTATACTGGGTCGCTATTTGTCAGAATCGACTCAACAGCACCTAACAGCAACAACAATGCCAATTATATAAAACTGAAGTTCTTGAAGCTTTTCCTATATTATGATTGTTGATTTTTTTTTTAACCTTGTATCTTAATAACTTTTGTAATATTCATGGCTAATGCATTTAGAGAGCCATTTGGGTGGAAAATTTGAAATAAAAAAGGCCTGTTTCATTTTACAGAAGACAAATAACTTGCAATTAAATGAAAACTTAACAAATAATTGTCAACAAGCAATTATCATCATTCAATTAAAGAGTCATTACATGGTTATTTGTACCCTATAAAATAAAGCATTACTGAAATCAGTAAAACAATCAATATTTTAGCAGAAACAGGATTATTAAGTGATGGACCTTTCAACTTTAACTGATTAAATTGCCCTTGAAATTACAGCATCCTCGTTAAATCACCATATGTTTATTTGTCTTGATTAATACATAAATATCTATCTGGTGCTAATAAACATACAAAATATAGCAGAATCATCTATCAAGGATGGTCTCTCCCAACTTTCTAGAGTCATCCATAGTCTTTCATCATGTTGTCGGGCTTGTGTTCTTTGAAATGAATGTAGGATCTTTAGTGGTAGGCATGTATTACTTGAAAAAATCTTTATGTCTAAAAGTAAAAATAAAGCTACTTCAAATGGACCTTTATTGATTATAAAGCACTTTCACAAACTTGATTCTAGTTCATTTACTCTGGCATCTTAAATATATGTATTTTTTTTTTCCTTTCTGATTTTTAACTGCATTATTCATCACCCAAGTTAGCTCGTGTCTACACTCTGACCAGTGAACAATTCTCCTTTCACTCCCACCCCTGGTAACCATCATACAATATTATTATAGCTTGAATATATTAGTATACCTTACTTGACTTTCACAGTCTCATACAATATTTGTCTTTTTGTGACTGGACTGGAAGTTCAGTTAGAATCACAAGGTCGACAGTTCAAATTTACCAGACACTCCTTGGAAATGCTACACAGGGTTGCTATGAGTCAGGACCGACTCAGTGGCATTTAACAGCAGCAACAATTTCACTCAGCATAAAGTCCTCTAGGTTCCTTCATGTTATGTGGTGTTTTGCAGATTCATTGTTATTCTTCAGTGTCGTGCAATATCCCATCATGCATATGTACCAAAGTTTGTTCAACCACTCCTCTGATGATGGGCAGCTAGGCTATCTCCTTCTTACATTATTCTTATTGTGAATAATGCTACAATGAAAATGGATCCACATGTATCTATTGCTAGGTCATACTATATTTCTATTTCCAACCTTCTGAGAAAATACCATACCATTTTCGAGAGTGGTTACAGCATTTTACAGTCCCATCACCAGTGTAGGAAAGTCCCATACTCTCTACACCTTCTCCAGCATTTCTTGTTTTCTGAATTTTGCTATTAATGCTTGGTAAAATGATAGTTCATTGTTGTTTTAATTTGCATCTCTCTAATGGCCCTGGTGTGGTGCTGTAGGGTTGACACTGTATTGATAACTGCAAGGTCAGCAGTCAAACCCACCAGCTGCTCATCAAAGCCCTATATAGGATGGCTATGAATGGGAACTGACATGAGGGCACAAAACAGCAACAAAAAAGGCTAATGACCATGGGCATTTCTTCATATATTTGTTGCCTGTCTGAATGTCTTTGTTATGCCCAGAATTTGGGGTCCCCAAAGACCACCCAGGAGCCGTGTACCGATGTAAATACATAAGGGTTGTTTATTCAAGCTCGAGCCAGGTCTCTAACCTTATCCGACACAGCAGAATAGGGAAAGGGCCCCGAACGTATTGTCTGCAGGGTTTTTATAGAATTTTCAAACAGCTCAGGTTTCTCAGCTTTACAATCTTTGGATTGGTTAACAATTGGAAAACTATGAGAAGTTACAGTCTAATTGGTCAGGACTGGTGGTCTTTGTTCTTAGGCTAGAGTAAAGGAAAACATCTGGCCTCTGGCCTTGAGCTGCCTGGCTATTTATACATATATCATTTTCTTGGAGCTAGAGGACGTGCTTGAGGACTAGGGTGTCAGCTTGAGGACTAGGGTGCGCCTGACCCAGGCCATTGTGTTTTCAATAGCCTCATATGGATGTGAAAGCTGGACAGTAAATAAGGAGGATAGTAGAAGAATTGATGCCTTTGAGTTGTGGTGTTGGAGGAGAATACTGAAAGTGCCATGGACTGCCAAAAGAACCAATAGATCTGTTTTGGAAGAAGTGCAGCCAGAGTGCTCCTTGGAGGCCAGGATGGCCAATCTTCGTCTCTCCTACTTTGGACATATTGTCTGGAGGAAACAATCGCTGGAGAAGGATGTCATGCTGGGTAGGGTGGAGGGTCAGAGAAAAAGAGGAAGACCCCCAATGAGATGGATCAGCCAGGTGGCATCATTGATGGACTCAAGTGTGGCAGCGGTAGTGAGGTTGGCCCAGGATCGAACATTGTTTCGTTCTGCTGTGCATGGGGTCGCTATGAGTCAGTTCCGACTAGATGGCACCTGACAACAACAACAACAAGAGGACGTGCTAAAGCTTATATACGAAATGGATTCTTCTCTTTGGTCCTACATCTTTTTTGGTGAAGTGTCTGTTTATGTCTTTTGCCCATTTTTAATTGAATTATTTTGTCTTTTTCCTGTTGAGGTGTTGAAATATTGAATAGATTTTAGAGAGTAGTCTCTTTTCTAATGTGTCATTGAAAAAAAATTTTCCCTGTCTGTGGGTTCTCATCTTACCCTTTTGGTGAAATCTCCAGATCGACATGGAAAATTGGTGTGGTGCTATAAGATAAGCACTGGACTGCTAACCATAAGGTCGGCAGTTCAAACACATTAGACACTCCTTGGAAATCCTATACAAGGTCACTATGAGTTGGAACAAACGACGGCATTTAACAACAACAAGTTTGTCCACTAAAGTGTCTAGTTTTAGGAGGTTCCAGTCATCTATTTTGTCTTCTATTGTTTGTGTGTTGCCAGTTATGTTTGGTAGTGTATTTATGCCTTGTATCAGAGTCCCAAAATTTGTCTCTATATTCTCATTGATGATCCTCATTGTTCTAGGTTTTACATTTAGGTCTTTCATTCACATTAACTTTATTTTTGTATGTGGTGTGAGATACTGGCCTTTTTCATTTTTCTGAAAATGGATTTCCAGTTTTGCTAGTACCATTTGTTGAAGAGATTCTCTCTTCCCCATTTAAAAGCTTTGGCCCTCTGTTAAAGATCAACTGAGAGTAGGTGGATGGATTTACTTCTGAGTTCTCAATTTTGTTCCATTGATCTATGTTTCTTTCATAGTACCAGTACGTTTATTTTGGTTACTGTGACTGTGAAGTAGGTTTTGAGATCAGGAAGGGAGAGACTACCTACTTTGCTCTTTTCTTTCTTTCTTTTTTTAGTAATGTTTTGCTTATCCGGGGTTGCTTTCTTTTCCATATAAAGTTGGTGGTTAGTTTTTCAATCTCCTTGAAGTTGATGCTAGAATCTGGATTGGGATTGCATTATATCTCAGGTAATGTTGACATTTTCATAATATTTAGTCTTCCTATTCACAAGTATGGTGTATTCTTCCATTTTGTAGAACTCTTGGATTCTTGTAGTAGTGATTTGTTTTGTTTTTGATAAAACTTTTATTGTGACCTAAGTGATCATTTACATGGCAGAACATCAGTTCTGCACTCAACTAGGGTTTCCAAGGAAAGACTGGTAAGCTAGAACTGCCTTCCTTGTGGTTCAAACCAACTTTGCAGTCCAGCGCATTAACCCAGAGCACAATACCAGGACTCCATTTGCTTTGTAGTAGTCATCTTTTGCAGATTGATATTCCTTATTCCATAATTTCAGTCTTGTAAATTTGCTTTATTTTTTGAAAAATCTTTATCTGGTTAGGGTTTTGGTGAAATTTTCATGTGTCTTAATCTCAGGTTGTTTTCTAAAGTGTTGAAATCTCTTCCTGAAGGTCTCCCTTCAGCATATCTTGTTTAGTTTTTCAAGTTTCCTTAATTTCTTTTTATTTAGAAATGTCTTAGTTTTGCCATTTCATTTAAGTGGCAGTTTTCTGGGAATATAATTATTTTTTTTTTCATGTGTACATATGTTTATTTTAATGTTTTTTGCTTATAGTCTCACAAATTTTGTTGTTGTGGTGGTTAACCTCATGTAGCTTTTATTTATTTATTTATTTAAGTTTTATTGTGAATTATGTGATAGTTTACATGGGAGAATATTAGTTTTACATTCATCCTATCGTATATCATTTCATTGCCATGGTTACAATCCCCTCCATGCATCATCAACCAACCAAAGAGTTGTTGTTGTTGTTGTTGTCAGGTGCCATCAAGTTGGAACCGACTCATAGTAACCCCATGCACAGCAGAACGAAACAATGTCCGATCCTGGGCCAACCTCACTACCTCCGCCACACTTGACGCCATCAATGATGTCACCTGGCTGATCCATCTTGTTGGGGGTCTTCCTCTTTTTCTCTGACCCTCCATCTTACCCAGCATGACATCCTTCTCCAGCGACTGTTCTCTCCAG
>NW_006408685.1:2901235-2906822 GCF_000296735.1 Chrysochloris asiatica | reverse complement strand
CCCCCCAGTCATCAGCACACAGGTCCTCTCTCTCTCTGGGTCTAGAGTCCCCAGCTGCTCCATCTCTCCACGCCATCATCTCTGCCTCCATCTCAGGATCACTCCTTCTCTGGGTAGGGTCCTGCTCTCTGCTCTTCTTCCTTCATGGTTCCAGGGACCTCCATTCCTAGACTGCAAAGTTAATCACTTCCCCCCTTGCCACAAAATGCCCACTTTTACATTTACAACCCTCACAATCAGTTCTGATAACAATTATTCACCATTGTGTCACAAGAGACCTATCTGCATTTCCTTTCATCAGTCCCGCCTAGACAGATTGGCTGCTACTCAGTGGAGATTCTACCTTCCTCCACGCCCTCTGGATCCAGGTTCCCTCTTGAAAGCTTGTAAGCCAGTCACTTCTTGCCTTTGTAACCCCTCATCCCCCATTTTGGATAGCCAATGTCCAAGTTGCCCATTCCTGCCTACTCTGTGTATGGAGGGGATGGGAATGATCCTTGCTATAAAGATTTGTCCCCTCTTTTGAGCTACTGCTTCCATAGGTGTAGGTCAATTTCATCAAATTGTATCAGGTTACTCTTTTTTTCCTCTTCTTTCATATTCTAGTTGTGCTCTGATCATCCAGTCATTGAAGCTAGGTCAAGTGGGTAGTATCTGCAAGTGTGGGTGATCTTGTTCATATGCCCCCTCTTCTTAACAGCTGGATGCTTCACTTTCCACTCCAGAACTCTGTGGCTATGTCACTCACTCTGGGCCCAAGAATCCCCAGGTCTTGCCACACTGCTGGCCAACCAGGTCTCCACCCCAGTTTACAGGAGTCTATTGAATTTTGTAGGGCTTAGCTAACAGCTACATAACTGTTTTCCCCTCACTTCCCTTTATTGGTGATGAACGTGGTTACCAATCAGAGCATGTGTTCCAATTGAGTCTTAATTTTGGAAGGGGGTTTACTCTGAGGGGACCCAACCCCTTGCCTTGATGTCACCTGGGTGAGCAACTTGCTTGTTCTTGTAGTCATTTGTTGGTCTGCCTCTATAATTTTGTATTTTTTCTGTCGGTCTTTCTTTCAAGAAGTATCTTCTGTTGTTCTAGCCACTCCAGGCTTGTCTGCCTGTCCTTTCATGAGGAAATTTCCCACCTTTGAAGTTTCCGGATGATGTTCAGGATTCCACCTATAGTCTTTTGTAATGCAGAGGCTCTGCAGGTAGCCTCCTTCACTGGGCATGTTGTAGCCCCATTTTAGGTATTCCAATCAGTTATAGGCAGAAGATGGACTCACGAGCTTTCTATGGTGTTATTTCTGGCTATGCCTTTCTCTCCCCTTCTAGTGTCTATTTTATAATGTAATGCAAGGAAAACCAAGATTCAAAAGACAGCCAAGCATCTTAACATTATTTGCCCCCTTTTCCCCATTCCAACTATGTTTCAATCCCTGTATCCCAGAGCTCTGTTTTCCCCAGGTTGTGCATACATCATCATTTACCTCTGATCCACTTAGCCCTTGCAAACCTGCCCAGTTGTTCTTCCAACTGCTTTGTTCTTCCATTCTCCTCTCCCTTTTTGTATATTGCCACCCACCCCAGCACCCAAACTACCCTGTGTCTATTCCCTGTCTTATGTTCCACCTTTTCATCATTCCCCTCACTCCAACCCCCTTTAGTATGGGTTCTTTTTCTTAGTCTTTTACAGTAGTGGTCCTATGCAGTATTTCTCCTTTTGTGACTGATTAATTTCACTCAACATAATGTCCTCAAGGTTCATCCATGTTATGCGGTGGCTTGAAACTTTCTTGTTATTCTTCAAGGTAACATAATATTCCATTGTGTGAATGTACCACAGTTTGTTTATCCATTCTTCAGTTGATGGGCACTTTGGCTGCCTCCATTTTTTGCTATTGTAAATAGTGCTGCTATGAACATCGGTGTGCATATATCTACTCATGTTATTGCTGGTATTTCTTGTGGGTAAATACCAAGTAGAGGAATTACTGGATGATATGGTATTTCTATTTTCAACCTTATGAGGAAACACCATATTGCTTTCTATAGCGGTTGGACCACTTTTCAGTCCCACCAGCAGTGTGCAGCAGTGTCCCAGTCTCTCCACATCCTCAGCAGCATTTATTGTCCTCTACTTTTTTGATCTTTTTTTGTTATTGCTAGTGTGAGATGATACCTCATTGTTGTTTTGATTTGCATCTCTCTAATGGCTAGTTATCATGAACATTTCTTCATAAGTTTGTTGGCTGCCTGGATCTCCTCCTTGGTGAAGTGTCTGTTCATATCCAGTGCGCATTTCTTAATTGGGTTATTTGCCTTGTTTTTGTAGATGTGTTGTAGTTTCCTATATATTTTAGAAATGAGTCCCTTTTATGATGTGTCATTGCAAAAGATTTGTCCCAGTTTTTGGGTTCCCTTTTGTCTCTTTTGGTGAAGTTTTTTGATGCACATAAGTTTTTAATTTTTAGTATGTCCCACTCATCTCTTTTATCTGTTTTTGTTTGTGCAATTTTCAAAATGTGTGGTAGTCTGTATATGCCCTGAATTAGTACCCTCACATTTGTCCTTATTTTTTTCATTTATAATCTTCATAATTTTGGGATTCACATTTAGATCTTAAATCCATGTTGAGTTCATTCTTGCATAGGGCATGAGGCAAAGGTCTTGTTTCAGTCTTTTACATATTGCTTTCCAGTTCTGCCAGCACCATTTGTTAAAGAGAATGTCTTTTCCCCATGAAATTTGCTTAGGCACTTTGTCAAAAATCATTTGGCTGTATGTAGTTGGGTTAATTTATTGGATTCTCGATTCTGTTCCATTGATCAATATATATTTCATTGTGCCAGTACTAGGCTGTTTTGACCACTGTAGCCATGTAGCAAAGTTTGAAATCAGGGAGTTAGAGACCTCCAACCTTGTTCTTCTTCTTAAGTATTGCTTTGCTTATCCTCGGTCTCTTTCCTTTTCATATAAATTTAATAATTGTCCTTGCTATCCTTTTAAGGAATGTTGTTGGAATCTGAATTGGGATTGCATTGTATGTGTAAATTGCTTTGGACAGTATTCACATTTTCCCTATACTGAGTCTTCCTATCCAGGAGCATAGTATGTATGATCTTCCACTTCTGTAAGTCTCTTTCGGCTTCTTGTAGTAGTGTTTTGTAATTTTCTTTGTATAAGTCCTTTGTTTCTCTGGTTATGTTTATTCCTAAGTATTTGATCCTTTGTCTGGCTATTGTAAATGGTATTGCTTTCCTAGTATCCTTTTTGTCACTATCGCTGTTGCTATAGAAAAATCCAATTGATTTTTTTTTTATGTTTTATTGTGAATTATATGATAGTTTACATGAGAGAACTTTAGTTTTATATTCATTTCACCGTATATCATTTCATTGCCATGGTTCCAATCCTCTCTATACATCATCAATCGACCAAAGGGTATACCCTATAAACCCGCCCCCTTCACTCACCCCCCCGCCCAATTCTTCAGCAAACAGTCCCTCTCCCTCTTTGGCTCCAAATTCCCCAACCGCTTCATCACTCCATGTCATCATCTCTGCCTCTATCTCGGGACTCGCTGCTTCTCTGGGTAGGGTCCCGCTCTCGGCTCTTCTCCGTTGATGGTCCTAGAGACCTCCACTTCTAGACTGCAGAGTTAATCACTCCCTTCCTTGCTACAAAACGTCTACCTTTACATTTCCAACCCCACAATCAGTCTTGATAACAATCATTCACTATTGTATCACAAGTGACCCTTCTGCATTTCATTTTACCAGCTCCGCCTAGACAGATTAGATAGTACTTACTGGAGATTCTGCCTTCCTCCATGCCCCCTAGCTCTAGGTTCCATCTTGAAAGCTTGTAAGCCAGTCGTTTCTTGCCTTTGTAGTCCCCCCTCCCCCCCAATTTGGGTATCCAATGTCCAAGTTGCCCATCTCTGTGTGTGGAAGGGGAGGGAATGTTTCTTGCTGTAAGCATTTGTTCCCTCTTTTGGGTTACTGCATCTATAGGTGTAGGTCAAGTTCATCAAATTGTATCAGATCACTCTTTTTTTTCCTTCTTCTTTATTCTCCTGGTTGAGTTCTGATCATCTATTCATCGGGGCCAGGTCACGTGGGTACCATCTGCAAGTGTGAGTGTTCTTGTGCATATGCCCTCTCTTCCTATCAGCTGGTAGCTTCACTCTCCACTCTAGTCCTCTGTGGCCACGCCATTGACTCTGGGTCCAGAAGTCCCCAGGTCTCCCCACACTGCTGGCCAACCAGGTCCCCATCTGGGTCCACAGAAGCCCACCAAACATTGTAGGGCTTAGCTTGCCGCTTCATTGCTATTGTAAATGGTATTGCTTTCCTAATGTCCTTTTCATCGTTATTGCTGTTGCTATAGAGAAATCAAATTGATTTTTGTATGTTGATCTTATACCCTGCCACTTTGCTGAATCTTTTGATGAGGTCTAGTAGTTTTTTGTTTTTTTTTTTCCACTGAGTCTTTAGGATTTTCTATGTATAGAATCATATTGTCTGCAAATAAGGAGAGTTTTACTTCTTCTTTGCCAATTTGGATGCTTTTAATTTCTTTATCATGCAGTATAGCTCTGGCTAAAACTTTCAGCACAATATTGAATAGGAGTTGTGATAAAGGGCATCCTTGTCTGGTTCCTAATCTCAGGGGGAAGGCTTTCAGTTTCTCTTCATTGAGCATAATGTAAGCTCTTGGTTTTGTATATATGCTCTTGATTACGTTGAGGAATTTCCCTTGAATTCCTACTTTGTTGAGTGTTTTTATCAAGAATGGACGTTGGATTTTGTCTAATGCCTTTTCTGCATCAATAGATATGACCATGTGGTTCTTTTCCTTGTTCTTATTTATATGATAGATCATGTTGATTTTTTTCTGATGTTGACCCATTCTTTCATCCCTTTTATGAATCCCACTTGGTCACGATGTATTATTTTTTTGATGTGCTGTTGGATCCTGTTGGCTAGGATTTTGTTGAGAATTTTTGTGTCTATGTTCATGAGGGATATTGCTCTATAGTTTTCTTTTTTAGTGGTGTCCTATCCCAGTTTCGGTATGAGGGTTATGATTCTTCATAAAAAATACTAGCGAGTTTTCCATCCTCTTCTATATCCTGGAATACTTTGAGTAGAATTGGTGACAGTTCTTCTCTGAATGTTTGGTAGAACTCACCTATGAAGTCATCTGAGCCTGGGCTACTGTTGGTTGGAAGTTTTTTGATGACCTGGTCAACTTCTTCTTTTGTTATGGATTTGTTCAATTTTTCCACTTCATTCTGAGTAAGTTTAGGCAGATTGTGTTTTTCTACAAGTATATCCATGTCATCTAAGTTTTCCAATTTTAGTATTCTCTTATTATCCTTTTGATTTCGTTTGGTTCTGTTGTGACTTTATCCAGTTGTTGTTGTTGTTGTTGTTGTTGTTTAATTTAAGGTTTTTATTATGGATTGAGTGAAAGTTTACAGGGCACATCAACAGTTTCACATTCAACAATTCATATAACTTGTTTCATTACATTGATTATAATCCCCTCCATATACCATCAGTTAAAAGTATTTCTCTTTATCCACT
>NW_006408685.1:2883876-2897878 GCF_000296735.1 Chrysochloris asiatica | reverse complement strand
GGGTATTCTGTGTTGTTGTTGGCGGAGCTCTCTGCTATAAGTCCACCAGATCCGCCATCTTGTTTGTTCCCTTCCCCAGTTGGGTTTTAATGTGATTTATTTGTGTACTCACCTTCTTTTCTTTAATTAGTTTTGGCAATTGTTTGTCAATTTTATTAATCCTTTCAAATAACCAGATTCTTGTCCTGTTAATTCTTCCTGTAGTTCTTTGGTTTTCCATCTCATTTATTTCTGCTCTTATCTTTATTTTTTCCTTACTTTTGGTGACTGTAGGTTCCTTCTGCTGGTCTTCTTCTAATTGTTTAAAATGCTGTGTTAATGTGTTGATTTTGGTTCTTTCTTCTTTTTGGATATGTGCATTTATTGCAATAACTTGTCCTCTCAGGACTGCTTTTTGCTATGTCCCAAAGATTTTGGTAAGTTTTGTTTTCATTCTCATTTGTTTCTAGGAACTTTGTAAATTCACGTTTAATTTCTTCTTTTACTCAGTTGCTTTTCAGCAGGGTGTTGTTCAGTTTTCATGTATTTGACTTTGTTATTTTTGGTCTTCTTATTGTTGATTTCTAGTTTTATAGCATGATGGTCTGAGAAGATGCTCTGTAGAATTTTGGTGTTTGTAAATTTATGGAGGCTGGCTTTGTGACCTAACACATGGTCAATTCTGGAAAATGTTCCATGCACACTGGAGAAGAATGTGTATTGTGCTGTTGTTGGATTGAATGCACTGCATACATTTATGAGATCAAGTTGGTTGATTGTGTTGTTTAGTTACTCTGTAGCTTTGTCGAGTTTCTTTACGGTTGTTGTGTCTCTTTTCGAGTGTGGTGTGTTCAAATCTCCCACTATAATTGTAGATTTATCTATTTCTTTCTTCAATTCCAGTAAGGTTTGCTTCATGTATCTTGGTGCTCTTTCATTGGGAGCATAGATATTTATTATGTTTATGTAATCTTGCTCAATTGACCTTTTGATCATGAGATAGTGTCCTTCTTTGTCTCTTATGTTGCTTTTTATCTTTACATTTACTTTGTTAGAAATTAGCATTGTCACTCTTGCTTGTTTATTGTTGCAGTTAGCTTGGTAATTTTTTCCCATCCTTTAACTTTTAGTCTGTTTTTGTCTTCGTGTGTAAGGTGTGTCTCTTGCAGGCAGCATGTTGAAGGGTCTTGTTTTCTTATCCATTCTGCCACTCTCTGTCTCTTCACTGGTGCAGTCAATCCATTGACATTCAATGCAATTATCTATCAGTATGAATTGATTTCTGTCATTATGTTACTTTTTTGGAGGTGCTGTTCATTCTTTTGTTCTGTATTCCTTGTTGTGTTGGCTATGTGTTTTTTGTGCTCTTTCTTATCGGTTTCTTCTTAGTTTCCATGTTTGCTTGTTCTGCTTGGGAATTCGTTTTTATTATATATTGTGAAGTAATAGGTTTTTTGGGATTACCTTGTAGTCTACTAACTTTTCTCTGCATTTAAGATATTCCATTGTAACCTGTAATTTACCTGGCATCCTCACCACCTGGATCTCTGTTGCTACGTTTGTCACTTCTTTGACATTGACATACTTTTGGTCTTCAGTTGATCTCCCAGCTCCTTTCAGTTTGTTGTTGTATTCTTATTCTCTTCTGGACTCTGCTGTCTGTTAACTGTGTTCCAGGTGGTGTTGCAACACCTGTCAATCTCTGTCGTCTGTTCTTGTTGGTTCTCAGCCAACAGAACTCATTTTAGGATGTTTTGAAGTGCTGGGTTGGTTTTGATAAAATCTCTCAGATTCTGTTTATCCTGGAATGTTTTGATCACACCATTGTATTTGATTGACAGCTTTGCTGGGTAGATGATTCTTGATTGACAGCTTTTTTTTTTTTTTTTTTTTTTTTTTTTCTTGCAGGGCTTTGTATATGTCTCCCCATTGCCTTTTTGCCTGCATGGTTTGTTCTGAATAGTCAGAGCTTAATCTAATTTGCTTGCCTTTATAAATTATATTTCTCTTCTCCCAGGCCGCTTTTAGTATTATTTCCTTGTCTTTGATTTTGGAGAGCTTGATTATTATACGTCTTGGAAACTTTCTTTTGGGGTCTATCCTTCCTGGGGTACGTAGTCTTCTTGAATGTTTATCTTCTTTCAAGATGTTAGGGAAATTTTTTTCCAGAAGCTCTTCAACTATCTCCTCTGTGGATTTCTCTTATTCTTCTTGTTCCGGAATGCCAGTAATTATTACATTATTCCTCTTCATGTTATCCAGCATGAATATTAGACTCTCTTCAGATTGTTTTATCCTTTTAGCTGCTTGCTCTTCTATCTTGGCAGTATTGAGTGATTTGTCTTCCAGTTTGCTAGTTCTGGCTTCCATCTCTTCTAGTCAGCTTCTTTCTCCTTTCAGCCTATTGTCCATTTCTGATATCTTATTATTGATCACCTGGACATGTTTTTGCAGGTTTTGAATTGTTTCCAATGCTGTGTCAATCCTATTTGATTGTTCCTGCAGTACTTTCCTTGCTTCTTCCTTATTTTCCTTGACCCCTTTTTGGAGTATTTGAAATTGTTTCCATATCATTCTTCTGAATTCCCTCTCAGGCATATCCAGAACCTGCTCCTCCTCCTCTATAAAGCCTTTTCTGTCTCCAGCTCATATGCATCAGCTGCTCTCTTCTGTGTTTGGACGTGTGTCAATAATGTTTATTGTTTCTTATTTGTCATGGTTATTATTATTATTTTTTTTAGTATGATCAGGAGAGAGGCTTTCCTTATCACCTGTAATGTGTAGCAGGTGTTGGTAGGTCTTGTCTTAGTGGTGGAGTGTTATGGTGTATGCTTATAGCTTGGCTATATGGCCATGATTTCTGCCTCTTCTTAGGTGAAGTAGGGAGGAAAAGCTCCCATCTCCAGGAAAGATGTGTGATCAAAAGAACCAAAAACAGTAGTAATATAAACACATAGAAGAAAAAAAAAAACAAAAAAAAAAAACACCACTTTGGCGTAGAGATGCATCTTTGGTCAACTTTCTCATGCTACACTATCAGTGTGTGTGCAAATAGAAGCCTCCAGCTGGGGTAGGGGTGATCCGTCTTTCAGGCCCCTCCTCTAGCCACTGCCGTATAGGCGGGCAGATATATATTGGGGAGTTAATGGGAGAAAGATTGACCACGATTTTTGTCTCTGAATTTCAGTTATCTGCATGTGCTCAGTGCCAATCTCCGGATGGTTGAGACCTGTTTTGTTGGGGTTTTATAGATTTCCTTGAGTTTGTCCTGCTCAGCAAACTCAGGCAGCAGCCCAGCTTTGGGTTGCATGGTTGATAGCTGGAGATTCTAAGCTGCTTCCTGGAAGAAATGCAAGGTGTCCTGCCCAGGCTCAGATGCACTGCTTCAGAACCCTGACCAGGTTGTTTGCGGTTATCTGCGTGTTCAAAGTGCAAATCTGGGGATGGTTGAGTCCTACTATGCTGTGCATTTACAGGTTGCTTTCTATTGATCGTATTGCTGCCAGACGGGTCTGGCAGCAGCAGCCACGGCTTGCTAGAAAAATAGCTGGAAGTTCCACGCACTGCTACCTGGGAGTAAGGTGAGGTGCCCTGCCCGGGCTCAGATACATGGCTTCAGATTTGGGCCTGCAGGTGCCTTCAAAAGTCGCCGCCCCACTCCCTATCTCTGTGCCTTGGGAAAACTGTCCTGCCTGATATCTGAACTGAGATCTGAAACTGGGATAGGGAGGGATGTGTAGTTTCCTGTGTATTTGTTTTATTTTTATTTTTTTTAATTTTTTTTGCTGGAAATGCCGCTTTCTGAACGGACTGGCTTTAGCCCCGCCCTCTAAACTCTGCAGGGATGGGGTAGTCCCTGAAGCAGTCCCTCCACAAGAGTCCTAAGGTGTCTGTATATTCCCTAGTAGCGTGATTTTTTTCAAAAATGCGAGTTCGGGAAACTGATGTCCTAGATCTTATGATAGTTCCCAAGCTGTGGATTTGCTATATGAACACTTCCTTCATGAGATCCCTCTCCCTTCTCATTGGAGTTTTCCATACTGGCTCCCCGGGCTGCAGCCCCAAGCCGGTAGTCAAAATTGAAGTCTTTTAAAAAGAGAGGTGGCACTTGAGGCACTCAATCATCTATGCCAAGAAATGTGAAGACAACTATCTGGCCAACTGATTGGAAGAGATCCATATTTGTGCACATTCCAAAGAGCAGTAACCCAATGGAAAACGGAAATCATTGGACAATATCTTTGATATTCCATGTGAGTAAAGTTTTACTAAAGGAAATACAGTAAAAGCATACATTGACAAAGAACTTCCAGAGGTTCAAGCCGGATTCAGGAGAGGACATGGAATGAGGGATATCATTGCTGATATCCCATGGATCTTGGATAAAAGCAGAGATTACCAGAAAGATGTTTACCTGTGTTTTATTGACTACACAAAGGTTCTTGATTGTGTGGATCCTGACAAGTTATGGACAACATTGTGATGCATGAGTATTCCTGAACACTTAATTGTGATCATGAGGAATCTACCTGGACCAAGAGGCAGTTGTTCAAACAGAACATGGGAATACTGAATGGTTTAAAATGAAAAAAAAGGTGTGCGACAGGGTTGTATTCTTTCACCAGACTTATTCAACCTCTGTGGTGAGCAAACAATCCAATAAATTGGGTTATATGAATAAAAATGTGGCAACAGGATTGGAGGAAGACTTTTTAACAACCTGTGGTAAGCAGATGATACTACATTGCTTGCTGGAAGTGAAGAGGAATTTAAGTATTTACTGGATTACATCTCAATGTAAAGAAAACAAAAATCCTCACCACTAGACCAATAAACAACATTATTATCAATGGAGAAAAGTTTGAAGTTGTCAAGGATTCCATTCTTCTTGGATCAGCTATCAACACTCAGAGAAGCAGCAGTCAAGAAATCAAAGGATGTATTGCATTAGGCAAATCTGATGTACAAGATCTTTTTAAAGTGTGGAAGAGCAAAGATGTCAGCTTGAGGACTAAGGTGCGCCTGACCCAAGCCATGGCATTTTTAATAACTTCATATGCATGCAAAAGCTTTACAGTGAATAAGGAAGACCGTAGAAGAATCGATGCATTTGAGGTATGGTGTTGGAAGAGAATATTGAAAGTACCATGGTCTGCCAAAGAAAAAACAGATCTGTGTTGGACGAAGTGCAGCCAGAGTTCTCCTTGGAGGCCAGGATGACCAAACTTCGTGTCTCATACTTTGGACATATTGTCAGCAGGGACCATTTTCTGGAGAAGGATATCGTGTTTGGTAAGGTCAGAGAAAAAGAGGAAGACCCCCAGCAAGATGGGTTAGCAAAGTGGCAGCATCAACTGGCTCAAGTGTGGCAACAATTGTGAGGTTATCCCAGGACCAGGCAGTGTTTCCTTCGCTATGAGTGTGTACCGACTCGATGGCACCTAACAACAACTGAAGTTTCTTACCAACAAATCTTTGACCATTTTCTTTTTTGTGCTTTATTTTATTTTGCTTAGATTCTGTTGTTCTGCCTGCTTTTTTTCTGAAATTCTCATCAAGCATAATTTTTCCTCTTGATAGTGTCCCACATAATACTTAGGCTTTCTTCATTTTTTTTTTTTTCATTCCTTTATCTGATTTATCTTCATATTGATGCGATCTGTCCCCTAATTTGCTAATCTGGTTTTCTATTGACCCAATTCAGGTTTTTTGTAATTCCAAACTGTTATCTATTTCTGAAATTTTAGTGTTAGTATACTGGATTTCTAGTGTTGGTGTATTGCATAGTTTATCATTTTCTGGGTTTGTTTTTTTTTTCATTTTGTTCTTGTATATCTTTCTTGAAATTTTCTGGAATATTGTCTATGTTATCTTTGATATTGTTTGTGGTTTCCTTGATCTCTTAGAAGGTCTCATGTTTGTCTTTTGAACTCATTATCATATAATTCCATTACCATGTCTTCTTCAAGTTTTCCTGGTTCTTTGTTTTGTTCTCTAGCTTGAGCTATATTTATTTGATTTGTAGTTGTTTATTATGTCTGAGACATTGTGTTGCTATTGTTAGAAACATCTGCTAATTTGTTCACCTAGGTCTTTGCTTTGTTTTGTTTTTAAATACGGAAGTGGGTGGTGTGTGTGTTCTACTCTGGTCATTTATTTGGCAGTACTGTGGTGCTCACTACCTGTATGGTGGAAGTGTTGTGTGAAGGTTTCAGCTTGCTGGTTGCATATAGAAGCTGTGTGCTGGCTGAGCCAGTGTGTCCATTACTGACTCAGTGCAGAAGCAGGTGGTGGCACTCACCTATTTGGTGGGAATTTAGGTGACACATGTGATTTTTTGGACTGGCTAATAAGAACACAATAGCCGTTTCCTGCTGGAGGGGGCAGAAAATAAAATTTTTCAAAACAGGAAATGAAGAAAAATGAATAAAAATAAAACAGAGGAAGAAAATAATTTAAAAGAAAAAAGGAGAGGGGAAAAATGGTGGTGTAGCAGTCAGTGTAAACATTTTTAATCACAAATGTAACAGATGTGTAGTGCCTTATCCATGGCAATACATGTTTGTTGTTGTTAGGTGCCATTGAGTCAGTACCAATCCACAGCGACCTTATGCACAGCAGAATGAAACACTGCCCAATCCTGGGCCAACCTCACTATTGTTGCCACGCTTGAGTCCATTAATGCTGCCATCTGGCCAGTCCATCTCATTGGGGGTCTTCCTTTTTTTTTCTGACCCTCCACTTTACCAAACATGATATCCTTTTACAGCGACTGGTCCCTCCTGACAATATATCCAAAATATGAAAGACGAAGGTTGGTCATCTTGGCCTCCAAGGAGCACTCTAGCTGTACTTCTTCCAATACGGATCTATTGGTTCTTTTGGCAGCCCATGGCACTTTCAATATTCTCCTCCAACACCATAATTCAAAGGCATCAATTCTTCTACTCTCTTACTTATTCACTATCCAGCTTTCGCATGCATATGAGGTTATTGAAAATACCATGGCTTGGGTCAGGTGTACCTTAGTCCTCAAGCTGACATCTTTGCTCTTCAACACTTTAAAAAAGGTCTTGTGCAGTAGATTTGCTTAATGCAATACATCATTTGAGATCTTGACTGCTGCTTCTGTGAGTGTTGATAGTTGATCCAAGAAGAATGAATTCCTTGACAACTTCAATCTTTTCTCATATGCAAATTCAAAATGAAGCTGAAGAAAATGAAAACAAGTCCACGAGAGCCAAATGACCTTGAATATATCCCACCTGAATTTAGAGATCATCTGAAGAACAGATTTGATACATTAAATGCTGAAGACCAAACACTAGGTGGGATGACATCAAGAACATCATACATGAAGAAAACAAAAAGTCATCGAGAAGAAAAGAAAGAAGGAAAATGTCAAAATGGATTTCAGAAGAGACACTGAAAATTGCTCTCCAGTGTAGAGATGCTAAGGCAATACATGTTAATGACTAGTTAAGTGGGTGCATGCTGTGCTTGACACACTGGTGTACACAATGTTTACCCTACATTCATCTGGTGCACTGTGTGTAATCCACAAGTGTGCCTTGCTGATCATGCAGGAAACTGGTACATAGTGTGAGGCCTGTTGGCATCAGCTGCAGGCCACTGGCAATGTGAATCAGTGGTTGGGGAACATAAAATATTGGGATGCAATTTCAGTTAACCCGTTGATGAAACAGTAAGTGGGCATCACTGGTGGGGGCAAAGGAGGAGGGGTCACCACTGATCACTAGGAAGTTGGGGAGAGAGGCATAAGAGCACACTTCTCTGATTGTTGTTCATTGATGTGAGTTCCAATGCATTCCTGGGGAAATGCAGCTGATTATCTGCTTCTCCCTGACCCATACAATGTAGGGGCCCACTTGGAGTCTGGTGTCTCCAGCTGCCACCTCATATTCCTTCTCCTCTTTGTGAGTCCCTGAACCACATGACCAGAATCCACTACTGATGTGTGGTTCTATCTCTGTTTACTGGTTCCCTCCCTGCTCTTTGGTTACCTGTGTCTCTGTAGTTTTTGCACACTTTCCTGCACTTCCTTTTCCTACATCTAGCTAATGATCTTCTCACCTTGCTTTACTTTGGAATTGTTTACATTGTGTCTCTGTCTTACTAGGGATTCCATGAAATGGTCAGGGTATATTTTCTGCTCTGTCCTAAAATGGCCATGCTGTGCTGGGTCTACTGGCAGGGTGCCTATTCTTCTTCCTCCTCATTTACTATTTTAATTTAACTTCTTTTCCAATTGGTTTTAAATCTAATTCTTTATTCTTTCATTTGATGCTTATAGTTCCTGGATTTTCATCTGTATCTGTTTCACTTGGTTTTTCAGCTCTTTGTTGTAGAGGTACTTTGTGGAATATCTCAGGAGGATGCAATTTTTTTCCTGTCTCTGGGGCTTATATTTTAGGTGAAGAGATTGATATTAAATGTATAATCAAAATAAAATTGTACACTGAGAAGATTAGGATGGAGTTATGGTGTTCTTAAAGTGTATAAGATAATAACAAGCTACATGTGATCTAAACAATGCATTTTCTAATTTAGATCTAATAGTGGGAAGGTTGGTCTATTTTTTCAGATCTTGAAATTTAAGGTAGCTCCACCAGAATAAGAGGCATATGTCTCAAGCTTTAATAGGATTATTGAAAATAAATTATTATACATACTAAGAATAGACCCAGAAATAGAACTAGTTAAAATGTGATGGTGGTATAGTTATGTGTTGTAGAGTTGGTTCTGACTCATAGAGATTTTGTATAGGGTTTCTGAGGCTATAAATCCTTAAAAGGCAGAAATTTTCATCTTTCTCCCATGAAAGCACTGGTAGTTTTGAACTACTGATCATGAGATTAGCAGCCCGATTTGTAAACACTATGCTACTAGTTTCTATTTTTAGGTGCCATCCAGTCAGTATCAACTCTTAGTGACCCTATGCACAGCAGAATGAAACACTGCCTGATAATGGGCCAACCTCACTACTGTCCATCGAAGCTGCCACTTGGCCAATCCATCTTGTTGGGGGTCTTCCACTTTCTTTTTGACCCTCCACCTTAACAAACATGATATCCTTCTCCAGCAACTGGTCCCTCCTGACAATAAATCTGAAGTATGAGAGACGAAGTTTGGTCATCTTGTCCTCCAAGGAGCTCTCTGGCTGCTCTTCTTCCAAAAAGGTTCTATTGGTTCTTTTGGCAGCCCATGGCACTTTCAATATTATCCTCCAACACCATAACTCAAAGGCATCAATTCTTCTATGGTCTTCATTATTCCTGACCTGTTTTCACATGCATATGAGGTTACTGAAAATACCATGACTTGGGTCAGACGCAACTTAGTCCTCAAACTGATGTCTTTCAACACTTTAAAAAGGTCTTGTGAATCAGATTTGCCTAATGCAAATCTGAAAGTGGGAATATTGAAAGTGTCTAATGTCGTTTGATTTCTTCGATGACTGCTTCCATGAGTGTTGATAGTTGATCCAAGAAGAATAAAGTCCTTGACAACTTCAATGTTTTCTCAATGTTTATGCATTCCATTTCATTTTTGACAACTTCCAATTTTCCCAGATTCATACTTCGTACATTCCATGTTCTAATTTTCCATGGATGTTTACAGCTGTTTCTCTTCAGTTTCAGTTGTGCCCCATCAGCAAATGAAGGTCCCACGGGCTTTTCTCCCACGTGCTTTACTCTATTTGTGTCATCACGGTGAACTCTACTTTGAGGAGGCAGCTCTTCCCCAGTCGCATTTTGAGTGCCTTTCAACCTGAGGGGCTCATTTTCTGGTAATATCTGACAGTGCTTCTCTGATATTCATAGGTTTTCAGTGGCTAAAGATTCAGAAGTAGTTCATCACTCCTTCTTCCTAGTCTGTCTTGTCTGGAAGCGCATCTGAAACCTGTTCACCATGACTGACTCTGCTGGTATTTAAAATACTGGTGGCATAGCTTTCAGAATCACAGCAACTCACAAGCCATCACAGTATGACAAACTGACAGCCAAGTGGTTGTTGCTACTAGAGTTATTTTTAAAAGTACATTATCAACAGATGGCAACCATTTGACTCATCATAACTTTTCTAGGCAGGCTTTTTGAAAGCGTTTTTGAACACAAGGATAAAACTTAAATGTTTATATCAGGAAAACACAAAGAGCTGTAGATGGACTAATATAAAGTTACTGAAACTGATATTTAACAAATGAAAGGACACAAAGAAGCATTTAGAAGGTATAGATTTAGTGAAGATTATTTAGGAAAATGTATGACATTTTCTTCCTTTCTTTAAAAAGAATGTATTTTTTTGTGTTCTCAGTGAATGTTTAAACACAAAATAAGATTCTCATTTGACCATTTCTTTACAAATTGTTCAATGACATTAGTTACATTTTTCTCTTTAATTGTGTTCTAACAGTTCAGTTTCCATTCCTCTAGTTTCCTTGTCCCCTTGTGTTCTCACCTTTGCTTTAGAGTAATTGTTGACCTTTTGGTTTCACAAAGTTGTTGTGTTTTTTTTTGTTTTGTTTTGTTTTGTTTTAACTGAGTAGGATAAACAGTAAACTGAAACTACATGGCTGGTGGTTCATACCACCAGCTGCTCTGGTGGTACATTCCAGTCTTCTTATGAAACTGGGCTCATACAATATGTGTTCTTATGTGATTGACATATTTCACTTAGCATTATGTTCTGGAGGATACATCCATGATATATGTTCTGCATTGTATGTATGCACCACATTTTATTTTTCCAGTTACCTATATTTTTAATTTTTAATTTTTTATTGTGTGATAATTTACATGGGGGGACATTAGTTTTACATTCATTCTATCATACATCGTTTCATTGCCATAGTTACCATCAAGTCCATGCATCATCACCCAACCAAAGGGTGTACCCGACAGGCCCACCATCCCCCCATGGTCCTCAGCACACAGCCCCCTTCCCTCCCTGGATCTCAAGTCCTCAGCCATTCCATCTCTCCGTGTCATCCTCTCTGTCTCCATCTCAGGCCTCACTGCTTCTCTGGGTGGGGTCCCGATCTCCGCTCTTCTCCAGTGATGGTCCCAGGGGCTTTCACTCATAGACTGAAAGGTTAATCACATCCCTCCTTGCTATAAAATATCCGTCTCTACATTTCCAGTCCTCACAATCAGTCCTGATAAAAATTATTCATCCTTGCATCACAAGAGACCCATATGCATTTCTTTTCATCAACCCTTCATTGACAGGTTGGATATTACTATCCTTCCTGCCCTGTTGATCTAGGCTCCCTCTTGAAAGCTTGTAAGCCAGTCACTTCTTACCTTTGTGTCCCTCCCCCCATTTTGGGTAGCCAATGTTCAAGTTGCCCATCCCTATACTGGAAACATTGTAGCCCCTTTTTAGGTATTCTAATCAGTTTTAGGCAGGAGATGGACTTACAAACTTTCTATGGTGATATTTCTGGATATTCCTTTGTCTATTCTACCATGACTGTTTTATAATATAATGCATGGAAAACCAAGGTTCAAAAGTCAGTCAAGCATCTTAACATTATCCTCCCCTTTTCCCCATTCCAACCATGTCCTAGTCTCTGTATCCCAGAAAACTGTTGTTCCGAGCCTGTGCCTACATCATTTATTACCTCTGTCCTTTTTAGCTCATTCCTACCTGTCTAATTGTTCTCCCATCTGCATTGTTCTTCCATTCCCCTCTCCCTACTTGTAAATTGCCCCCCTCACCAACACCCAACCTATCCTGTGTCTATTCCCTGCCCTGTTCTCCACCCTCCCCTCCCATCCTTAAACCTACACCTACATCCTAGCAACCTGTTAAGAATCCACTTTAGTGGAATAGTATGGGTTCTTTTTCTTAGTCTTTTACAGTAGTCGTCCTATGCAGGATTTTTCCTTTTGTGATTGACTAATTTCACTCAACATAATGTTCTGAAGGTTCATCCATTTTAGGAAGTGGCATGCAGCTTCCTTGTTATTTTTCAAGGTAGCATAGTACTCCATTGTGTGTATGCAACACAGTTTGTTTATCCATTCTTCAGTAGATGGGCACTTTGGCTGTCTCCATCTTTTTGCTATTGCAAATAGTGCTGCTATGAACATTGGAGTGCATATATCTTCCCATGCTGTGGCTCCTTTTTCTTGTGGGTAAATACCAAGTAGAGAAATAGCTGGATCATAAGATATTTCTATTTTCAACCTTCTGAGGAAACGCCATATTGCTTTCCAAAGAGGTTGGGCCATTTTGCAGTCCCACCAGCAATGCAGGAGTGTTCCAGGCTCTCCACATCCCCGCCAGCATTTATTGTCCTCTACTTTTTTCATCTTTGCTGTTATTGTTGGTGTGAGATATCTCATTGTTGTTTTGATTTGCATCTCTCTAATGGTTAGTGATCGTGAACATTTCTTCATATGTTTGTTGGCTGCCCTGATCTCTTCCTTAGTGTAGTGTCTGTTCATATCCTGTGCCCACTTTTTAATTGGGTTATTTGTCTTTTTCTTGTAGAGGTGTTGCAGTTTCCTGTATATTCTGGAAATGAGTACCTTGTCTGATATGTCATTGCAAAATATTTTTTCCCATTCTGTGGGCTCCCTTTTTACTCTTCTGGTGAAGTCTTTTGATGTACATACATTTTTAATTTTTAGTATGTCCCACTCATCTATTTGATATATTTTTCTTTTTGTGGTTTTCAAACTGTTTTGTAGTCCATGTATTCCCATAATTAGTGCCCTCACATTTACCCAATTTTTTCATTGATGGCCTTCAGAATTCTGGGATTCACATTTAGGTCCTTAATCCATGTTGAGTTGGTTTTTATATAAAGCATGAGGTGAAGGTCTTGTTTCAGTCTTTTGCATATCATTTTCCAGTTCTGCCAGTACCATCTGTTGAAGAGACTATCCCCTCTCCATGTGATATTATTTGGTGCTTTGTCAAAAATCAGTTGGTTGTATGTAGATGCGTTAATTTCTGGATTCTCGATTCTATTCCTTGATCTATGTACCTTTCATTGTACCAGTACCAAGCTGTTTTGACCACTGTAGCCATGTAGTAAATTTTGAAGTCGGGGAGTGACAGGCCTCCAACCTTATTCTTATTCTTAAGCAGTGCTTTACTTATCCTGGGTCTCTTTCCTTTCCATATAAAGTTTGTAGTTGCCTTTTCCATCTCTTTGAAGAATGCCGTTGGAATCTGTATTGGGATCGGATTATATGTGTAAATTGCTTTGGGCAGTATTGACATTTTCACAGTTTTAAGTCTTCCTATCCAGGAGCATGGTGCATTCTTCCATTTCTGTAAGTCTCTTTTGGTTTCTTGTAGTAGTGTTTTGTATAACTGTATCTTTGTATAAGTCCTTTGTTTCTCTGGTTATATCTATTCCAAGATTATTTCATCCTTTGGGTGGCTATTGTGAATGGTATTGATTTCTTAATGTCTCTTTCAATACTGTCGTTTTTGGTATAGAGGAATCCAACTGATTTTTGTATGTTAATCTTATACCCTGCCACTTTGTTGAATCTTCCAATGAGGTCTAGTAGCTTTTTTACTGATTCTTTGGGGTTTTCTACGTATAGGATTATATCATCTGAAAATAGGGAGAGTTTTACTTCCTCTTTGCCAATTTGGATGCCTTTAATTTCCCTGTCTTCCCGTATAGCTCTTGCTAAGACTTACAGCACAATATTGAATAGAACTGGTGACAAAGGGCATCGTTGTCTGGTTCCTGTTCGCAGAGGGAAGGCTTTCAATTTCTCTCCATTGAGAGGAATGTAGGCTGTTGGTTTTGTGTGTATGCTCTGAAATATGCTGAGGAATTTCCCTTCAATTCCTATTTTGTTGAGTGTTTTTTTCAGGAATGGATGTTGGTTTTTGTAAAATGCCTTTTCTGCATCAATCAATATGATCATGTGGTTCTTTTCTTTTTTCTTATTTATATGGTGGATAACATTGATCATTTTTCTAATGTTGAACCATCCTTGCATCCCTGATATGAATCCCACTTGAT
>NW_006408685.1:2871640-2880040 GCF_000296735.1 Chrysochloris asiatica | reverse complement strand
AGGGCCGGCTGTGGCCATTTGGTTTTAATTGGAAACTGTCTCTTTAAATTTCAAGGATATCTGTGCGCATGAGTAGTAGAACCCGCCGAGGGTGGGGCTGGGGTGCCCACTAGCTCAGGCACCCCTATAGTCACCAGAATGGAAGTGCACAGACAGCAAGGGAACAATGAACAGCTACCAAAAGAAAAGAATGTCCACACTTTTATCTCAGGAATTCTGCCAGGTATCTGTGGCTGCTCCGATCTTCCCCCCACATGGTCTCACCCAAGATGGTGGCTCCTGGCGCAGCCGAGCTTCCCGGACTAGAAAGCAATGGATTTCTTGATTTTGCCACAAATTCCCCCAGCTGTGAGCCTTCCAACCTTCTAAGTATTCCTTTATATGTGGTTCAGAGTTCTGGGACCAACCCTTGATCCTGTTTGGTCGGGTATTCTGTGTTGTTGTTGGTGGAGCTCTCTGCTATACGTCCACCCGATCCGCCATCTTGTTTGTTCTCTTCCTGGGATCTTTTAGGATATTTAAACTAAATATCAGATTTCTCCTACCTCCATTCCTTAAAAGAGTTATTGCTGTTATTAGATGTCATTGAGTCCATTCTGCTCATAGATTACCTATATACAACAGAATACAAAACTGCTTGTCCTGAATAATCCTCTAAATAGTTGACATGTTTGAGGCCTTGTTGTAGTAACTGTGTCTGTCCACCTGTGGAAAATAATATCTATGGGATGATAGAATTTGGAAACCATATAATAGGACAAGGGCAAGCAGGAACAGAACTATATTAAGTAAAATACTTTATGACACAGAATTGAGTAGAAAAAGTTGATAAGCAGAAGTTTATAAAGTCGAAACATTAAATTAAAAACCAGAATAGTTTCTTCTATGTTGATATACAATATAGATGTTCAAAATAAGAAAATAACACTTGCATAGTGAATGAAAAGGTGAACTGATAATGGTACCTTTATGCAAGGTTGCTAGAAGTTGTCTTCATTTAAAAGCAGAGTTTCTGTTACATTGATGGAACACTTCGCTACAGCGAAGTTGATAGAGTAAGATTTAACTTAGATTACTTTAGATATGTTTCCTATCAGAAACTAATATATCTGTAAATTAGTTATTTAAGATAATACCTTGAAATATTTTGTTCAAAGTCCTATTATTCAGCTCTGTAAAATATATTTATACTAAAACACAATAGCAATATCTTAATTAACTTTAGAAATTAATAGTTGAAATATATTGGTTAAAGGATTGATGTTATGGTTTTATTACTTATAAATCTCCTCTTTTATAAGTGGTGACAGCTTCCAAATGATTTATCGAGTATGCTAACTGCATTAGAGCACAAGAGGGAGGCAGCAGATACTGACTTTTTATTTCATTATTTTACTGATTAACATTTTCAATTTAAAATTCTAAACTTCTCAAACTAGTGTGATGAATTTGCAAATTGAATAGGTTAAGTTGTTATAAGTTTAACCTCAAATTATAAGTCATAAGCAGCAATCAACCTGGGAGAAAATCTAACCTAAATTGTAAAGTTGATAGGTTGTTAGTACAGTTACAAGAAAGTGTCCTATTTGCTATATAATAAATGGCTAGAAAAACATCTACTGTGAGTTGGAGCCCTTTGTTGCTTATATTCTCCTGGAAGCTGTGGAAATGCTGACAAATTTTGTTCTGCATATCTCAACTATTTATTTATGCTCACCATTGGCATGCAGAACAGAGAGTTGATAACTTTATATTCTATCCAATATTTATTGTATAAGTCACTACCTCAGATCATAGTAGCATATATTATTACTAGGAATGAAGTATAACTTTAAGAACAGAGAGTAATTTGGAATTTTCTCACAAGAGGTGAGCTGCATTATTTGTTGTCCTGTGATAAGTGGTCATGGTGGTATGTATGATCTCAAGCCAGTTCCAAATCCTAGTGACCCTACATAGGATTTCCAAGACTGTAAACGTTTATGGGATCAAAAAAATATCATCTTTCTCCTGCAGAATGACTGGTAGTTACGAACTGCTGACTTTGAGGTTAGCAGACCAACTCATAACCACTCTGCTACCACAGCTCCTTGTTTTGATTTAATTTTGATTCCATTTACACAGCCTTTAAATGGAATAAAAACTGAAGCAATTTCTTATGGAGTTAATGATTGCCATAAGTATGTTGGTAAATTTACTGGAAAACAGTCAGTCTTGGCAAATAAACAAGCTTTAGAAGGCTAATGAAACCAATGATGGTATTTCCAAATGTAGAGCACATTTTTAACCTGATTATTTTTGTTTCTTTATCTGTTTTATAATAGTTCAAGGACTGGAAGGCCCCCTAAACGCACTTTGGGAGTGTTTCAAGAAAACGCCTGTCTCCTGCCCCGTGCAGTCCCAGGCCTCTTATCACCAGGACTTATCACTCCAACAGGTAATAAAATCCATCTGATTATCATCCTTGTCTGTCCATGCTGCCTAGCATATGAAATAAACCCATATTGATCTAACTGCCTTGTCCTCAGAGTTGTTCAAGCTTTGTTAGAGATTATATTATAGAAGTTTTTGAGTATTCATGAAAACATTTTTGTTACTCCAGAACATGCTTAAAAAAATGTAATGTCTCTGCAGAGAATCCTTTTTAAAGCCGTATTGTGTGTGTATTCGTTTGTTGAAAGGGTGTTGGTAACTGGCCAAATAAGTGTGATCTCAAAGCCTTTTATAGGATGCAGTATATCTTATAACTTATATGTCTTATTAACATAATTGTTTTTAGTTTTCTGGGGTCCAGGCATCCCTTGGATGCATCCCTTGTTTACAAGTCATGAATGTTAATCCAGTTATTTTCATTGACCACTATGATAAACAGTGTTTTCTAAAAATACCAGGCTGATGAACATGATTTTTTATTTTTAATATTTTATTGTAATTTGAGTGGAAATTTACAGAACATATTGGTTTTCCATTCTAAAAAAAAATAATACACATTTTGTTTTGTAACATTGTTTGCAGTTCCCACAATATAACCACCCTGCTCACGTCTTTCCTATATTACTGTTTCCATTTGTTCTTCTTTCTGGTCCCATTTCAGCCTTTTGAGGTTTTACTTTGAGCAAATTATGCCTTTTGATTGTTCTAAGGATTGCATTCCTCTCTGGTATTATTGTACTGAAGAACACCATTTGATGATTACCAGGAATGGAAATGAAGGGAGAGAAATTAACTGGCTAGAAGGTAGACACATGTTAACCTGAGTGACAGGAAGGACAATGTAGAAAAGAGGGAGGTTGGCAGAGAATGATGAAGTTAGGTGAAGGTACAGATAGATATATTAGGGCTTAAGGGATTATAAAGGAATTATACATACACCAACTCAGAACAACAGTGTTCTGTGTGTAGATACATGGACAGACTCAGGGTGAATGGGTATGAAAGGAAGTTGTTTCTGTTGCTGTTAGGTGTCATAGAGTTGGTACTGACTCATAGAAACCCTATGCACAACACAATGAAACACTGTCTAGTATTGAGCCAACCTCACATTTGCTGCTATGGCTCAGCCTATTGCTGCTGCCACTGTGCCAGTCAATCTCTTTGAGGTCTTCTTTTATCCTTCTACCCTCCACTTTAACAAATATTATATCTTTTTCAAGGGACAGGTATTTCCTGATAATACATCTGAAACATGAGAGACAAAGACTGGCCATCCTGGTTTACAATGAATATTTTATCTGTACTTTTTTTTTTTTTTTTTTTTTAAGTTTTCATTGTGAATGAGTGATAAGTCTACATGGGAGAACATCAGTTTTACACTCATCATTTCATTGCAATGATTACAATATCTTCCATGCATCATCATTCAACAGTATTTGCTTCTATTCACTCTTTATTTGGGGGGGGGCAATATATACAAAAACACTCATGAATATATAATAATTTAAACAACCAAAGGGCACTTTCTTCAAGCCTACCTTCTGGCCGCTAGCAAATAACCTGTCTCTTTCTATGAGTCTAGAGTCCTCAGATGCTTTATCTCTCTATGTCTGCCTCCATGTCTGGTTTTGCTCCATCTCTCTATACAGTACCACATTCTGCTCTTGCTCTTCTCCCTTGATGGTCCAAGGGTCCTCTGTTTCTGGACTGTAAGATTAACTACTCTGCCTTTTTGTTACAAAACTTCTACTTTTACAGTTGTGACAGTTGAAATTAGTCATGATAACAATTATTCACTATTGAATCTTAAGAATCTTATCCTCATCTCCTTTCACCAGACCCGTCTAGACAAGATGAAAACTATTCAATGTGGATTCTCTTTCCCCACACCCTCTGAAACTAAACACCCTCTTGGAAACTTGTAAACCAGTCGCTTCGTGCTTTTATTACCCCCCATTTAAGGTAGCCAAAGTCTAAGTTGCCCATCCCTATCATCCCTGTATACAGAGGAATAGGCTTCATAGTTGACATGAAGACTCTATCCCTCTCAGTTGGTAATTTGAGCTACTACATCTATAAGTATAGGTCAAGTTCATCAATGTGTATCAATTTACACTTGATTCCTTTATTAAATTTTTTATCTTCCTCTAATCGAGTTCTGATCATCAAGCCATCAAAGCTAAATCGAAAAGGTATTATCTACAAATTTGGGCATTCTGGTGTATCTCCCCTCACCCTCACTTTATAACAGCTGGAAACTTCACTCTCAGTTCTAGTTCTAGATGGTTATGTCCTTGTCCATGGGCCCAGGAGTCCCCAAGTCTCAGTACACTTCATACCATCCAGATCTTCCTCTTCTCTCTCTCATCTGCAGGTTTAAGGGATTCTATGGAACATGGTCGAACTCAGCACATGTCTTCATTAATGCCTTTCTCCCTCTTCCACTCTCCAGTTGACCAAATGGTCACTAGCAATCTTACATGCCTGCTCATGTGTTCTGTTTGAATTTCATTTTTAGAAGGGTGTTTGTCCTGAAGGGACTTGATTGCTTTCCTTCATGGCTACCCAGTGAACAACTTGCTTGTTTTTGTAACAGACAATCAGACTGCCATTTTTGTTTTAGATTTTTCTCTGCTGGTCTTGCTTTCAAGAAGTGTCTTATGTTCCTCTAGCTGTTCCAGGCTGGTCTTATTGTCCTTTCTAGTAGGAATGTCCCACCTCAGAAGTTTATGGATGAGGCTCAGTATTACACCTAAGTTCCTATACACTACAAAGATACTTCAGAAGGTTATATCACTGGGCAAGTTCTATAATCCCTTTTAAGTATTCCCATCAGTTATAGGCTGAAGTAAAGCTTACAAACATTCTGTAATCATATTTCCCGATATTTGTTTCTGTCTCAATCAAGTGTCTATTTCACAGTTGTAGACAAGAAAAAATAATATTCATAAGAGAGTCAAGCAACATTATTTCCCCACTTTTACCCATTCAGACTATGCCTAAATCTTGGTATCATAGAGCACTGTTGCTCCAAGTTTGAACATACATCACTGCTAACTTCTGCCCCATTTAGCCCATGCAACCCTGCATAAGATTTCCCTTATTTACCTTGTTCTTCCATCCTCCTCCTCATTCTTGTGTATTGTTCTCCCCAACACCCGAGCTATGTTATTTCTATCCCTTACCCTGTGCTCTACTGCCCCACCCCCCAACAAACCGACACATTTTTTGTTTTTTTTCTTTTAGTATGGGTATCTTCTCTTAAGCTTTTACAATACAAAACCAAAACGGAAGAACATGCTCAGCATTTCTGAAGCTGGGGGAACTGAAGAAAAAAATCAAGCCTTGACTTTCATTATTGAAAGATTCTCTGGGCAAATTACTGAATGATGCCGAAAGCATCAAGAAAAGATGTAAGGAATACACAGAGTCACTGTACCAAAAGGAAATGCTTAATGTTCAACCGTTTCAAGAGGTAGCATATGATCAAGAGCTAATGATACTGAAGGAGGAAGTCCAAGGTACATTGAAGGATTTGGCAAAGAACAAGGTATGATGAAATAATAATTGAAATCTTTGAAGAAAATGAGGCAGCACAGGAGGCACTCACTCATCTCTGCCAAGAAATTTGGAAGACAGCTATCTGGCTGAATGATTGGAAGAGATCCGTATGTGTGCCCATACCAAAGAGAGGTGACCCAACGGAATGCAGAAATAATCGGAGAATCTCTTTGATATTCCATGCAAGTAAAGTTTTACTAAAGGTAATATAGAAATGGCTGCAAGCATACATTGACAGAGAACTTCCATAGGTTCAAGCTGTATTCAGAAGAAGCCATGGAATGAGGCATATCATTTGTGATGTTTGATGGATCCTGGCTGAAAGCAGAGAATATCAGAAAGACTACACAAAGACTTTTGATTGTGTGAATCATGACAAGCTATGGACAGTATTGTGAAGTATGAGTATTCAGTAACACTTAATTGTTTTCATGAGGAATCTATATATGGACCAAGAGGCACTTGTTCTAACAGAACATGAATGGCTTAAAATTAAGAAAGGTGTGTGACCGGGTTGTATTCTTTCAGCATACTTATTCAACATGTATGTGGAGCAAATAATCTGAGAAGCTGGATTCTATGAAGAAAAACATGGCACCAGGATTGAAGGAAGACTCATTAACAACCTGCGATATTCAGATGATACAACCTTGCTTGCTGAAAGTGAAGAGAACTTAAAATACTTACTGATGAATATAAAAAAGAACAGCCTTCAGTCTGGTTTTCATCTCAAGGTAAAGAAAACACAAATCTTCACCACTGGACAAATAAAGAACATTCTTATCAATGGAGAAAAGATAGAAGTTGTCAAGGACTTCATTCTTCTTGGATCAACTATCAACACTCATGGAAGCAGCAGTCAAGAAATCAAACGGCATATTGCATTAGGCAAATCTGCTGCACAAGACCTTTTTAAAGTGTTGATGAGCAAAGATATCAACTTGAGGACTAAAATGTGCCTGACCCAAGCCATGGTATTTTCAATAACCTCATATGCATGTGAAAGCTGGACAGTGAATAATGAAAAGCATAGAAGAATTGATGTATTTGAGTTGTGGTGTTGGTGGAGAATATTGAAAGTGCCATGGGCTGCCCAAAGAACAAACAGATTCATGTTGGAAGAAGTGCAGACAGAGTTCTCCTTGGATGCCAGGATGGCCAAACTTCATCTCTCATACTTGGGATATATTGTCAAGAGGGATCCGTCCCTGGAGAAAGATATCATGTTTGGTAGGGTGGAGGTTTCGAGAAAAAGAGGAAAACCCCCGAGATGGATTGGCCAGTTGGCAGCATCGATGGACTTAAGCGTGGCAACATTAGTGAGGTTGGCCCAGGATTGGACAGTGTTTTGTTCTGCTGTGCATAGGGTGGCTATGAGTCAGTACCGACTCGATGGCACCTAACAAAAATGGCTAATGATCATGGATATTTTTTCATATGTTTGTTTGCTGCCCAAATGCCTTCTTTGGTAAAGTGCCTTTCCATGTCTTGTGCCCATTTTATAATTTGGTTATTTGTCTTTTTCTTATAGAGGAGTTGCAGTTTCCTATAGATTTTAGATAATAGTCTCTTGTGTGATGTGTCATTGCAAAATATTTTTATAATTCTTTAGGGTACCTTTTCACTCTTTTGATGAAATATTTTTTTTTAATGTTTTATTGTGAATTATGTGATAGTTTACATGGGAGAACGTTAGTTTTGCATTCATTCAATTGTATATCTTTTCATTGCCATAGTTACAATCCCCCTCATGCATCATCAACCAACCAAAGGTATACCCTGCAAGCCTGCCCCCCCACACACACACACACCTCCCCCTGGTCTTCAGCACACAATTCTTCTCCCTCTCTGGATCTAAAGTCCCCAGCTGCTCCATCGCTCCCTGTCATCATCTCTGCCTCCATCTCAGGCATCACTCTTTCTCTGGGTAGGGTCCCGCTCTTGGCTCTTCTTCGTTAATGGTTCTAGGGACCGCCGCTCCTAGACTGGAAAGTTAATCACTCCCTTCTTACTATAAAATGTCTACCTTTACATTTCCAACTCTCACAATCAGTCTGATAACAATTATTCACCATTGTATCACAAGAGACCCATCTGCATTTCATTTCATCAGCCCCACCTAGACATATTGGATACTACTCACTGGAGATCCTGCCTTCCTCCTGGCCTTATGGCTCTAGGTTCCCTCTTGAAAGCTTATAAACCAGTCACTTCTTGCCTTTGTAGACCCTCCCCCCCCCATTTTGGGTAGCCAATGTCCAAGTTGCCCATCCCTGTCTACTCTGTATGTGGAGGGGGTGGGAATGATCCTTGTTGTAAGGATTTGTTCCCTCTTTTGAGCTACTGCATCCATAGGTGTAGGTCAACTTCATCAAATTGTATCAGATTACTTTTTTTTTTTTCTCT
>NW_006408685.1:2833305-2871034 GCF_000296735.1 Chrysochloris asiatica | reverse complement strand
AATTTCCCATCTCTGGGGATCTGGATATGGTTCAGGCTTCTACCTATAGTCTTATGTATTGCAGAGGCTCCGCAGGAAGCCTCATTCCCTGGGCACGTTGCAGCCCCATTTTAGGTATTCTAATCAGTTATAGGCAGAAGATGGACTTACAAGCTTTCTATGTTGATATTTCTGGTTATTCCTTTCTCTCCCCTTCCAGTGTCTATTTTATAATATAATTCAAGGAAATCTTTTGGTGAAATCTTTTGATGCGCATAATTTTCTAACTTCTAGTATGTTCCAATCACCTATTTTGTCTTCTTTTATTTGTCCAATATTACAAAGGTTGGTGTGCCCTGTATTGTTGTTGTTGTTATGTGCTGTGGAGTCGGTTCCGACTCATAGCGACCCTGTACAGGGTTTCCGAGGCTGTATATCTTTACAGGAGCAGAGAGCCTCATCTTTCTCCCATGGAACAGCTGGTAGTTTCAAACTGTTGACCTTGAGGTTCGCAGCCCGATTCGTAACCACTACGCTACCAGAGCTTCTTGTACCCTGTATTAGAGCCCTTAAATTTGTCTCTGCTTTTTCATTGTTGGCCTTTTTATTTCTGGAATTCACATTTATGTCATTAATCCATGCTAAATTAGTTTTTGTACATAGCATGAGGTAAAGGTCTTATTTCAATGTTTTGCATGTCGATTTACAGTTCTGGAAGCATCATCTGTTGAAGAGACTATGTATTCCTCATTCAGCGTAATTTCCCCCAATGTCAATGATCATTTGGCTATATGTGGATAGATTAATTTCTGGATTCTCAATTATATTCCATTGATCTATGTATCTTTCATGGAACTAGCACCATCCTTTTTTGACCACTCTAGCCATGCAGTAATTTTTGAAATCAGGGAGTTCAAAGCCTCCAACTTTATTCTTCTTGTCAAGCAGTAGTTTGCTTATCCCAGGTCTCTTTCCTTTCCATATAATTTTGTAATTTTTTCCCCATGTCTCTAAAGAATATCGTTAGAATCTGGATTGGGATTGCATTATATGTATAGATTGCTTTGGGTAGTATTGACATTTTCACAATGTTAAATCTTCCTATCCAGGAGCATGGTAAATGCTTCCATTTTTGTAAGTCTCTTATTTTCTTGTAGCAGTATTTTGTAGTTTTCTTTGCAAAGGTCTTTTTTTCTCTGATTACATTTATTCCTAAGTATTTCATCCCTTGGGAAGTTATTGAAAATGGCATTGCTTTCTTAATTTCCTTTTCAGTGTTGTCATTGTTAGTATAGAGATATCCAGCTGATTTTTTGTATGTTGATCTTTGCTGAATCTTCCAATGAGTTCCAGTAGTATTTTTGCTGAGTCTTTGGGGTTTTTTATGTATAGGATCATAATATCTGCAAATAAAAAGAGTTTTACTTCCTCCTTGCCAATTTGGATGCCTTTAATTTCCTTATCTTGCTTTATAGCACTGGCTAATGCTTCCATCACATGATTGAATAGGAGTGGTGATAAAGGGCGCCCTTGTCTGGTTCTTTTTCACAAAGGAAAGGGTTACAGTTTCTCTCTATTGAGATTGATGTTTGCTGTTGGTTTTGTACATATGCTCTTAATTTTCTTTGAGGAATTTTCCTTCATTTACTACTTTATTGAGTTGTTTTTATCAGGAATGGAAATTAAATTTTATTAAATGCTTTTTCTGCATCAATCGACATGATCATGTGGTGGATTACGTTGATTGTTTTTCTAATGTTGAACCATACTTGTATCCCTGGTGTGAATACCACTTGGTCATGATGTATTTTTTTTTTTTTTTATGTGTTGTTGAATTCTGTTTGCTAGGACTTTGTTGAGAATTGTTGCATCTATGTTCTTGAGGGATATTGGTCTATAATTTACTTTCTTAGTGATGTCCTTCCCTGGTTTTGGTATGAGGGTTATGCTTGCTTCATAGAATGTATTAGGAAGTTTTCCATCCTTTTCTATATTCTTGAATAATTTGAATAGAATTAGTGACAGCTCTTCCCTGAATGTTTGGTAAAACTCAACAGTGAAGCCATCTGGACCTGGACTTTTTTTGGTTGGGAGTTTTTGATGACCTGATCAATTTCTTCCTTTGTTATAGGTCTGTTCAAGTTTTCTAGTTCACTCTGTGTAAGTTTAAGTAGGTCGTGCTTTTCTAAAAATATGTCCATCTCCTTTAGATTTTCAAATTTATGGGAGTGCAACTTTTCATAATATTCAGTTATTATTCTTTTATTTCTATTGGTTCTGTTGTTACATCACCTTTGTGGTTTTTTATGTGTGTTCTCCATCTTTTCTTTTGTTAGGTTTGCCAATTTTATTAATCCTTTTGAAGAACCAGGTTCTTGGCTTATTGATTCTTTCTGTAGTTTTTCTGTTTTCTAACCCATTTATTTCTGCTCTAATCTTATTATTTCTTTTTTTCTGTTGAATCTTAGTTTACTTTGCTGGTCTAATTCTAGTTGTATGTGTTAATGTGTTGATCTGGGTTCTTTCTTCTTTTTGAATGTGTGCATTTATTGCAATAAATTGTCTTCTCAGCATGCTTTTGCTGTGTCCCAAAGATTTTGATATGTTGTGTTTTCATTCTCATATGTTTCTAGGAACTTTGTGAATTCCCATTTTGTTTCTTATACTACCCAGGAGCTTTTAAGCAGATTGTTATTCAGTTTCCATGTATTTGACTTTATTTCCTTGGTTTCCCTATTGTTGATTTATTATTTTATTACATTGCTGTCTGAGAAGATGCTTTGTAGTATTTTTTTAAAAGTTTTTATTGTGAATTGAGTGAAAGTTTCATGGCAGACCATCAGTTTTACATTTAAGAAATCACATTCTTTGTTTCATTACAATGATTTTAATCCCCTCCATGTACCATCAGTTAACAGTATTTCTCTCTATTCATTTATTCATGTTAGCTATTTTTTTTAAATACTCAGGCATATATAATAATTTAAACCATGAAAGAAGTCCATCATGTAAAAAATTGTTTATGCTAAAGCATAAATAATACAAGTAATCAAGTTACCTGTGCAGAATAATACGTGGATGACTACATTAACTTCATAGAACTAATGATTTGACATATTGATGGTGTTAGTCTGCGGTAAAGTGGCCTATATACATATTTTCATATCCTTTTCATTTGGGAATTAAGTAGGTGTGTCTGTTTTATACATGGAAAGGCTCATCAACTTTGAAAGTTCCTTTTCTACAACAAAATAAAGCTTACCTGTAATTTTTATGTTCCTAAGAGCCATGGAATGTCTGAAAATTATTTTAAGATTTTTATAATTTTAAAATTTAGAAAGTAGATCTTATATCTTGAAAAAATGTTGTTTGTATGCTGCTTGGGGATTATAATATTAAAATGTTGTTGTTAATTGCCATTGAGTCAATTCTGACCCATAGCAACCAAAGAGCAGCTGGTGAGCTTGAACAACCAACCTTGCATTTCAAACGACTTTGCAGTCTGATACATTAGAAATAAGGGCCAACAATTTTAATGTGAATTTGTGTGTGTATACATGAATGCGTATGTTTGAATTTGTGTGATTATACTATTAATATCTTACACAGACATATAATTGTTCAAAATTGTGTTTATACAACATTGTCATTTACAGATCTGATCATATTCACTATGTAGATGAGCATTATGAATGCTAGTAAGCAACTCAAGCTTTGATTTCAAACATGTCTATATTGAAATCCTCTTCCAATTGTTTACATTGTGAATAACATGGAATGACTAAATTAATATCTCTGATTTCTAAAATTTCTTCATTTATGTAATGAAAATTAAAAACAAACAAACAAATTTTAAAAAACTATATCTTTATGGTGTTGCTAAGATTAAAGGAAATAATACATCTATTACAAGGGCTTAAAATAATATCTAGAGAATCTCTGGTGGCACTGAAGGATAAGCACTGGACTGCTTACTACAAGGTTTTTGGTTCAAACCCATGAGCCATTCATCAGGAGAATTGTAGCTTTCTGCTCCAGTAAAGATTTACAGCCTTGAAACCCTGTTCAGGGTCATTATGAGTCAGAATCGACTCAAGAGCAATAGGCTTGGAATAATCTTATCTGATAATTGGTGGTAGTGGTGATGGTTGTGTTCCATCGAGTTGGTTCTGACACAAAACGACCCTGTGTAGGGTTTCTGAGGGTGTGGGTCTTTACATGAGCAGAAAGCCTCATCTATCTCCCACAGAGCGACTAGTAGAATCAAACTGATTACTTTGTGGTTAGCAGCCTATCTCATAATCCACTGTTGTTAAGTGCCGTAGAGTTGATTCTGACCCATAGCGACCCTGTATAAGGTTTCCAAGGAGCAGCTGTTGAGCTTGAACTGCCATCCTTGCAGTTCAAACAGCTTTGCAGAATGGCACATTAACCCACAGCACCACACCAGAACTCTAATAATTCGTATTCCCTACAGAATCCAAACCCACTGACACTGAGTATATTCTGATTTATAGCAACCTGGTATGGGTTTTCCAAAGCCATAAAGCTTTTCAGGAACAGAAATCCTCATCTTTTTCTCATGTAGTGGCTGGTAGTGTTGAACCACTGATCTTTTAGTTAGGAATCCAGTGCTTATATGTTCAAGCACCTAGTGAATTCAAGCTATTATTGGGTCTATTGTTGTTGTTGTTGTCGCTATTGTCGATCCTAAAATAAGTAGTATAGAGGTGTTGTTGTTGCTGCTGTTAATTGTCTTTGAATCAGTTTTCTGACCTGTAGTGACCCTGTATAGGTTTTCCGAGGAGCAGCTTGTCAGCTTGAACCACCAATCTTGTGGTGCAAGCTGACTTAAATGTCCAGTGCATCAACCCACAATGACACACCAGGAGTCCATTTAATATGATAGTGAGTCAAAAAATATTGGTTCAAAATCATAGAAACCTCTACTAATAAAAAAATCAAAATATTAAGCTATTGTTCCTAAACATATCCTCCATCTAAATCTATATATATCTGAAGGTAGTGTTTCCATTTCGCTAGCCCTTTCCCAAAGAATTTTACACTCTGATTTAGGTAAAATTGGCTGTCTTTGCATCCTCCATGTTCTTAAATCCTGTTCCTTTAAATGTTCTTTGAGTTTTGGAAAGACGAAGAATTCTGAAGTGGCAAGGTCAGTGCTGTAGGATGAAACGGTTAAGGTTTTACAGTGAAATTATCATAGAATAGCCCTTGAAACACTAAAAGAATTAGCAGCTGCATTGTCATTGTGATGGGGAAAAAAGAAAAAGATTCTACAGCATAACTTTGGATTTTTTCTCACCTTGCAGTTTTAAATTTTCTTAAAACTTCTTCGTATATGCCCCCTTGATAGTCCTGTGTCCTTCGAGAAAATCTGTTGGGATTGCCCTTTGAAATTCCAAAAATCATTCACTATAAACTTCTGAGCTGACCTCTGCCTCAAATTCAACTGGCCAAGAAGATCCCCTCAGAAGCTGCTGTTTTGATTGGACCTTCTTTTTGAAGATACCCTAATGAAGCTAAGACAAAGCTATACCATCCACTGATCAAGAGACATGTTTAAACATGGTCGTTTTGAATAAATCAGTGTATGCATGAACTAAGGAGCTCTGGTAGCATAGTGGCTACGATCCAGGCTGCTAATTTCACAGTCAGAAGTTCGAAACTACCAGCAGTTCTGTGGGAGAAACATGAGACTTTCTGCTCCCTTAAAGATTTACAACCTTGGAAACCCTACATGGGGTTGCTTTGAGTTGAAACTGACTCCATGGCACCTCACCACCACCACCACTTTCTATGAACTGGAACTCTAGTAGTGATATTTTTTTATTTACCATCATATATGTAAAGTATGAGCCCTAGTAGCATAGTGGGCTGTTAACTGCAAGGTCAGCAGTTTGAATCTACCAGCTTCTCTGTGGGAGATGGATGAGGCTTTCTGCGACCATAAAGATTTACAGCCTCAGAAACCCTATACAGGGTAGTTATGAGTCAGAATCTACTCTACAGCATGTAACCACCACTGCCACTATGTAAAGTACAATGCCTAATAAACAGCAAGTGCTCAAAAAGCCATATAGTAAGGTTTATAAATATTGCTTATGCCATGCTCACCTTATATAGGAGCTTGCATATCTAATATGAGATTGTATTGAAAACATAGTATTTTGGTTATTATTCCACAATAATTAACTTGTCTATTTGCTTTTGACATTTCTTTCTATTTGTATATATCTAGTAACTTTCTGAGTGCTTTTGAAAAAATGTGCTTTATCTACTTTGTTTTTAGTCATTTCACCAGATATAATTTGCCTTTATTTCCTTCTACCATTCATTCATCTTCATGTATTCTCACATGCATCTCATATATTGGAATTTGGAATACATTTTATTAAATGAGTGATTCATTTCTTAAACATTTATTCAAGAAGAAATGACATGGAATGTGAATTGTGCTTAATATGTAATTCATTGCCCCAAAATGACTCTATCAATTGGAATTTACCCATTTATTTTTCTTGTTAATTCATTAACATATAGATTTCAATTCTAGCATATATTTGGTATAGATTTAACACTGATATAGCATGGTCAACATTATTTATATGCTAAATTCAAAACTCACTCTCCGGAGAACAAACTAGTCTCAAATGGTAATCATATATGCTTTGTAATATCTTTGGAAAACTTTACTTTTACATAAGAATATTGATATACAAGAACTTCAATTGAAATGATTTTTATTTATGTAAGACTTTTAAAAATATTGTTGCTGAGTCATGCAACTCTGTATTACTGAGAATACACATTACTGTCTTTCTAGACAACTTGAGAGACGGATGAGCTACATTTAGTTCATACATTAATTGACCCAACTGTCTGATTGAACATAGTAATGTAACCCAGAGAACTTTATTTCTACTTCATCATTCACCACACACTATAGTTACTTCTTATCGTCCATTGTACATTTCTGCACCTTCTGGCACATGCTCAGGTGAATTATGCCAAAGATTACTAAATAAGAACTTTTATTTTTCCACTTCTACCAAAGGTTATTGGTATAAAAATCACCAAATTTTTTTCCCCAGTATTACTCACTCCTGTATGTTTTCTCTTTATCTCAAATATACAAGAAAGTTGAAATAATTTTATATTGAATAATTTTTTATCTATTTATTATTTTTTTATTAAAGTTGTCAAAGACTTCATTTTGCTTGAATCTAAAATCAACATTCTTGGAAGCTTTGTAATATTTTGATGTTTGTAAATTTATAGAGGCTTGTTTTGTGGCCTAAGACATGGTCTGTTCTGGAGAATGTTTCATGTGCACTGGAAAAGAATGTCGATTGTGCTGTTGTTGGGTTGAACACTCTATACACATCTATGACTTCAAGTTGGCTGATTGTGTTGTTTAGTACCACTGTGTCTCTTTCATCGCGTTCCTTTCTGGTTGTTCTATCATTTTTTAATGTGGTGTATTAAAGTCTCCCACTATTATTGTAGATTTGTCTACTTCTTTCATCAAATTTATTAGACTTTGCTTTATATATTTGGGAGCTCTTTCATTGGGAGTAGAGGTATTTATTACCTCATCTTGTTAAATTGACCTTTTAATTATGAGATTAAAATAAATCTTTAACTATCATGATGGTTTTTCCTTAAAGTTTGTTTTGTCAGAGATTAGTATTGTCCCTTGTGTTCATTGTTTTTTAATTGCAATTAGCTTGGTATATATTTTTTTCCCCATCCTTTAACTGTTAGTCTGTTTTTGTCTTTGTGTGTAAAGTGTATCTCTTGCAGATAGCATATTGAAGGATTTTATTATCTTGTCCATTCTGTCACTCTTCATCTCTTAACTAGTGCCTTTAATCCAGCAACAGTCAGTGTAATTATTCACAGGTATGAATTAGCTGTTGTCATTATGTTTCTTTTTTTGGTAGTGCTGCTGTTTTCTTTGCTCTGCATTCCTTCCTATGCTGAGTTCATGTTGTTTGTGTTCTTTCTTCTCAGTTTCTTCATAGTTTTAATATTGTCATGTTCTTCTTGCATTTTCATCTTCTTGATAGGATGTGAAGAATTAATTTTCTATGCGGTTTCTCTATATTTTATTAACTTTTCCCTCCATTTAAAATGGTCTATTTTACCCTGTAATCTATGTGACCTCACCACCTGGGTCTCTGTTGCTATGTTTTTACCTTCTTTCACATTGCAATTGTTTTGATCATAGAATAACCTCCTAAAATCTCTGAATTCGTTCTTATTCTGTTCTGGACTCTTCCATCTGTCAACTGAGTTCTGGGTGGCACTGCACTGCATGTCAGTCTTTGGTTGTTGTCTGTTCTTGTTGGTTTTCAGTCCAAAGGACTCCCTTTAGGAAGTTTTGAAGTACAGGTTTGGCACTGACAAAATCTCTTATCATCTTTTTATCTGGGAAAATTTTTATTACTCTGTGGTATTTGTTTGACAGCTTTGCTGGGTAGAGGATTCTTGGTTGGCATTTTTTTTTTTTTTTCTTTCAGGGTTTTATATATGTTTTCCCATTGCCTTCTTGCTTGCATGATTTCTGCTAAGAAATCAAAGTTTAATCTGATTTGCTTGCCTTTTTACATAGTACTTCTCTTTTCTCTAGCTGTTTTCAGAATTCTCTCTTTGATTTTGAAGAGTTTGATTATGATATGCCTTGGTGATTTTCTTTTGGGATCTGTCCTTCCTGGGGTTCATTGAGCATCTTGAATGCTTATCTTTCCATTTTTCAGAATATTAAGATAATTTTCTTCCAGCAACTCTTCAACTATCTCCTCTGTGAACTTGAGTAATTCTTCCCATCCTGGAATGCCAATATTCTTGTTGTTTTTGTTATTCTTCATGTTGTCTCACATGAATCTCAGACTTCTTCAGCTTTTCTTTATCTATTTTTCTGCTTGGTATTTTATCTTTGCAACATTGAGAGATTTGTGTTCCAGCTTGCTGGTTCTGGCTTACATCTCTTCAGTTCTACTCCTTTGCCCTTTCAACGTGTTGCCCATTTCTGATATTTTATTATTCATCATTTGGACCTCTTTTTACAGGTTTTGAATTGTTTCCAATTCTGTGTCTATTTTATTTGATTGTTGTGCTTTTCCAACATCTTCCTTATTTTTCTCAACCCCTCTGTGGAGTGTTTGGATGCATCTCAATATCATTCCCCTGAAGTTCTTCTCAGCCATATCCAAATCCTGCCCTCCTTCCAATGTGAAGTCTAGGTTTACCTTCAGATCATTTGCCTCAGTTGATCTATCTTGCTTTTAATTGTTTCTCAGGCATCTTCAATCATTATATGTTTTTTCCATTATTAGATAAATGTATGATGACATATTATTATGCTTTCTGAATGACTTGTTAGATATGTTCAGGATATGGGCTTCCCTTTTCACTTTTCTTGTTACTCAACTCAGAGTAACTGTATCAATTGTTAGTTGTCTATCTGGTGTGTAGCAGCTGGTATTGGGTCTTGCCTAGATGGTAGGATTTTATAGGGTGTTATTATAGCTTGGCTATATGATCACAATTTCTGTCTCTTCTAGGGTAACACAGGGAGAGAAAGAGCCCCCTTAAGGTAAAAGGGGACCTAAAAATGAAACAGCAACAGCAATAAAACCAGATTGGATACTATAGTCTATAATTGCAGAAAAGATGCAAAATATGAGTATAACTTTAATGCTCCTCTCTCGGCTTCTTGCCTTCAAGTCTTCCTGAGAAATTTCAAGATGTTACAGTCTCTTCTTCTTCTTCTTCTTCTTCTTCTTCTTCTTCTTCTTCTTCTTCTTCTTCTTCTTCTTCTTTTTCTTCTTCTTCTTCTTTTTCTTCTTCTTCTTCTTCTTCTTCTTCTTCTTTCTTCTTCTTCTTCTTCCATCAGTATAACAAAATAGTGTCATGTGATCTATGTTAATCAATTGATATTATTATATTATTTTTTTAAAGTTTTTATTGTGAATTATGTGGTAGCTTACATGGGTGAACATTATCTTTACATTCATCCTATTGTACTTTGCTTCATTGCAATGATCACAATCCCCTGCATGCATCATCAAACCTCCACAGGGTATACCCCACATGCCTACTCCCCAGCCGCCAGCACACAACCCTTCTCCCTCCTTGAGTCCAGAGTCCCCAGCCACTCGTTCTGTCCATGTCATGGTCTCTGCCTCCATCCCTAGTGTCACTGCCTCTCCGGACATGGTCTCACACATGGTCTCTGCTCCTGGACTGCAAAACAGCTGTTCCCCTCCTTTTGTTACTAAACGTTTACATTTACCTGCCCAACACTGATTGTCAGACCTGATAGCAATCACTCCCTTTCCCACCTCACATTTTATTAACCCCATCCAGACAGGTTGGAAACAATTCAGTGGAGGTTTTACATTTCCTTGTATCCTGTGGAGCTAGGCTCCCTATTGAAAGCTTATATGCCAGTCACTTCTTGCCTTTGTAGTTTGCCCATTTTGGGTAGCCAATGTCTAAGTTACCCCTCCCTGTCGACCCTGTGTATCAGGAGGGTGGGAATGATCCTCACCGTAGAGATTTGTCCGCTCCTTTGTCATACTGCATCCACAAGCATACGTCAAGATCATCCACTTATAGTGCGTTACTCACTTTTTTTTTTTTCTTCCCTCCTCTTTCTTCCTCTAGTAGTGTTCTGATCATCCAGCCATTGTTGCCAGGTCAAATGGGTACTATTTACAAGTGTGAGTGTTCTTGTGCATCCTTCCTCTCTTTATATCAGCTAGATGCTTCACACCCCATTCTAGTCCTCTGGGGCCATGTCCCTGCCCCTGGGCCCAGGAGTCCCCAGGTCTTGTCATACTGCTGTTTAACCAGGTCTTAATCCATGTTAACAGGAGTCTATTGAATGTGTTCAGACTTAGTTCTCAACTTCATTGCTGTTTTTCCCCCTCTTTGCCCTATGGGTGACCATCGTGGTCAGCAGCAGGACCATATGCCTGCTAGTGTATTGCATATGAGTTTCAGTTTTGGAAGGGGGTTTGCCTTGGGGGGACCTGACCACTTGCCTTGATGGCTCCCTGGGGAACAACTTGCTTGTTCTTGTAGTAGTCAATTGGATGGCGTTTTGTTTTTGTTTTTGTTTTTCCTGCTGTTCTTTCTCTCAAGAAGCATCTTCTGTTCTTCTAGCTGCTCCAGACTGGTCTGTTTGTCCTTTCACTTGGAAATGTCCCACCTTAGAAGATTCTGGATGATGATCAGGATTCCATCTATGGTCTTGTGCATTGCAAAGGCTCTGCAGGGAGCCTCCTTCACTGGGCAAATTCTAGCCCCATTTTAGTTATTCTAAACAGTTATAGGCTGAAGATGGACTTTCAAGATGGTAACCAACAACAACAACAAAGACAATAATAATAATAAATAAAATATTATTTTTTCTCCCCTTAGAGTGTGGATTATTTCGCTTTATCTTTTACAATAATGGCTCTATGCCATAGTTCTCCTTTTGTGACTGACTCACTTCACTCAGCATAATGTCCATAAGGTTAATCCATGTTATGCTGTGGCTTGCAGCTTCCTTGTTGTTCTTCAAGATAGCATAGTATTCCATTGAGTGTATGTACCACAGTTTGTTTATCCATTTTTCAATTGATGGGCATTTAGGCTGTCTCCATCTTTTTGCTATTGTAAATAGTGCTGTTATGAACAATAGTGTGCATATATTTACTCATGTTATGGCTCGTATTTCTTGTGGGTAAATACCAAGTAGAGGAATTGCTGGATCATAAGGTACTTCTATTTCCAAACTTCTGAGGAAGCTCCATATTACTTTCCAGAGTGGTTTGACCATTTTGCAATCCCACCAACAATGTAGGAGGGTCCCAATCTTTCCGCATCCTCACCAGCATTATTGTCCTCTACTTTTTTGATCTTTGCTGTTATTGCTGATGTGAAATGATATCTCATTGTTGTTTTGATTTGCATCTCTCTGGTGGTTAGTTATCATGAACATTTCTTCATATGTTTTCTGGATGCCTGCATCTCCTCCTTAGTGCAGTGTCTGTTCATGTCTTGTGACCATTTTTTAATTGTGTCATTTGTCTTCTTAATGTAGAGGTGCTGTAGTTTCCTATATATATTCTAGATATGAATCCCTGAAGTGTCATTGCAAAATATTTTTTTTCCATTCTGTGGGTTCCCTTTTTATTCTTTTGGTGAAGTGTTTTGATGCACATAAGATTTAATTTTTAGTATGTCCCATTCATCTATTTTGTTGTGTACTTTTCAAAATGTTTGGTAGTTTGTATATGCCCTGGATTTGCTTCCTCATATTTGTCCCTATTTTCTCATTGTTGACCTTCATAATTTTGGGATTCACATTTAGATCTTTTATCCATGCTGAGTTCATTTTCTTATATGGCGTGAGGTCAAGGTCTTGTTTTATTCTTTGGCATACGGCTTTCCAATTTTGACAGCACATATTCCTCCCCATGCAATATGTCTATGCACTTTGTTGAAAATCAGTTGGCTGTATGTGGATGGGTTAGTTTCTGGATTCCCAATTCTGTCCCATTGATCAATGTATCTTTCATTGTACCAGTAACCACACTGTTTTGACCATTGTAGCCATGTAGTAAATTTTGAAATTGGGGAGTTAGAGACCTCCAACCTTGTTCTTCTTCCTAAGTAGTGCTTATCTTGGGTCTCTTTCTTTTCAATATTAAGTTAGTATTTGTCTTTTCCATCTCTTTGAAGATTGTTGTTGGAATCTGGATTGGGAATACATTGTATGTGTAAATTGCTTTGGGGACTCTTGACATTGTCATGATGTTGAGTCTTCCTATCCAGGAACATGGTATGTTCTTCCACTTCGTTAGGTCTCTTTTGGATTCTTGTAGTAGTGTTTTGTAATTTTCTTATATTTGTCCTTTGTTTCTCTGGTTACATTTATTCCTAAATATTTCATCCTTTTGGTGGCTATTGTAAATGGAATTGCTTACTTGTTGTTCTTTCCAGTGATGTCATTGTTGCTATAGAGGAATCCAACTGTTTCTTGTATGTTGATCTTATACCCTGCCACTTTGCTAATGTTCCAAAGAGGTCTAATAGTTTTTTTTTTGTTTTTTGTTTTTTTTTTATTGAGTTTGGCATTTTCTATGTATAGGATCATATCATCTGCAAATAGAAAGAGTTTTACTTCCTCTTTGCCAATTTGAATGCCTTTGATTTTTCTATCATGCCGTATAGCTCTGGTTAAAACTTCCAGCCCAATATTGAATAGGAGTGGTGACAAAGGGCATCCTTGTCTGGTTCCCATTCTCAGAGGGAAGGCTTTCAGTTTCTCTCCATTGAGAGTGATGTAGGCTGTTGGTTTTGTATATGTGCTCTTAATTATGTTGAGGAATTTCCCATCAATTCCTACATTGTTGAGTGTATTTATCAGGTATGGATGTTGGATTTTGTCAAATTACTTTTCTGTATCCGTCAATATGATCATGCGATTCTTTTCCTTTTTCTTATTTTTATGGTGGAATACGTTGATTGTTTTTCTAATGTTGAATCATCCTTGAATCCCTTTTATAAAACCGACTTGGTCATGATACACTATTTTTTTGATGCGATGTTGGATTCTGTTGGCTATGATTTTGTTGAGAATTTTTGCGTCTATGTTCATGAGGGATATTGGTCTATAGTTTTTTTCTTAGTGATGGCTTTCTTTGGTTTTGGTATAGGGTTATGCTTGCTTCATAGAAAGTATTAGGGAGTTTTCCATCCTCTTCTATGTTCTAGAATAATTTAAGTAGGATTGGTGACAATGCTTCCCTGAATTCTTGGTAGAACTCACTCGTGAAGCCATCTGGGCCTGGACTTCTTTTGGTTAGGAGTTTTTGTTGTTGTTGTTGTTTTTTATGGTATTATATAGTATAAACAACTGCTCAGTGATACTTCCATTTATTTTACATTTAGTAATAAAAATATTTTCTATCTCATACATGATTGGATACATATTTTGCTTTAAAATTAATAGTCACAATTGAAGAAACAATGGTTTATTGTTCTAATCAACTGACCAAGCTGCTGAATCTTAAGGCTCCAACAAGCATTGAATCTTATTATTTTCATTGAACAAGCCCTTCTATTTGATTATTCCTGGTACACAACATTTTTTTTTTCTCCAGTAGTTTCCTTTTGTCTAATAGTTTAGCCTGGTAACTTTTGCTTTTATGAGATTCTGTCATATGAAACCTCATTTCCAGTGCAATAACTGTTAGCAATATTGCAACATAAGTCCAGCCATCAGGATGTGTCTATCGTGGCTGGCCAAGGAGTCCTGCTTTGACTGCCAGAGCTTCATTCTGCTGAATATGATATTCTTGAAATCTCATAGATATTCTTTGTGTCATTTTTAAATATTTCTGTAAGCAGTGCTCTGAACAGGTGGTCTCTTCTGGTTTTATTTCTCTTGTTGTAAAGTCTTTAACACAGTCCAAAAAGCAGGTTTCTGTAAGTTTATTGTCAGTTGCAAGAAATTCCTTAAACTTTTTTACCTGATCAGATTCTGGTATTTGTGCAGTCATATTCTTTTGGTATGCTTATTAGTCACCTCTTCTGATGCATGAGTTTCTTTTCTTTTCTGGAATAATGGTTGTCCAAGCTTTTCTTGAATGTTTCCAGTGAGGCCTGAGTTCTTACTTAAACACAGGTTCCCACATCCAACACCTGCACAAGTCTGGGGGAGCTGAGCTGCCAGGCACATCTGTGAGCAAGGGCCAGGGTCAGAGGGAGTGCTGCGGCCACTGGATACGAGAGAACTGGTTAGGAGTTTTTTGATGACCTTATTAATTTAGTCTTTTGTTTTGGGTTTGTTCAAGCTTTCTACTTCACTCTGAGTACATTTAGGTAGATCATGTTAATCTAGAAAACTTCCAGGTTTTCTGTCTTCAGATTTTTTAAATCCACTTTTCTGCTTGCTCTCTTATCTTAGCAGTATTGAGAGATTTGTCTTCCAGCTTGCTGGTTCTGACTTCCCTCTCTTCCATTCTGCCCCTTTGCCCTTTCAGTGTATTGTCCATTTTTGATATTTTATTTTTATAAGTATTATAATAATATTTTATTATTAATCAGCTGGACTTCTTTTTGCAGGTTTTAGATTGTTTCCAATGCTGTCTCTATCTTGTATGATTGCTCCTATAGCACCTTCCTGACTTCTTCCTTATTTTCCTCCACCCCTTTTTGGAGCATTTGAATTTGTTTCCATATTATTCTTCTGAATTCCTTCTCAAGCAGTTCCAGAGCCTGCTCTTCTACTGGAAAGTGTGAGTCTGCTTACAGCTGATTTGTCTCAGTTACTCTTTTCTGTTTTTGGACATTTGGTGATACCTATAATTGTGTTTTATTGGACATTTTCAAAAGTTATGTAAGTTTTTAATGCTTAGATGGATGTATGTTGGTTTTTGTTAAGCTTGCTGAGCATCTGCTGGAGGATTCGACTGGAGATAAGCTTCCCTTTTCATGTGTGATGCCTAGCAGCTTGTTTGGGCTTTAGTCCAGATGGTGGGGTACTACAGGGTGTGCTTGTAGCTCGGCTATATGGGCAGAGTTACTGTCTCTTCTTGGGTAAGGTAGGGAGAGAAAGCTCCCAACCCTGGGAAAAGAGTGAGGTCAAAAGGATCAAAGACAGAAACAGTATAAAAGCAGAGACAGAAATCACCAATCAAAAACAAAAATAAAATTATGATGGACACTGTTCACTGGCCTTTGCTGTGCAAAGGGTCCCATCTAGGTGAACAATGTTGCAGGTTCCCAGGGTCAAAACATCATAAGAAGCAGCCAGCCAGTTTCCTTTCTGTGCTGTTGGAAAACTGTGGGTACAATGCTGGACCTATTTGGAGGTATGTTCCCGTCCACCTGAAGGTGTCTGGGTTGTGCAGTGAGGGTACGATGGGGAGGAAGAGGAGAGATATGTGAAAAATGAAAAGCGAAAGATGAAAAATCCGTCACTCCTCTCCCTTCAGACATGCCCTGTGGCTTCTAGAGCTGCCTCTGCTTGACTGTGGCCCCGTCCTCCAGCCTGAGAACTTCTGGCTGCCAGCTTCTGTGTTTGGGTCAATTCAGAAATCACTGTATTTTGCTTCCACATGCAGATTTCTTCTCAATGGGTGTTGGGAACTGGTTCCTGGAACCTTAAACAAGATCCAAAGTTCTGCAGTTTTTCTGCAGACTGCTCTTTCTCTGCTTTTTTGGGGGATTTGGCAGAAGAGATTTCACTGTCTCTCTGCCTTCCCCACTCCCCTCATCTTTTTAAATTTTTTTTAAAGCATTATTTAAAAAAAAATTTTTTTAAGGTTTTTATTGTAGATTGAGTGAAAGTTTACAGGGCAGATCATCCGTTTTACATTCAACAAAACATATACTTTGTTTCATTACAATGATTATAATCCCCTCCATGTACCATCAGCTAACAGTATTTCTCTCTATTCATTTTAGCTTTTTTTTTTTTTTTTTAAATACTCAGGCATATGTAATAATTTCCACAACCAAAAGGCACATTCTGCAAGTCTGCCTCCTGGACACCATCTCGTAGTTTGTCACTTCCCATGAATCTTTAGTCTTCAACTGCTCCCTCTCTCCATGTCCCCATCTCTGCCTCCATCTCTGGTGTCACTGCTTCTCTAAATAATGTCTCACATTCTGCTTGTGCTCTTCTCCTTTGATGGTCCTAGGGTCCTCTGTTTCTAGATTGTAAGATTAACTACTCCTCGTTTTTGTTACAAAACTTCTACCTTTACATTGTGACAGTTGCAATTAGTTATAGTAATAATTTCTCACTATTGAATCATAAGAATCTTATCCCCATCTCTTTTTACCAGACCCGTACAGACAAGATGAAAACTATTCAGTGGGGACTCTTTTTCCTCCACATACACACTATTAAACTAAACTCCCCCCTGAAACCTTATAATCCAGTCACTTCTTGCTTTTATTGCCCCCTCATTTTAGGTAGCCAATGTCTAAGTTGCCCATCCTATCTACTCTGTGTACAGAGGGGATAACATTGATACCTGGTGTGAACACTGTGTCCCTCTCTGTTGGTATTTAGAGTTACTACCACAATGAGTATAGGTCAAGTTCATTAAATTTTAGCCATTTCCCTTGTTTCCTTTATCAAAAATTGTTTTGTTTTGTTTTTTAATCTTCCTCTAGTTGAGTTCTGATTATCAAGCCATCAAGGTTAGGTCTAATGGGTACTATCTGCAACTTTGGGTGTTCACTTCATATCAGCTGGATGCTTCACTCTCAGCTATAGCACTCTAAGTCTGTGTCCTTGTCCATAGACTCAGGTATCCCCAGGTCTCACCACACTTTGGACCAACCAGTCCTTCCTCTTCTCTTTCTCATCTCCAGGTCTATGGGAGTCTGTGGAATGTGGTTGACCTCAACCCATTTCTTCATTGCTGCCTTTCCCACTCCTCCACACACCAGTAGACCAATGTGGTCATCAGCAAACTTACATGCCTGCTCATGTGTTCCCTTTGAATTTCAGTCTTAGAGGGCATACAGTTACTTCTTATGACATAACTCAGGATTTAATTATCGGCTTGTTTCCTTTTCAGTCTGTTTCTCTCCCACTCCATAACCCCCTTTCAGGACTTTTCTCTTGTGATAAACAGATCTGGACTGGCTGTAGCCCTTTTGGGAGACTGTTCAGTCTTAAGCAGTGTCTTCCCCCTTCTTTGTGGTTTGCCCTGAGCAGGAGGACTGGGTGTCCAGTTGCTCAGGCACTCCCTCTAGTCACCCCAATGGAGTTGCACAGAAAGTAAGATACCAATCAACAGAGAAAAAAAAAAAGTCCACACTTTTATCTCTCAGGTTTGGTCAGACCTCTGTGGTAGGAGCACTTCTTTGATCCTTCACCCATTCCATGAAGCCCAAGATTGGATGTACTTTTTACAACATAGATGGATTTATTCTCTTGGAATCCATGGCACTTTTATTATTCTTCTCCAACACCATAACTCAAATGCATCAATTAGATGATCTTCCTTAATCACGGTGCAACTTTCATATGCATATGTGGTTATTGAATAAACCCTGACTTGGGTCAGGCGTACCTTAGTCCTCAAGTTCATGTCTTTGCTCATCAACACTTATAAAAAGGTCTCATGCAGCAGATTTGCCAGATGCAAATCTGACTTCTTGACTGCTGCTTCCATGAGTATTGATGGTTAATCCAAGAAAAATGAAGTCTCTGACAACTTTAATCTTTTCTCCATTTATTTTGCTGTTGTTTGGTCCATTGGTGAGGATTTCTGTTTTCTTTATACTGAGGCACAACCCATAACAAAGGCTGTGGGTTTACTTCTCATCTTTAAGTATTTCCATTCCTTTTCACTTCCACCAATTCTGATGCCACATTTTGCTTCATATAATCCAGCTTCTTAGATTATTATCATGATGGACCAGTCCCTGTAGAAGAATATCATGCTTGAAAATGTCAAGGGTAAGTGCAAAAGAGGGTAACTCCCAGTGAGATGGATTTTCACAGTGGTAGCAGCAAGGGGCTCAAGCTTCACAATTGTGAGGATGGCACAGGCCTAGGCAATGTTTCATTTGGTTGTGTATATCAGTCAGAACTGACTCTAGGGCACCTAACAAGAATGATAATGGAATTATGGAATCCTGGTGTGGCACTTGACTGCAAAGTCAGTTTGAACCACAAGATCACTGGTTCAAGCTCACCAGCTACTCCTCAGAAACCCTATACTGGGGCACGAACCATCAGAACTAATTTGATGGCACTTAACAACAACAATAATTCAATATTGTGATGGAAGTCTTAGTCAGAGCTATAAGGCAAGGAAGGGAACTTAAAAGCATCTAAATTGGCAAACAAGAACAGATGATATAATCCTATATATTTAAAATACCAAAGACTCAGCAAGAAAATGATTGAAACTCATTGGCAGGCTCAACAGAATACTTCCGGTTTGGGGGTAGGTGAAGTAGAGACAGGTAGGAAAGGCTCCTCTGCAGAGGTATGGAAAAAACAGTTAAGGAGCTTTCCTGAAGCATCAGCAGAGTTTTGGATCTTGTTTAAGTCACTGAATGCCAGTTTCCCATGTCCACCTGTAGAGAAATCTGACTGTAAAAGCAAAATACGGTGATTTCTGAATGCATCGGGTTGATCGATTCCCTACAGATCCATGGACTGAGATCGAAGGTTGGGGCCACAGCCAAGTGGAGGCAGTGGCACAGCTCTAGAAGCAAAGTAGCTATGTCTGGAGGGAGAGGTGTGACAGATTTGTCATTTCTCACTTTTCATTTTTCACTTATATTTCCTCTTTTCTCCAGTCGTGCCCTCATTGCCCATCCGGATGTCTTCAGGTGGGCGGGAGCACACCCCTAAAAGGATCCAGCATTGTGCCCACGGTTTTCCCATGGCACAGAAAGGAGGCTCCTGAGAGCCCCCTGGTCCTACAGCCTGCTTCTTATGACATCTGACTCTGGGACCCAGCCTTAAAGTCGACCTGGGTGGGACCTTTTATCCCTGTCTGTAAAACAAAGGCTACTGGAAAGTCCACTATAGTTTTATTTTTGTTTTTGAATGGTGATTTTTATCTCGGCTTTTATATTGTTTCTGTTTTTGGTCCTTTTGCTCTCACTCGTTTCCTGGGGTGGGAGTTTTCTCCCCTGACCTCACCCAAGAGGAGACAATAATTGTGCTCATATAGCCAAACTACAAGCATACCCCATAATATCCCACCATCTGGACAAGAGCCAGTATCAGATGATAGGTATTACATGTGAAAAGAGTAGCCTATTTCCAGATCATATCCACCAGGAGACACTCAGTAAGCTTCAAAATGCAGCAACATAAATCAATTTAAACATTTAAAAAACCACATAGCTACTGAAAATGTCCAAGAAAACACAACAAAAGATCTCAACACAAGCCCCAAAACAAAGAATAACTGAGATAAATGAGCTGGAAGCAGACACAGACTCTCCGGTAGAACAACAGGCTTTGAATATGCCTGAGAAGGAATTCAGAAAAATTATATGGAAACAAATCCAAATGCTCTGAAAAAGGGTGGAGGAAAATAAGGAAAGTACTAGAGGAGCAATAAAAAAAGATAGATACAGCATTGGAAACAATTCAAAACCTGCAAAAGGAGGTCCAGATTATTAATAATAAAATATCAGAAATGGACAATACACTGAAAGACAATGGTGTAGAATTGAAGAGATGGAAGCCAGAACCAGCGAGCTGGAAGACAAACCTCTCAATACTGCTAAGACAGAAAAGCAAACAGAAGAAAGGATAAAAAAAATCTGAAGAGAATCTAAGATTCATGCTGGATAACATGAAGAGGAATAACTTAAGAATTCTTGACATTCTGGAACAGGAAGAGTCACAGAAATCCACAGAGAACATAGTTGAAAGCTTCAGGAAGAAAATTTCCCTAACATATTGAATGATGAGAAGATAAACATTCAAGAAGCTGAACATACATCAGGAAGGATAGAGCCCAAAAGAAAATCACCAAGACATACGATAATAAACCTCTCTAAAATCAAAGACAAGGACAGAATCCTAAAAGCAGCCTGGGAAAAGAAAAGTGTTATTTACAAAAGCAAGTAAATCAGATTAAACTCTGACTTCTCGGCATAAACCATGCAGGCAAGAAGGCAAACCTAAAACCCTAAAAGAAAAAAAACTGCCAAGCAAGAATCGTCTAACCAGCAAAACTGTCAATCAAATATGATGGTGCAATCAAAACATTTCAGGATAAAAAGAAGGTAAGAGATGTCAAAGCTAATCCAGCACTTCAAAACATCCTAAAGGGAGTTATTTGGACTGAAAACCAACAAAAACAGACAACAAGCAGAAATGGACAGATGTGGCAACACCACCTGGTATTAAGACGACAGATAGCAGAGTCCAGAAAAGAACAAAATTACAACAAATTCAAAGGAGCTGGGATGGCAAATGAAGATCAAAATAACAATGTCAAAGAAGGGAAAAATACAGGAATAGAGATCCAGATGGTGAGGCGGTCAAGGAGACTGCAGGATACAATAGATGAGGGGAGTGGGTTGACTTTGTAGTCCAGGAGTGGAGGTCCCTGGGACCATCAAGGAAGAAAAGTGGAAATCAGGACCTTACCCAGAGAAGCAGTGATGCCAGAGATGGAGGCAGAGATGATGACATGGAGAGAAGGAGCTGCTGGGTACACTAGATCCAGAGATGGAGAGGGGCAGTGAGTGTACTGACAACTGAGGGGCAGGCTTGTAATGTATACCCTTTTGTTGTTTGGTGATTCATGGAGGGGATTGTAATCATTGCAATGTAATGGTATACGATAGGATGAACATAAAGCTAATGTTCTCCAATGTAAACAATCATACAATTCACAATAAAACATTAAAAAAAAGAATAAGCAAGCTGTTTGCTTGGGACTCTAGATTCAGGGATGGAGAGGGGCTCTGTGCTGATGGTCATGGGGCAGGCATGCAGTCCATGCACTTTCAATATTCTCCTCCAACACCATAACTCAAAAGAATTAATTATTCTATGGTCTTCCTTACTTACTGTCCAGCTTTCACAATCATATGAAGTTATTGGTAAGAATGTTGTTTATTGGTCCAGTGGTGAGGATTTTTGTTTTCTTGACATTGAGATGCAACCCATAGCAAAGACTTTAATTTTTGATCTTCATCAGCAAATGTTTTAAGTCTTCTTCACTTTCAGCAAACAAGGTTGTATCATCTGCATATTGCAGGTTGTTAATGAATCTTCATCCAACCCTGATGCCACGTTTTTCTTCATATAACCCAGCTTCTCGGATTATTTGCTCAGCATACAGATTGAATAAGTATGGTGAAAGAATACAACCCTGTCGCATGCATTCCTTAATTTTAAACCATCCAGTGTTTCCATGTTCTGTTCAAACAACTGGCTCTTGGTCCATGTACAGATTCCTAATGAGCACACATAAATGTTCCTGGATAATCATACTTTGCAATATTGTCCATATCTTGTCATGACCCACACAATCGAAAGCCATTGCATAATTTTGTAATATGTCTTTATTTTTGTTGAGAAATTCCCTTCTATTTCTAATTTGTTGCACATTTTTATCAGGAATGGATGTTGCATTTTGTCAAATTCCTTTTCTGCATTAATTGATATGATTTTGAGTTTAATTTTTCCTTTCTTTTATTTCTGTGGTGGATTGAACTGATTTATTTTCTATTGAATATCCCTGCATAGCTCTATGAATCCCATTTGTTCATGATGTATTCTTTTTTCATATGTTGTTGGGTTATCTTTGCTAGGATTTTGTTGATAATTTTTGCATGTATGTTCATAAGGGATATTAGCCTATAATTTTCTCTTTTTCATAATACCTGTGACTGGTTTTGGTAACAGGATGTTTTATTTATGAAATGAATTCAAGAGTTTCCCATACTGAGGCAGGGATTGATGGCAGGTAGGGTGGAGGTGCAGTGAACTTCGCCGTCAGCAATACCACAGAACACCAAGCAAAGCAGATCCAGGGCAGAGTCCCAAACTGGGAAACACAGAGATAGGAATATTTTAAAAGTTTGAAGGCGTATAGATTGCGGAACTTGAAGATGAAGTACAATGTCATGTATTTTTTAATCTGCCAGGCTGGGTTCGGAGGCCCGAAGCCCACATCTTGGGTAAGACCAAACAACAAGACCAAGTGGGGGAGCAGAAACACCACGGGAAAATGACGAGGGAACCTTGGAGCAAATGTGGACAATACACTTTGTCAGTTTTGATTTGTTCTGATTTTCTTTTCATTTCTTTTTGGTATCTAGTAATTGGAGAGCTCACTGTTTGCCCACCTCCATTCTGGGGACTAGAGAGGAAGCCTGAGAGAGTGGGCACTCCCCACCTTCACCAATGGTGGGTTCTTTGCCATGCATGCACACAGATACTCAGCCGAAGAGCAGGCCCTGAATGTTTTTTGTTTGTTTTGTGTTTTATTTTTTAATACAGGAAAGGGCAGGACAGGGCTGTAGAGAGGGAAAGAGACTTTAAAAACAAAACTGGCTGAAAATTTAATTAAAACCTGAGGTATAGTATAACAACCAACATGGACATCTTGAAATTTCTCAGGCAGCTTTGAATGCAAGAAGCTGAAGAGAGAATATTAAAGTCATACTCATATTAGGCTACAGATTTTTATTTTCTTCTCTCCCTCCTCTCCCTTTTCTGTGATTATAGACTGCAGTATTCAGTCTTGCTTTTGTTGTTGCTGTTTATTGGTTTTTGTTTTTGTTTTTTCTGCTGGTGCTGTTTTGCTGTTATATTCTCCCCCTTTTACCTTTGGAGGACTCTTTATCTCCATGTATTACATAAGAAGAGTCAGCAACTGCTGCCATATAGCCAAGCTACAATCACACTCTATAAAACACCAAAACCCAGCCAAGAACCAATACCAACTGCCATATACCAAGAAACAGACAACACCTGTGAAAGTTACTCTGAGTTAAGCAATAAAAAGAGTGAAAACGGAAGCCCACATCCTGATCACATCTTCCTGGAAGCAATCAGAAAGCTTAAAAAAAAACCCAAAACACATAATTAAGTATTAAGGCCACAGATAAACACCAAACATGTTCAAGAAGCAAAAGCAGATGACCATATCAGCACATGTTCAGAAACAAGATAAAATGTCTGAGATAAATGACCTAGAGGTAGACCTGGACTCCATTCTGGAAGGATGGCAGGCCTTGGAAATGCCTGAGAAGGAATTCAGAAAAATGATTACAAAATGATTCAAAACACTTTGTAATGGATTTGGGAAAAATAAGGAAGAAGTCAGGAAGTGCTACAAGAACAATCAAACAAGACAGATACAACATTGGAAACAATTCAAAACTTACAGAAAGAGGTCCAAACGATCAATAACAGAATATTAGAAATAGACACTATTCTGAAAGGGCAAAGGAGCAGAATAGACGAGATGGAAGGCAGAACCAGTGAGCTGGAAGTCTAAACTCTCAATAACACTAAGATAGAAGAACAAACACAAAAAGGACAAATAAATCTGAAGAAGGTCTAAGAATCATGTTGTACAACATGAAGAGGAATAACTTAAGAATTATCAGCATTCCAGAAGAAGAAGAATCACACGAGTCCACAGAGGAAATAGTTGAAACACTGCTGGAAGAAAATTTCTCTAACATCCTGAAAAATGAAAAAATAAGCATTCAAGAAGGTCAATGAAGCCTAGGAAAGATAGACCCCAAAAGAAATACACCAAGACATAACTTAATCAAGCTCTCCAAAACCAAAGTTAAGGAGACACTTCTGAAAGCAGCCAGGGAAAACAGAAGTGTCACATACAAAGGCAAGCAAGTCAGATTAAGCTCAGATCGCTCAACAGAAACCATGCAAGCAAGAAGGCAATGGGGAGACATATATAAAACCCTGAAAGAAAAAAAAAAAAATGCCAACCAAGAATCCTTTATCCAGCAAAGCTATCAATCAAATATGACGGTGTAACCAAAACATTCCAGGATAAACATAAACTAAGGGATTTTGCCAAAGCCAACCCTACGGTACAAAACATCCTAAAGGGAGTTCTGTGGACTGAGAACTAACAAGAACAGAGAACAACCAGAGATTGACATATGTGGCAGCACCTCCCAGAATTAAGTAAACAGAAGGACGAGTCGAGAACAGAACAAAACTATAAGAACAAACTCAGAGAATCAGGGAGGTCAGTCTATGATCAAAACAAGTACAATATAAAAGAAGTTAAACACATAGAAACAGAGATCTAGATGTTGAGAAGGTCAGGTCGATTATAGGAGAAAATAGACTGCACTAAATGGACAGAAAAGTTAATGGACTATAAGGCAACCCCAAAGAAAATTAACACTTCACAACATACCAAGAGAATGAAAATCCAACAAGAACATGGAAATATTAAAACTATGAGGAAACTCACAAGAAAGACAAACAAATAATTTACTCAACAAAGGAAGACACACAGAACAAAGAAAGCAGCAACACCACAAAAACAAACAAACATAATGGCAGCAATTAATCAATACCTATCGATAATTACACTGAATGTAAATGGATTAAATGCACCTGTTAAGAGACGGAGGATAGAAGAATGGATAAGAAAACATGAGCCTTCAATATGCTGTCTGCAAGAGACACATCTCACAAACAGAGACAAAAACAGATTCAAAGTCAAAGGATGGAAAAAATATATATATACCAAGCTAATTGCAATTAAAAAATGAACAGGAGTGGCAGTACTAATCTCTGATAAAATAAATTTTAAGGCAAAAAACAGCATGATAGATAAAGATGGACATTATGTCATGATTAAAGGGACAACTGAACAAGATGGAAATAACAATAATAAATATGTATGCTCCCAATGAAAGAGCTCCAAAATATATAAAACAAACTCCAATAGACTGAAGAAAGAAATAGATGAAACTACAATAATAGTGGGTGATTTTAATACACTGCTCTCAAAAATGGATAGAACAATCAGAAAGAAACTTGACAAAGACACAGAAGAACTAAACAACACGATCAGCCAATTGGACCTCATAGATGTGAACAGAGCATTCAACCCAACAACTGCACAATACACATTTTTTTCCAGGTCACATGGAACATTCTCCAGAATAGACCATGTTTTAGGTCACAAAACAAATCTCCATAAATTTACAAATATCAAAATACTACAAAGCATCTTCTCAGACCGCAATGTGATCAAATTAGAAATCAACAGTAAGAAGACCAAGGAAATCAAGCCAAATACATGGAAACTGAATAACACCTTGCTGAAAAGTGACTTTGTAGTAGAAGAAATTAAAAGTGAATTCACAATGTTCCTAGAAAAAAATTAGAATGAAAACACAACAAACAAATATCTTTGGTATATGGCAAAAGTGGTGCTGAGAGGAAAATTTATTGCAATAAATGCACACATGCAAAAAGAAGAAAGAACAAAATTAACACATTAACACAGCATCTACAACAATTAGAAACAGACTAACAGAGGGAACCTACATCTACCAAAATAAAAGAAATAATAAAGATTAGAGCATAAATAAATGAGATAGAAAACAGAAAAACTATACAAACAATCAACAGGACATGAAACTGGTTCTTTGAAAGGTTTAACAAAATCGACAGATCATTGGCAAACCTAACAAAAGAAAAGAGGGTTCCGGGGGCCAGCCCCGACACACTTATTAAGGGGCTTCACAAAGGAATGTGTGGAGTCGGCTGAAGATGATGATTTTAATGATTTTAATGATGATTATGATGATTATGATGATCTGTGTTTTTTACTTAACTTTTTCAGCTCCTTATATACTGTTACAGTACATTATGATCTCATAACAATCAATTTCTTTGAAGCATTACACAAAAGATCTTGTTAAAACACCTTAATCTTTCTGACATCTAGAATGTCAATTAACCTTAAAACATAATTCTAAATCATAACTCCTATTTCTACATTCACCAATTATTTTGTATAGACTCATTAATCACAACATGTACTTAAACATTATTTGCTATGGTAGCTGACAACACAGTTGTTTCTCATGATTGATTAAACAAGAAAAACAAGAAGCATTTAAATTTTTGTAGTTAAGAAGAAACAGAACAACTTCCTTATACTAAAAACTTCTCTATACAAAATATTTAGTTAAATTTCTTCTTATGATCTATTACTATTCCTATAGCCCTAAATTGAATTTTTAGCTAATTTTCTAGAGGTCTTGATGTCCCTGACTGAAACTACGCAGAATGTTGAATGTAATCTTAAACTTGAACTGGGAAAAACTATAGCTGGTTTTTCCCAGTGGTGAAACTTATTGTTTGTGTGAAAAGCATTCTTTAGGACTACGCATGATTGAATATGGTGTGAATATGCCTAAAAACAAATTTCAAATCTCTAATATAATTCTTACTAAGATTCTACTGAAAACTTTTATTATAAAATCAAGAAAATTAAAAATAAACTGATTAAAACAAAGAGACAGAAACTGCAGGGTCCCCACATGAGATCCCTCCTCGGGGCCTTGCCTTCCAAGGGGAGACTCATTGTGGCCTTGCTTAACAATGAGCCCTTCATGCTTAGGGTCCTCTGCCGCTCTGCCTTTTGGTGACATGACCTCTGATGTTGTTGCAATGTATTTTTTATCAGAGTCATCATGGCCATGCCAAAGACACAAATAACAGGCTTTAGAAACCACAAGGGTGATGTCACAATGGAACCAAAGGAAATCAAAAGGGTAATAACAGAATACTATGAAGAGTTGTACTCCAACAAATTTGAAAACTTAGAAGAGATGAATACATTTTTAGATAAACACGACCTACCTAAACTTACACACAATGAAGTAGAAAACCTGAACAGACCCATAACAAAAGAAGAAATTGGTCAAGTCATCAACAGACTCCCAACCAAAATTAGTCCAGGCCCAGATAGCTTCACTGGTGAATTCTCCCAAACATTCAGGGAAGAGCTGTCACCAATTCTACTCAAATTATTCCAGAATATAGAGGAGGATGGGAAACTTCCTAATACATTTTATTAAGTAAGTATAACCCTCATACCAAAACCAGGGAAGGACATCACTAAGAAAGAAAATTATAGATCAATATCCCTCATGAACATATTCTCAACAAAATCCTAGCCAACAGAGTCCAGCAACACATCAAAAAGATAATACATCATGATCAAGTGGGATTCATATCAGGGATGCAAGGATAGTTCAACATTAGAAAAACGATCAAAGCTATCCACCATTGTTGTTGTTGTTGTTAAGTGCCGTCGAGTCAGGTCCGACCCTATCCACCATATACATAAGAAAAAAAAAAGAAAAGAACCACATGATCATATCGATTGATGCAGAAAAGGCATTTGACAAAATCCAACATCCATTCCTGAAAAAAAAACTCAAAAAATAGATATATAAGGGAAATTACTCAACATAATGAAGAGCATATATACACAACCAACAGCCTACATTCCTCTCAATGGACAGAAACTGAAAGCCTTCCCTCTGTGAACAGGAACAAGACAAGGATGACCTTTGTCAACGCTTCTATTCAATATTGTGCTGGAAATCTTAGCAAGAGCTATACAGCCAGCAAGACAGGGAAATTAAAGGCATGCAAATTGGCAAAGAGGAAGTAAAACATTCCCTATTTGCAGACGATAGACGATATGATCCAATATGTAGAAACTCCCAAAGACTCAGTAAAAAAGCTACTAGACCTCATTGGAAGATTTAGCAAAGTGGCAGGGTATAAGATCAACATACAGAAATCAGTTGAATTGCTATATACCAAAAATGACAGTGTTGAAAAGCACATTAGGAAAGGAATACCATTTACAATAGCCACCCAAAGGATGAAATATCTTGGAATAAATATAACCAGAGAAACAAAGGACTTATAGAGTGAAGTAGAAAATCTGAACAGATCATTAACAAAAGAAGAAATTGATCAGGTCATCAAAAGACTCCCAGTCAAAAAAATTCCAGGCCCATATGCCTTCACTGGTGAATTTTATCAAACATTTAGGGAAGAGCTGTCACCAATTCTACTCAAATTATTCCAGAATATAGAGGAGGATGGAAAACTTCCTAATACATTTTATGAAGCAAGCATAACCCTCATACCAAAACCAGGGAAGGAAGTCACTAAGAAAGAAAATAATAGACCAATATCCCTCATGAACATAGATGTAAAAATTATCAAGAAAATCGTAGCCAACAGAATCCAGCAACACATCAAAAAGATAATACATCATGATAACAGAATCCAGCAACACATCAAAAAGATAATACATCATGATCAAGTGGGATTCATATCAGGGATGCGAGAATGGTTCAACATTAGAAAAATGAACATTATCTACTATATAAATAAGAAAAAAGAAAAGAACCACATGATCATATTGATAGATTCAGAAAAGGCAATTGACAAAATCCAACATCCATTCCTGATAAAAACACTCAACAAAATAGGAATTGAAGGGAAATTACGCAGCATAATTAAGAGCATATATACAAAACCAATAGCCTACTTTACTCTCAAGAGAGATAAATTGAAATTCCCTCTGTGAATAGGAACCAGACAAGGATGCCCTTTGGTACCACTCCTATTCAATATTGTGCTGGAAGTCTTAGCAAGAGCTATAAGCCAAGACAGGGAAATTAAAGGCATCCAAGTTAGCAAAGAGGAAGTAAAACTCTCTCTGTTTGCAGACTATATGATCTTATATGTAGAAAACCCCAAAGACTCAGTAAAAAAGCTATTATACTTCACTGGAAGATTCAGCAAAGTGGCAGGATATAAGATCAACATACAAAAAATAAGTTGGATTCCTCTATACCAAAAACACCAGTAATAACAACAAAGATGAAAAAGTAGAGGATAATAAATGCTGGTGGGGATGTGGAGAGACTGTGATGCTCCTGCATTGCTGATGGGATTGCAAATAGGTCCAACCACTCTGGAAAGCAATATGGCACATCCTCAGATGGTTGGAAATATAAGTATCTTGTTGTTGTTGTTGTTATTATGTGCTGTGGAGTCGGTTCCGACTCATAGCGACCCTGTACAGGGTATCTGAGGCTGTAAATCTTTATGGGAGCAGAAAGCCTCATCTTTCTCCTGCGGAACAGCTAGTAGTTTCGAACTGCTGACCCTGAGGTTCACAGCCCAATTCGTAACCACTATGCTACCAGAGCTCCTTATGATCCAGGAATTCCTCTACTTGGTATTTACCCACAAGAAATATGAGCCATAACACATGAAGATATATGCACACCAATGTTCATAGCAGCACTATTTACAATAGCAAAAAGAATGAGACAACCAAAGTGCCCATCAACTGAAGAATGGATAAACAAACTGTGGTAGATACACACAGTGGAATATTATGCTACCTTGAAAAATAACAAAGAAGCTCCAAGCCACTGCCTAACATGGATGAACCTTGAGGACATTATGTTGAGTGAAATTAGTCAGTCACAAAAGGAGAAATACTGCACAGGTCCACGACTGTAAAAGACTAAGAAAAAGAACTCATAATAAAGGGGGGTGGATTCTTTGCTGGTTACTGGGATGTAGGTATGGGTTGAAGAGAGGGAGGGGGAGGTGGAGCACAAGGCAGGGAATAGATACAGGATAGTTTAGATGCTGTGGAGGGGGCAATATACAACAAGGGAAAGGGGAATGGAAGAACAAAGCAGATGGGCGAACAATTAGGCAGGTTTGCATGGACTAAGTGGGACAGAGGTAAATAATGATGTATGCACAACATTGGAACAACAGGGCTCTGGGATACAGAGATTGAGACATGGTTGGAATGGGGGAAAGGAGAGAATAATGTTAAGATGCTTGGCTGTCTTTTGAATCTTGGTTTTCCTTGCATTATATTATAAAATAGACACAGGAAGGGTAGAGAAAGGAATAGCCAAAAACATCACCATAGGAATCTTGTAAATCCGTCTTCTGCCTATAACTGATTGGAATACCTAAAATGGGACTACAAGGTGCCCAGTGAAGGAGGCTTCCTGTGGAGCCTCTGTATTATATAAGACTATAGGTGGAAGCCTGAACCACATCCAGATCTTCAGAGATGGGAAATTGCGCTTGAAAGGATGAGCAGACAATCTTGGAGCGGCTAGAAGAACACACTTCTTGAAAGAAAGACCTACAGGGAAAATACTAAATAATATAGCATACCTACTGTTTCTACAAGAACAAGCAAGGTGCTTTCCCAGGAGACATCAAAGTAAGTGGTCAGGTCCCCTCAGTGCAAACCCCTTTCCAAGACTAATACTCAATGGGAATATATGCTCTTATTGGTGACCACATTCATCACCAATAAGGGGAAGTGAGGGAAAAACAGCAATGATGCTGCAAGCTAAGCCCTACCATGTTCAGTAGACTCCTGTGAGCCTGGTTGGAGACCTAGTTGGTCAGCAGTGTGGCAAGACCTGGGAACTCTTGGGCCCAGAGTCAGTGACATAGCCACAGAGGACTAGAGTGGAGAGTGAAGCTACCAGCTAAGAAAAGAGGGCATATGCACAAGAACACCCACACTTGCAGATAATACCCACTTGACCTGGCTTCAATGACTGGATAATCAGAGCTCAACCAGAAGAAGAAAGAAGAGGAAAAAAAAGAGTATCCTGATACAATTTGGTGAACTTGATCTACACCGATGGATGCAGTAGCTCAAAAGAGGGAACAAATCTTTACAGCAAGGATTATTCCCACCTCTTCCATACACAGAGTAGAAAGGGATGGGCATCTTGGAAAATGACTACCCAAAAAGGGGGGAGGGGGGCTACAAAGGCAAGAAGTGACTGGGTTACAAGCTTTTAAGTGGGAAACTAGATCCAGAGGGTGTGGAGGAGGGTAGAATCTCCACTGAGTAGTATCCAATCTGCTTAGGTGGGGCTGATAAAATGAAATGCGGATAGGTCTCTTGCGATACAATAGTGACTAATTGTTTCAGGACTGATTGTGAGGGTTGGAAATGTAAAGGTAGATGTTTTGTAGCAAGGGGGGCAATGATTAACTTTTCAGTCTAGGAGCGGAGGTCCCTGGGACCATCAAGGGAGAAGAGTAGAGAGCGGTATCCTACCCAGAGAATCAGTGAAGCCTGAGATGGAGGCAGACATGATGACGTGGAGAGATGGAGCAGCTGGGGACTGTAGACACAGAAAGGAAGAGGGGCTTTGTGCTGATGATCGGGGGACAAGCTTGTAGTGTATATCCTTTGGGTGGCTGATGATGCACGGAGGGGAGGGATTATAACCTTGGCACTGAAACGATATACGATAGGATGAATTTAAAACTAATGTTCTCTTATGTAAGCTATCACATAATTCACAATAAAACCTTAAAAAAAATTAGTTTCCTATACTTTTCTGTCTTCTGGAATAGTCTGAATAGAATTGGTGTCAGCTCTGTGAATGTGTGGTACAATTCGCCAGTAAAGCCTCTTGGAACTTGGACTCACCCTAATTGGGATTTTTAAATGACTTAAACAATATCTTCTCTTCTTCAAGGGTTATTCAAGCTTTCTACATCTGTCTGTGTTAGTTTCAGTAGGTTGTGTGTTTTCAGAAATTCATTCTTCTAGATTTTCAAATTTATTTGAGTACAATTTTTTTTCATGGCTTCAGAAATTATCATTTAATTTCAATTTTTCAACCAATTTTTGAAGCTCTCTCATAGTTGCACATTTTGACATTTTTAAAAATAAAGGTTTCTATGACTTTTAGCAATATATTTTTACTTTTTTTTTTTTTTAAGTTTTTTTGTGTGATAGTTTACATGGGAGAACATTAGCTCTATATTCATCCATCATATTTCATTTCATTGCAATGATTACAGTCCCCTCCATGCATCATTAAACAACCAAAGGGTACTCTCCGCAAGCCAGCTTCCTGGCTGCCATCACACAGCCCCTCTCCCTCCCTGAGTCCAGAGTCAGTAGCCACTCCATCTCTCCACGTCATAGTCTCTGCCTCCATCTCTGTCGACACTGCTTCTCTGGGTACCACACTCCACTCCTTTCCCTTAATGGTCCCAAGGACCTCAGCCCCTGGACTGCAAAATCAACCACTCCCCTCCTTTTGTTTCAAAATGACTACATTTACATTTCCAACCTTCACAACCACTCCTGATAGAAATTATTCACTATTGTACCACAGGAGTCTTATCCCCATCTGCTTTCATCAGCCCTGTCACAACAGATTGGAAACCACTCAGTGGAGAATCTTCCTTCTCCCTCACCATCTGGAACTAGGCTCCCTCTTGAAAGCTTGTAAGCCAGTCACTTCTTGCCTTTATAGCCTCCCCCCCACCCCCTTTTGTGTAGCCAATGTCTAAATTGCCCATCTCTGTCAACTCTGAGTACCAAGGGGATGGGAATGATCCTCGATGTAAAGATTTGTTCCTTCTTTTGAGATAATAGCATAGGTCAACTTCATCACGTGGTAGCAGATTATTATTTTTTTCCTCTTCTTCTAGTCGAATTGTAATCATTCAGCCATTGAAGCCAGTTGAAATGGGTATGATCTGCAAATATGAGTGTTCTTGTGTATCTTCCCTCACTTCATATCAGCTGGATGCTTCATTCTCTGCTCTAGTCCTCTGTGGCCATTTCACTGCCTCTGGGCCCAGGGGTCCCCAGGTCTTGCCATACTGCTGGCCAACGAGTTGTCAACCCATGTTCACATGAGTCTATTGAACGTGGTTAGACTTAGATCACAACTTCATTGCTGTTTTTCCCCACTTTCCCTTATCATTGAGTAATGGGTCACCAGTCAGACCACATGCCTGCTCGTGTATTCCCTTTGAGTCTTAGTCTTGGAATGGTGTTTGCCCTGAAGGGACCCAACCACTTGCTTTGATGACTCCACGGGTTATCAACTTGCTTGTTGTTGTAGTAGTCAATTGGACTGCCTTTTTTTTTTTTTTTCCCCTGCTGGTCTTTTTTCAATAATTATCTTCTGTTCTTCTAGCTGCTCCAGGCTGGTCTGCTTGTCCTTTCTAGTGGAAATTTCCCATCTCAGAAGATTCTGGATGGGGATCAGGATTCCACCTATGGTCTCATGCAATGCAAAGTCTCCGCAGAAAGCCTCCTTCATTTCGGCAAGTTCTAACCCCATTTTCGTTATTCCAATCAGCTCTGGTAGTGTACTGGTTACGAATCGGGCTGCAAACCTTAAGATCAGCGGTTCGAAACTACCAGCCGCTCTGCGGGAGAAAGATGAGGCTTTCTACTCCTGTAAAGATTTACACCCTCAGAAACCCTGTACAGGGTCGCTATGGGTCGGAACCGACTCGACGGCACTTAACAACAACAACAATCAGTTATAGGATTAAGACGGACTTAAAAACTTTCTATGGTGATGTTTCTAGCTATTCTTATCTTTCCCCCTCAAGTGTCTTTTTTTTTACAATGGTAGGCAGGGGAAATGAAGACATAAAAGACAGCCAAGTATCTTAACATTATTTCCCCTCTTTGACCCATTCAAACCATGCCTCCATCCCTGTATCCCAGAGTCCTGTTGTTCCAAGGTTGTGCATGCATCATTATTTACCTCTGTCCCATTTAATCCATGCAAACCTGTCTAAGTGTTCTCCTATCCACCTTGTTCTTCCATCCCCCCCTTCTTGTGTATTGCCCACCCCAGCACCCAAACTATTCTATGTCTATTCCCTACCCTGTGCTCCACCTTCCCCTCCTTCCCCTCACCCCACCCCATATATCCTGGTAACCAGCAAATAATTTTATTTCATCCCTTTTAGTGTGTGTTCTTTTTCTTATTATTTTACAATAATGTTCCTATGCAGTATTTCTCCTTTTGTGGCTGACTAATTATACTCAACATAATGTCCTCAGGGTTCATCCATTTTATGTGATAGCTTACAGCTTCCTTATTAATCTTAAAGGTAGCATAATATTCCATTGTGTGTATGTACCACAGTTTGTTTATCCATTCTTCAGTTTATGGGCACTTAGACTGTCTGCATCTTTTTACTATTGTAAATAGTGCTGCTATGAACATTGGTGTGCATGTGTCTACTCGTGTTATGGTTCATATTTCTTGTGGTAAATACCAAGTAGAAGAATTGCTGGATCATAAGGTATTTCTATTTCCAATCTTCTGAGTAGAGTACAATTTTTTATAGTATTCTGTAATTACAATTTTAATTTCCATTGGTGCTGTTGTGATGTCTCCCACAAAATATCTTATTTGTGTAATTTTCATCTTCTCCTTGTTTATATAGTTAAATTTACTAGTGGTTTATCAATTTTATTAATCCTTTCAAAGAACCAACTTCTTTTCTGATTGAATATTTCTATTGTTTTTCTATTTTCTATCATTTATTTCTACTCTATCTTTTATTATTACCTTTCTTCTGGTGACTTCAGGTTTACTTTTCTACTCTCTTTCTAATTCTTAGAGCTATTGGGTCCATGTATTGATTTTGGTTTCCTTCTTTTTGAATGCATGCATCTGTGCTATAAATTGCCATCTGTGCACTACATTTGCTGTGTCCCAAAGGGTTTGCAATGTTGTGGTTTTTATCTCATTCAAATGGTTTCTGATGAGAAATCATAACTTAGTCTTTTTGGTTCTGCTTTGCAGTTAACTTTTAATTTTTTCCCCAATTTCCTCTTAAAGATTGTTTCTTTTGTCTTTAGTATTTAAAAAGTTTGACTACTATATGTCTTGATGATTTTCTGTTTGAGTCTAACCTGTTTTAGGTTTGCTCAGCTTATTGAATGCTAATTTTCTTGTCTTTTATAATGTTTGGGAAGTTTTCTTCCAACAACTCTTTGACAGTTTTCCCTGTTGTTTTTTGTTCTTTCCTTATTCTGGAATTCTGACCACCCATAAGTCATTCTTTTTCATGATGTTCCATTCTTTTTTCTGATTGTTCTAGCTTGCTGGTATTTTGAGGTTTGTCTTCAAGCTCACGAATTATGGTTTCTGTTGATTCTAATGAACTCTTTTGCTCTTTGAATATATTAGCCATTTCAGAAATCTTAATAGTAATCTTCAGTATTTCTTTTTGCAGGTTTTATACTGTGTCAGAATTTGTATTTGTTTTGTCTGTCTAGTGTTTTCCTGAATTCTTCTAAAGCATTTTTTTTTTTTAATATATATCCTGTTCCCCTTGCTTTCCTCGATCTTTCTGTCAATCTTTTGCAGGTACCTAAATCTCATACTTCTTAATTCTTCCATTACCTTTTATTCCTAAAAAAAGCCTTTTTTGTCTCTGCATCTTGTTCATTTGTTTGACCTACTCTTTCTTTTTTCTTTGTGTGAACTGAGTTTGTTATCTCTAGGATATTGTGGTTTTGTTATATAGTATTTAATTGATGATTATATGTTGGCGTGTTCTTAGGTTTTTACTAAATGCCTTCTGGTGGGTATGGTTAGAGAATGGAAGCATCTGCACCATTCTCCCTTCACTGTTTTCACAGTTCATCTTAGAGTGGGTTTGGCTATGGTTGGCTGCTGTCTATCATTGATAATATTGTATAGTAGCTAGTATTGGCTCTTACCCAGTGAGTAGAGCTGCAGAGGATACAATTGTGACTGAACTGCATGGATATGTTTGCTGTCTATCATCAGGTGGGGCAAGAGAAGAAAACACATACAAAAACACACACACAAAAAAAAACAAATGAGCAAACAAAAGCAAAAACGAAAATAATAAAGGAGAATAAAGAAAAAACAACAGCAACAAGCAAAAATGAATATAATAATGTAAAAGAGAAAACAGGGACAGGAATTTAAATGGAGCTATAGAGGATAAAAATAAGAGAGAAAATAAAAATAATAAGAAAAATAACCAAACCACTAAACAAGAAGAAGCAGGAAGATGAAAAGAGAAAGAAAATCATGAGGAAAAGTGAGAAACAGAAGGAAAGAAAAGCAAAAACTGAGACAGAAAAGATAAAAATCAAGAGAAGGGAAAGAAAGGAAGGAGAAAAAGAATAAACAATGAAATACTAAAAGAAAACCAAATCAAAACAAAGTAGTACCAGTGTTAGATCAAGATTGGAGAAAACCCTGGGGCAGAGTTCCTGGCCCTAGATGAAGTTATTATACGTCTAATTGTTGTCTATTTTTAGGGCATCCGATCCAGAAGTAATTCATGGAGGACCTTAACATTGCTGGTTTCAGTGTCTTTAGAGTGGTTGGTTATGATTGTTTCTGCTAGACAAATGCAGGCCTGGTGGCTCTACAGTTTTTATAGGTCTGGAAATGAATCCACACGAATCCAGACACCAAGTCTGTGCATCCAGCACCTGCATCACATGGACTCAACTTGCAACTACTTAACTCTGAACTCCCCAGAGTAGAGAGGATGAGGGTTGGGGAAACCACATTTCTAGTCACCATGGGAACATGGGGACAAGAAAGAATTGCACCTTTCCAGTTGCCAGTCCCTGGTGGGAATCTACACCACCAGGCTGTGTTTTGTCTTCATAGCTGTATGCAAGAGTTCAAGATGATCATGCTATGTCTGGCCAGCATACCATTCACCAGTCAGTTCCTCCCCCTTTTTTTATGTCTCCCCTGTTCAACTTATACCTGAAATAAATATTCAAACCTATTCTCTAACCTTTCCTATGAATTTCAAGGATCCAGGATTATAATCTGTATCTGTTTTATTTAGTATCCAGTATTTTTAAGTATGTCTGCCTAGTATTTCATTTTGCCGGAAGTCCAATAATTTATTTCTTTATATATAAAACACATTACCAGAGACTAGAAATGTCACCATTTAAATAATCAACTCTGGGTTCTTGTTTGTTGCTGTTGTTGTTATGTGCCTTCGTGTTCATTCAAATTTATAGCAACCCTGTATAGGGTTTCTGAGGAGCAGCTGGTGGATTTTTGCAGTCCAGTGCTGATCCTACAGCACCACACAAGAGTTCTTTTTTAGAAGGACTGTATAGATGTAAGAAAAAACTGATGATCTAAAAATTTCTCATTAATGTACTCTACTCTTTGTTGTTTTTGTAGTTGTTAGGTGCCATTGAGTCAGTACCGACTCATAGTGATCTTATGCACAGCAGAACGAAACACTGCCTGATCCTGGGCCAACCTCACTACTGTTGCCACACTTGAGTCCATTGATGCTGCCACTTGGCCAATCCATCTC
>NW_006408685.1:2829853-2832995 GCF_000296735.1 Chrysochloris asiatica | reverse complement strand
GGATGGCCAAACTTTGTCTCTCATACTTCGGACATATTGTCAGGAGGGACCAGTTGCTGGAGAAGGATATCATGATTCGTAAGGTGGAGGGTCAGAGAAAAAGAGGAAGACCCCCCCACACACACACAATGAGATTGACTGGCAAAATGGCAGCATTGATGGATTCAAGTGTGGCAATAGTAGTGAGGTTGGCCCAGGATCAAGCAGTGTTTCGTTCTGCTGTGCATAAAGTCACTATGGGTCAGTACCGATTCAATGGCACCTAACAACAACAACAACAACAACAACTCTTTAATAAACATTAAGAGTTTATCTGAAGAAAAGCTCTATTATTAAGTACTGTTGATTCAGGTCTGATTCATAGCTACCCTGTATAGGGTTTCTGAGGAGTGGCTAGTGGGTTTGAACTGCCAAACATTCAGTTAGCTGTCTAGTGTTTGTCCTAAATATTATCTTCATTTTTCAAATTAGAAATCTGTGACTCTGTGAGGTTCAATTAATTGGTTAAAGTTGCAAAGAAAGTGAATAGTGGAACTGAATTTAAAACTTATGTATTTTTAACTCTTGAGCCTATGCTCCACAGCCCATGTTCCTAGATATCATGATGTCTAGAAAAACAAAACAAAACAAAATCTCAGTTGACATACAGTTAATTCCAACTCGTGGTGAGCCCATATGTGTCACAGAAAAATTGTACTCTGTAGCATTTTATTTGATGATTTTTCAGAAGTAGATTTGATTACTAGACCTTTCTTCTTAGGTACCTCTAGGTGGACTTGAACCCCAACACTTTTGGTTAACAGCTGACCATAAAAACACTTTGCACTTCCCAGGGACTCTTATGTCTACAATGTAGTTGAAAAACCAATTAAACTCTTCCGTTTCTTAACTTACTTGACATGTATGTTTCAGCTACAACAAGATAATGGATCATCCTTTTTAAATGAAAGCCATAGCCTTGCCTCCTACAACTCTTATTTGCAATTTTTAACCAACCCTTTGCTTGTGCCTAAAGTGGGATGGTAGAGATAAGTAGGAGATTTGACATGGAAATGCATGAGCACATCACCCTACAGAAATTCCTTTTGGTAGCTTACATGAATTTATTTTCCAAGTATAATAATATCCTACTTATCCATACTCACATATAATAAGATATATAAGGAGCTCTGGTAGCATAGTGGTTACGAATCGGGCTGCGAACCTTAAGGTCAGCTGTTCGAAATTACCAGCTGTTCCGAGGGAGAAAGATGAGGCTTTCTGCTCCTGTAAAGATTTACAGCCTCGGAAATCCTGTACAGGGTCGCTATGAGTCAGAACTGACTCCACAGCACATAACCACCACCACCAATAGAATATATGCTCTGTACATCCAAGTAGAAATTATTTTGAGAGTATATATTATTGTTTAGATGGACCAAAGAACTTCAGTCCTTCATATGCAAAAATCATTGAGATTAAATTGTTTCTAAATTTAAATATTAGTGAATACTATATTTGACATTATTGAAAACTTAAAATTTCATTAGCATTATTTAAAAATACTTCTGAATAATTCAGCTAATATTTTCAATGTTGTCTTTTAAAGGATCTTGAATTTTCTTTTGTTTCCAAATGATTGCTGAAATATTTTATATTTTCATATTTCCATTTCTAAAGTATAAAAATTATTTGTAAAGAAAGAGATAATTTTATACTTCTGTGTATAACATTATATACATCTGACTAATTACTGATAATTTTTATTTCTTGATTGTTGCTTCCATGAATCTTGATTGTGGAAACAAATAAAATGAAATCTTTGCTATCAACATTCTCTCTGTTAATTATGATACTACTTATTGGTACAATTGTGAGGACTTTGTTTCCTTTTTGTTGAGGTATAATCCAAACAGTAAGTTACAGTCTTTGCTCTTTATCATTAAGTACTTCAAGTAGTCTTCATTTTCAGCAAGCAAAATTGTGTCACCTGCATATCACAGGTTTTTAATGAGTCTTCCTCCAATCACAATGTCACATTCTTCTTCATAATATGATTCAGCTTTATATGCTCAGCATGCAGAATGAGTACAACACTGATGTACACATTTCCTGATTTAAAGCATGGAGTATCACCTTATTCTGATTGAATACTGCCTCTTGGTCTGTGTACAGGTTCTGAAGGAGCACAATTAAGTGTTCTGGAATTTCTAGTCTTCACAATATTATCCATAAGTTGCTATTATTTACACAGTTGAATGCCTTTGCATAGTCAATAAAACACAGGTAAACATTTTTTTCTGGTATTCTCTGCTTTTAGTCAAGATCAGTCTAACACCAGCAATGGTATTTCTTGTTCCCAGAACTTTTCTGAATCTGGCTTGAATTTCTGGCAGTACCCTCACAACCTACTGCTGTATCTGTTTTTGAATTATCTTCTGTCAAATTTTATTTACAAAATTATATTGGTTGATCTATTCTGTATTCCTTGAATCACCTTGTTTTTGGAATGAGCATGAAAATGGATATCTTCCAGTCGATTGGCTAGTTGTCTTCTAACTTTATTGGTGTAGATGAATGCTTCCATTCTTGCATCTATTTGTTGGAACATCTTAATTACTAATTCTTCCATTTCTGGAGTCTTGTTTTTTGCTAAGGCCTTAAGTGCAGCTTGGACTTATTCCTTTAATATTATCAATTCTTTCTCATATGCTACCTCCTTAAATGGTTATACATCAACCAATAATTTTTGATACAATCTCTCTATACATTCCTTCCATCTTCTTTTGATGTTTCTTGTTTCAGTAAGTAAGTTGCCTGTAGAATCCTTCAATATTGCTATTTGAGACTTTTCTTTCTTTCTTTTAACTTGAGAAATGTTGAGCATGTTCTGAACTTTTGGTTTTATTACTCTAGGTCTCTGTACATTTCATTATCATACTGCGCTTTGTCTTCTCAAGTAACCATTTGAAATCTTCTAATCAGCTGTTTGGAGTACTGATATGACACTGTGGATTAATGTGATGAACTGCAAGGTCAGTTTGAACCACAAGGTCAGTGGTTCAAGATCACCAGCCACTCCTTGGAAACCCTATGTTGTTGTTGTCAGGTGCCATCGAGTTGGAACCGACTCATAGCGACCCCATGCACATCAGAATGAAAC
>NW_006408685.1:2826862-2828008 GCF_000296735.1 Chrysochloris asiatica | reverse complement strand
AAGTTTCAGAGTCTCCTCTGACATCCATTTTGACCTTTTCCTTCTTTCTTGTCTTCTTAATGACTTTTTGCTCTCTTCATGTATGATGTTCTTGATGGAAATCCTATACAGGGTCACTATTTGTCGGAAATGACTTGACAACACTTAACAATGACACTTAATAATATTCAGCTCTTTTACTTCATCATGTCTTCCATTTGCTTTAACTACTCGATAGTATGTTTCAGAGTCTCTTTTAACACCCAATTTGGTCTTTCTCTCTTTCCCGTATTTTAAAGAGCATTTTCTTTCTTCATATATGATGACCTTGATGTCATTCTAAAAATTCATATCATCTTCAATTATTTAGTAGTCTGTGCATCAAATATACTTTTGAAATGATCTCTAAATGCACGTGGAGTATAATCAAAGTCTTATATTGGCTTTTGTGGACGTGGTTTAATTTTCTTCATCTGCATCTTGAACTTGCACATGAGAAATTTACAGTCTGTTTTGCAGTCAGGATTGGACTTGTTCTGACTGTTGATATTGAACTTCTCCATCATCAAATCTATCAGATGCCATGTATTTGATACCTGAGTATTCTATCCAGTTAGTTGGTTCACATATACTGTGATTGTTTATGTTGCTGGGGGGGAAAAAACTTTTCAGTAAATAAGTCATTAGTTTTGCACTATTCTGTTATCAACTTTTTGATGTCATTTCTATTACCAAGGTCATATTTTCCAACTACCTATTATTCTTTTCCATTCTAATCAGTTGTTGTTGTTTCTGTTAGGTGCCATCAAGTCGGAATGAAACAATGTCCGATCCAGGGCCAACCTCACTACTGTTACCACACTTGAGTCCATTGATGCTGCCATCTGGCCAATCCATCTCGTTGGGGGTCTTCCTCTTTTTCACTGACTCTCCACCTAACCAAACAAGATATCCTTATCCAGCGACAATATGTCCAAAGTATGAGAGACGAAATTTGGCCATCTTGGCCTCTAAGGAGCACTCTGGCTGCACTTCTTCCAAAACGGATCTATTGGTTCATTTGGCAGCCCATGGCACTTTCAATATTCTCCTCTAACACCATAACTCAAAGGTATCAATTCTTCTATGGTCTTCCTTATTCAGTGCCCAGCTTTCGCATGCATATGA
>NW_006408685.1:2809691-2825344 GCF_000296735.1 Chrysochloris asiatica | reverse complement strand
AATGACTTTTTGCTTTCTTCATGTGTGATGTTCTTGATGTCATCCCACAACTCATCTGGTCTTTGGTCTTTAGTGTTTAATGTATCAAATCTGTTCTTCAGATGATCTCTAAATTCAGTGGGAATATATTTGAGGTCATATTTTGGCTCTTGTGGACTTTTCATTTTCTTAAGCTTCAGTTTGAATTTCCATAAGAACCAATTGATGGTCTGTTCCACAGTCTGCCCCTGGCCTTCTTTTCACTGATGATCTGGAGCTTTTCCAACTTCTCTTTCCACAGATGTAGTCAGTTTGATTTCTATGTATTCCATCTAGTGAGGTCCATGTGTATAGTCGTGTGCTATGCCTTGTAAAGAAAGTATTTGAAATGAACAAATCATTGATTTTGAAGAATTCTATCGTGCGTTTTCCAGCATCATTTTTGTCACCAATGCCATATTTTCCAACTACTGGTCCTTCCGCTTTGCTCCCGACCTTTGTATTCCACTCACCAATAATGAGCAATACATCTTGATTGCATGTTTGATCAATTTCACATTGAAGAATTTGGTAGAATTCTATTTCATCCTCACTGGCTTTAGTGATTGGTGCATAAATTTCAATGATAGTGGTATGAACTGGGCTTTCCTGTAGGCACATGGATATTTTCCTATCACATACAACATTGTACCTCATGACTGATCTGGATATGTTCTTTTTGACGATAAATGCAACACCATTCCTTTTAAATTTGTCATTCCCTGCATAGTAAACCATGTGGTTGTCAGATTCAAAATGGCCAATTTCAGTACATTTTAGCTCACTAATGCCTAAGATATCAATGTTTATGCATTCCATTTCATTTTTGACAACTTCCAGTTATCCCAGATTCATACTTTGTACATTCTATGTTCCGATTTTCAATGGATGTTTACAGCTATTTCTCTTCATTTTGAGTTGTGCCCCATAAGCAAAAGAAGGTTATTTGGGCTTTTCTCCCACAAACTTAACTCCATTGGCGTCAACTCTACTTTGGGGAAGCCCAGTCACAATTTGAGTGCCATCCAACCTGAGGGGCTCATTTTCTGGCACTATATCTGACAGTGTTTTTCTGATATTCATAAGGTTTTCAGTGACTAAAGATTTGGAAGTAGTTTGTCACTCTTTCTTCTTAGTCTTTGTCTAGAAGCTCATCTGAAACCTGTCCACCATGGGTGACTCTGCTGGTTATTTAAAATACTGGTGGCATAGCCCTCAGAATTACAGCAACTCACAAGTCACCATCGTACGACAGACAGACAAGTAGTGGCCGTTTGGTTTTATGTCGAAACTGTCACTTTGAATTTCCAGGAGATCTGTGCACATGCATAGTAGAACCCTCCAGAGGTGGAGGTGGGGTATCCATTCACTCAGACATCCACTCTAGTTACCAGAATGGAGGTGGATTTAGCGAAAGACCAATGAACAATGGACAGATACCAAAAAAATGAATGTCCACACCTGTATCTCGGTTCTGTCAGGCATTCGTGGCTGTTCTGATCCTTTTCCCGCTTGTTCTCTCCCAAGATGGTGGCTATGGGAATAGCTTGTTGTTGTTGTTGTTAACTGCCGTCGAGTTGGTTCCGACCCATAACGACCCTGTACAGGGTTTCCAAGGCTGTAAATCTTTACGGGAGCAGAAAGCCTCATCTTTCTCCCGAGGAGTGGCTGGTAGTTTCGAACTGCTGACCTTGTGGTTCGCAGCCCGATTCATAACCACTATGCTACCAGAGCTCCTTACATCTTGAATTAGGAAGCAATGGATTTCTTGATTCTCCTACAAATTTCCCTAGCTGTAAGCCTTCCAATCTTCTAAATGTTCCTTTATATGTGGTTCAGAGTTCTAGCACCATTCCCTGAGCCTGCTTGGTCCGGTATTCTGTGTTGTTGGTGACTGAGCTCCTCCCTGCATATCTACACAATCCTCTGTCTTGATTGTGTTATCAATTATCAATTCATCTTGAATGCATAATTGATCAATTTCAGACTTCAGAGATTGGTAAAAATCTTAATTTCCTTCATCTTTGGCATTAGTGTTTGGCACTTAAAGTTGAATAATAATCATATTAACTGGTCGATTTTGTTGTTGTTAAATGTTGTGAAGTTGGTTCCAACTCATAGCGATTCTGTGTAGAGTTTTCAGAGGAGCATCTGGTGGGTTTGAACTGCTGACCTAGTGGTTCAATGTCCAATACTGATCCTACAGCTCCACACCAGAAGTCTTTTGTAGGTGTATGGTAACTATCCTATCAAGTACATTGTTATACTTTAGGAGAGATTTTGAAACATTCTTTTTGATGATAAAACTGAAGCCATTCCTCTTCAATTTGCCATTACCAGCAAAGTATGCTGCATGACCATACATATTGCATTGGACGAATTTGATACAAATCAAAATGGGGATTAAAAATAACAAAACAAAGATTGTAGTGGCTCTCTTAGGATGTTTTTATATTTTTATACATATAATGTTTTGCCTTTAGTTGTTGTCCCATTGAACAGTGGCAAGATAAAATGCCTGTGAAATGATTTATAATTAGTAGTAACATTTTTATATTTCGTTTGTTCTTGCTGTTGTTAAGTGCCGTTGAGTCAACCTGTATAAGCTTTCCAAGCAGCAGCTGATGAGCTTGAACCACGGACTTTGCAGTTCAAACGACTTTGTAATCTGATGCATTAACCCACAATGCCACACCAGGACACCAGGTTTATTAAGAATAATCAATTTGAATAGTTTGACATATAAATCTTTAAAGATTAACATCAATTTCAGATGTACCATATTGTTTTATCTGCTTTATATATGTAATAGAATAGGATACATTCAAACTCTACTAATTAAATGTTTGTGATAATTCTGACAGTGGTTATACCAAACACTCAATTCTTAATAAAAATATATGTTTTGAGCAAATCCAAAATATAAACAAGAAATGCTTATTCGTGTATATGTGTGCATAGGTATAGTGTCATTAGCCTACTTGGAATGTTTAAACATCTTCAAGTACTTAAAGTAAATTTAACAATATCTAGCTCTATTTAAAAAAATGTAGATTCTGATTACTGATGATAAGTATTTATTCTACTATTTATCGAGGGGTGGTCAGTTTCTGGAGAAGGATAGCATGTTTGGTAAAATGGAGGGTCAGGGAAAAAGAGGAAGACCCCCAGCGAGATGGATTGGCACAATGGCAACAGCAATGGGATCAGGCTTAGCAACGATTGTAAGTTTGGCACAAGATTGGGCAATGTTTTATTCTGTTGTGTATTGTTGTTGTTGTTAGGTGCCATCGAGTTGGTAAAGATTTTTAGCAACCCTATGTACAACAGAATGAAACACCGCCCAATCCTGGGCCAACCTCACAATTGTTGCCACACTTGAGCCCATTGATGCTGTCACTTTGCCAATCCATCTCACTGGGGGTCTTCCTCTTTTTCTCTGATTTTCCACCTTACCAAACATGATATCCTTCTCCAGTGACTGGTCCCTCCTGACAATATGTTCAAAGTATGAGACATGAAGTTTGTCCATCCTGGCCTCCAAGGAGAGCTCTGGCTGCACTTCCAAAATGGATCTATTGATTCTTTTGGCAGCTCATGACACTTTCAATATTCTCATACAACGCAATAACTCAAAAGCATCAATTCTTCTATGCTCTTCCTTATTCACTGTCCAGCTTTTGCAAGCATGAGGTTATTGAAAATACCATGGCTTGGGTCAGGCGCACCTTAGTTCTCAAGTTGACATCTTTATTCTTCAATACTTTAAAAAGATTTTGTGCATCAGATTTGCCTAATGCAATACATCGTCTGATTTCTTGACTGCTTCTTCCATGAGTGTTGATAGTTGATCCAAGAAGAATTAAGTCCTTGACAATCTCAATCTTTTCTCCATTGATAAGAATGTTATTTATTGGTCCAGTGGTGAGGATTTTTATTTTCTTTACATTGAGATGCAATCCATACTGAAGGCTGTGGTCTTTCTTTGATCTTCATCAGTATATTATTTAAGTCCTCTACACTTTCAGCAAGCAAGGTTGTATCATCTGCATCTCAAAGGTTGTTAATGAGTCTTCCTTCAATCCTGATGCCACATTTTACTTCGTGTAACCTAGCTTCTCATATTATTTGCTCAGCATACAGGTTGCATAAGTATGGTGAAAGAATGCAAGCTTGTTATACAACTTTCTTAATTTTAAAGCGTTCAGTGTTTCTATGTTCTGTTCGAACAACTGCTTATTGGCCCATGTGCAGATTCTTCATTAGCACAATTAAGTGTTTCAGAATACTCATACTTCACAATGTTGTCCATAGCTTGTCATGATCCATGCAATCAAAAGCCTTTGTGTAGTTTGTTGTGCATAGAGTTGCTTTTAGTCAGTATCAACTTGATGGCACCTGACAACAACAGCAACAAGTATTTATTCACTAAGGTAGGTCCAATATAAGCTATTTGAGCCAATATTGTTAGATATTTATTTAGCTATTGTATCTTTCTATATATTTTTTTAAGTGCCGTCAAGTCAGTTTCAGCCAAAGGTGACCCTATATAGGGTTTTTGCAGAGTAGTTGGTGAGCTTGAACTGTCGAATTTGTGGTTCAAATCGACTTAACAGTCCAGCACATTAACCAACAGCGCCACTCCATATAGGACTCCATATAGGTAGAGCTATAATCTACAGTGGTGGAGGTGGTTGTGTGCCACCAAGTCAATTCCAATTAATAGGGACCATGTATAGTGTTTCTTTACAGGAGCAGAAAGCCTCATCTTTATTCTGCAGGGCAACTAGTAGATTCAAATTGCTGACCTTATGGTTAGCAGTCCAGCTCATAATTCACTATGCTACCAGAGCACCTGAGACACATTAGATCTAGATATACACATTTATTCATTCATTTAACATATATTACTGATTATGTACTATGCACCAAGTAATATGGATTCCTGGTGTGGCATTGTGAGTTAATGCGCAAGACTGCCAAGCCATTTGAACTGCAAAGTCAGTGGTTCAAGCTCACCCCCCTGCTCCTCAAAAACCCTATACAGGATAGCTATGGGTCAGAATTGAATGAACAGCAGTTCACAACAACAACCAAGCAACATTAAAAAAATGTTACAACACATTAAAACAAAATTTTTTACAACTCCAGGTTTTCCCAAAATTCACCCAGGCTTTTCCCTGTTGTTGTTGTTAAGTGCCTTAATTCAGTTCTGACTTATAACTACCCTGTATAGGGTTTCCAAAGTTTTAAATCTGCTAAGGAGCAGAAAACCTCATATTTCTCCTGTAGAGTGGTTGGTGAGCTCTAACTGCAAATCTTGTGATTCACAGTTCAGTGCTTATTCCACTATCTATCCCAAAATGGTGAAATTTGACTACATTTTGCCTTTTTGTCTGTTTCTATTGTGTAATCCGTAACGTAATTCCCTGATAGCACATTACTGTTCTTTTTGTTGTTAGGTGCCATTGAGTCGGTACCAACCCATAGCGAACTTATGCACAGCAGAAGGAAACACTGCCGGATCCTGGGCCAACCTCACTATTGTTGCTACGATTGAGTCCATCGATGCTGCCACATGGCCAATCCATCTCATTGAGGGTCTTCCTCTTTTTCTCCGACACTCCAACTTGCCAAACATGATATCCTTCTCCTGACACTATGTCCGAAGTATGAAAGATGAAGTTTGGCCACCTTGAACTCTAAGGAGCACTCTGGCTGCACTTCTTCCAAAACGCATCTATTGGATCTTTTGGCAGCCCATGACACTCTAACACCATAACTCAAAGGCATGAATTCTACAGTCTTCCTTATTCACTTTTCAGCTTTCGCATGCATACAAGGTTATTGAAAACACCATGGCTGTGGTCAGGTGCACCTTAGTCCTCAAACTGACATCTTTACTCTTTAACACTTTAAAATGGTCTCGTGCAGCAGCTTTGCCCACACAATATGTTGTTTGATCTCTTGACTGCTACTTCCATGAGTGTTGATAGTTGATCCAAGGAGAATGAAGTCCTTGACAACTTCAATCTTTCCTCCGTTGATAAGAATGCTGTTTATTGGTCCAGTGGTGAGGATTTTTTTTTTCTTAACATTGAGATGTAATCCACGCGGATTACTTCATCAGTAAATATTTTAAGTCCTCTTCACTTTCAGCAAGCAAGGTTGTATTATCTGCATATCACAGGTTGTTGATAAGTCTTCCTCCAATCCTGATGCCACGTTTTTCTTCATAGAATCCAGCTTCTCGTATTATTTGCTCAGCATACAGGTTGAACAATTATGGTGAAAGAATACAACCTTGTCGCACAACTTTCTTAGTTTTAAAACATTCAGTGTTCCATGTTCTGTTCGAACAACTGCCTTTTGGTCCATGTACAGATTCCTCATGAGCACAATTAAGTGTTCTGGAATACTCATACTTCGCAATGTTGTCCATAGCTTGTCATGATCCACACATTCGAAAGCCTTTGCGGAGTCAATAAAGCACAGGTAAACATCTTTCTGATATTCTCTGCTTTCAGCCAAGATCCATCAGACATCAGCAATGATATTCCTCATTCCATGGCCTCTTCTGAATCAGGCTTGAACCTCTGGAAGTTCTCTGTCAATGTATGATTTTAGCCGTTTCTGTATTACCTTTAGCAAACTTTACTCACATGGGATATCAAAGAGATTGCCTGATGGTTTCCGCATTTTATTGGGCCACCTCTCTTTGGATTGGGCACAAATATGGATCTCTTTCAATCAGTCGGCCAGATAGTTGTCTTCCAAATTTCTTGACAGAGATGAGTGAGTGCTTCCTGTGCCACCTCATTTTTTTTGGAAGATTTCAATTTTTATTCCATCAGTTCCTGGTGTCTTGTTCTTTGCCAATTCCTTCAATGCATCTTGGACTTCCTCCCCAAGTATGATTAGCTCTTGATCATTTCCTACCTCTTGAAACGGTTGAACATGAACCATTTCCTTTTGGTACAGTGACTCTGTGTATTCCTTCTATCTTCTCTTGATGTTTCTGCATCAATCAATAATTTGCCCAGAGAATTTTTCAATAACGAAAGTCGAGGTGTGAATTTTTTCTTCAGTTCCCCCAGCTTGAGAAATGCCGAGCATATTCTTCCTTTTTGGTTTTCTGATTCTAGATCTTTGCACATTTTATTATAATATTTGGCTTTATCTTCTCGAGCTGAACTTTGAAATTTTCTGTTCGGCTCTTGGACCTCCTCATTTCTTCAATTTGCTTTAGCATCTCTATGCTGGAGAGCAAGTTTCAGTGTCTCTTCTGACATCCATTTTGACCTTTTCCGTCTTTCTTGTCTTTTCAATGACTTTTTGCTTTCTTCATGTATGATGTTCTTGATGTCATACCACAACTCTTCTATTCTTTGGTGTTTAGTGTTTAATGTACCAAATCTGTTCTTCAGATTATATCTAAATTCAGGTGGGATATATTCCAGGTCATGTTTTAGCTTTTGTGGACTTGTTTTCATTTTCTTAAGCTTCAGTTTGAATTTGCATATGAGTAATTGATGGTCTGTTCCAGAGTCTGCCCCTGGCCTTCTTTTCACTGATGATATGGAGCTTTTCCATCTTCTCTTTGTGGAGATGTACTCAATTTAATTTCTATGTATTCCATTTGGTTAGGTTCATGTGTATAGTTATCTCTTATGCTGTCTTAAGGAGATGTTTGAAATGAAAAAAATCATTGATTTTGCAGAATTCTATCATGCGTACTCCAGCATCATTTCTATCACCAAGGCCATATTTTCCAACTACTCGTCCTGCCTCTTTGCTCTCAACCTTTGCTTTCCAATTATGAGTAATGATCAATACATCTTAATGCATGTTTGATCAATTTCAGATTGAAGAAGTTGGTAGAATTCTTCTACTTCATCCTTACTGGCTTTAGTGGTTGGTGCATACATTTTAATAATAGTGGTATTAACTGGGCTTTCCTGTAGGCGCATGGATATTGTCCTGTCACAGACAGCCTTGTACCTCATGACTGATCTGGATATGTTCTTTTTGATGATGAATGCAACACATTCCTCTTCAGTTTGTCATTCCCAGCATAGTAAGCCATGTGTTTATCGGACTCAAAATGGCCAATACCAGTCCATTTCAGCTCACTAATGCCTAAGATATGGATGGTTTTGAGTTCCATTTCATTTTTTATAACTTCCAATTTTCCCAGACTCATACTTTGTACATTCCATGTTCTGATTGTCAGTGGATGTTTACAGCTGTCTCTCTTCATGAGTTGTGCTCCATTAGCAAATGAAGGTTCTGCAGACTTTTCTTCCATGAGCTTTACTCCATTCATGTTATCACGGTCAACTGTACTTTGAGGAGGCAGTTCTTCCCCAGTAGCATTTTGAGTGCTTTCCAACCTGAAAGGCTCATTTTCCAGAACTATATCTGACAGTGTTTCTCTGCTATTCATAAGGTTTTCAGTGACTGAAGATAAGGAACTTCTTCATCACTCTTTTTTCCTAGTCTTTCTTTGTCTGGAAGTTCATCAGAAATCTGTCCACTATGGGTGACCCTGCTGGTTATTTGAAATACTGATGGCATAGCTTTCAGAATCATAGCAATTCACAAGCAACCACACAGTATGACAAACTGACAGACTAGTGGTGGCCGTTTTGTTTTAAGTGGAAACTCTCACTTTAAATTTCAAGGAGATCAGTGCGTATGCATAGTAGAACCCTCTAGGGGTGGGGGTGGGGTATCCATTTGCTCAGGCATCTCCTCTAGTCACCAGAATGAAGGTGCACAGACAGTGAGAGACCAATGAACAGATACCAAAAATTGAATATCCACACCTGTATCTCCGCAGTTCTGTCAGGAGTTCGTGGCTGTTCTAATCCTTCCCCAAGTTGGTCTCCCAAGATGGTGGCTCCGGGAATATCTGAGCATCTTGAATTAGAAAGAAATGGATTTCTTAATTCTGCTACAAATTCCCTTAGGTGTAATCCTTCCAATCTTATAAATATTCCTTTATATGTGGTTCAGAGTTCTAGCACCATTCCCCAAGCCTGCTTGGCCGGGTATTCTGTGTTGTTGGTGATGGAGCTCCTCACTGCAAATCTACCCAATCCACCATCTTGATTGCACATTAATTCATAATAATCCTATTTTCTATTATTGGAATTACTCTCATGTTCTTTTCTCATCACATTACTTATTTTCAATCAGTTTGGCACTAAGAAGTGCTCATGATAGAGGTAGAGAGGTCATAGATTATTTTGTTGTGAAGGTATAAACCAGACTCCGAACGTCATGAGGATTAACTTAAAATATTTATACTTGTATGATCAAATGAGAATTGTGTGATTTTGTTTCACGTACTTTGGACATGTTATCAATAGGTATTAGTCCCAGAGAAGGCCACCATACTCGGAAAACTGGAAAATCAGTGCAAAAGAGGAAGAACCTCAATGAGATGAAATGACACAGTGGCTACAACAATGGACTTAAGCACTGTGAGAATGGCACAGGACTGGTCAATGTTTGATTGTATTAAACATAGAGCTGGTATGATAAGAACTGCCTTGATGAAACTTTGCTTATATTTGGCTTTTTAAATGGCCAGTATTCCTTAGGTTTCAAAAATGGTTAGTGTTGTCTTTTATGTCATTGTGTAGTTTTAGGTATTTCTTGTATGCTCAAGAAAAATCATTGGCTTTATAGGAGCCAGAAGCTGAATTAGTAATATTTTCTAAGTTAGAGGGGCACTTTTACTACCTTGTATTACAATCTGTATTAAAGAAAAAAGTTCAAAAACATCATTTAATAATAAAAACTTCATTCATAATAACTGTTGAGTTTTGGTTTTCCAAACCACAATTTTTTGTTGATCTGTCAGTGCTTTTATTCTATATGTATTATAATTATTTTAACTTAAAATATATCCATTCCATTTTTTTAGACTTCTGACAATCATTTATTAACTACATGGTTGGCCCATTGAGTAAAAAACATTGCTTTAATTCCACTGAAGGTTGAGATATGAACCTGGGATTTAAACAAATCTTAAAGCATGATGAGAATGGTGATGATGATGATGATGATGATGATGACTTTATGTACTACTTCACAAAAGACTCATATCTTTTATGTGTGAGCAGTTACAACAGGTTTCAGGTCTCATGACTTCATTTAATTAGTTTCTTATATAAGTAGAATATCTCTTTTTGAATTTTCATCATTATTGCCTTTTTATAATAGTATCATTAAAACTCTGATCTTTATTTTTTGAGGAGGGTCAAAACTACATATAAACTAACAAATACAATCACATCAACATTTTACAATCCATAACATTATATGTAATACAAATTATTAATGAAAATGTGTACAAAGAAACCAAAAAAAGTGTGCTTCAATGTAATTTGAATAAATTATGTTAGACTACCTGAATATGTGTATGAATGTAATTAAATTTTATTTTTTTAAAATTACTAATTTTTTTTTTTTTACTTTTGATCTCATTGGAAATCCTGTTAGCTTTCCTTTATTAGTAGTTTTGATTAACTATTGAAGAAAATGAGTTGACAACTGCATGAATAAATTGTTTTATAAAAGTCAGCACAAAATAGTTTTCATGTTGTCTAGTCAGGTCTGGTGAAAGGAGATAGGAATAAGTTTCTTATGATTCAATAATGAATAATTTTTAATATGATGAATTGTGATTGTCACAACTGTAAAGGTAGAAGTTTTGTAACATAAAGTGGGGAGTAGTTAATCTTACATTCTAGAAGCAGAGGACCCTGGGACCATCAAAGGAGAAGAGTAAAAAAGGAGTTTAGGACCATATCCAGAAAAGCCACCACTTGTCTGTAAGTTTGTCGTACTGTGGTTGTGGTGCTTCATTGTTATTGGATGAGCTATCAACACAGAAGTCAAGAAATCAAATGATGTGTATTGCATTAGGCAAATCTGCTTCACAAAACCTTTTTAAAGTGTTGAAGAGCAAAGCTGTCAGCTTGCAGACTAAGGTGCAAGTGACCCAAGCCATGGTATTTTCAATAATCTTGTATGCATGTTAAAGCTGGACAGTGAATAAGGAAGGCCATAGAAGAATTGATGCATTTGAGTTGTGGTGTTGGAGGAGAATATTGAAAGTGCCATGGACTGCCAAAACCACCAATAGATCTGTGTTCAAAGTGCAGCCAGAGCGCTCCTTGGGGGCCAAGATGGCCAAACTTCATGTCTCATACTTCAGACATATTGTTAGGAGGGACCAGTCGCTGGAGAAGGATATCCTGTTTGGTAAGGTGGAGGGACAGAGAAAAAGAGGAAGACCCCCAACGAGATGGATTAGCCAAGTGGCAGCATCGATGGACTCAAATGTGGCAACAGTAGTGAGGTTAGCCCAGGATTGGGCAGTGTTTCGTTCTGCTATGCATAAGGTCACTATGAGTGGGTACTGACTCGATGGCACCTAACAACAACAAAAATCCAGAAAGCAGTGACTCCAGAGATGGAGGCAAAGATAATGTAATGGAGGGATGGGGGCAGTTGAGGACTCTATACTTATGGAAAAAGAAAGGCTGTGTACTCGTGGATAGGAGGCAAGCTTGCAGAATGTGCTTTTTGGTTTTTAAATAACGATACATTCCTGAGTGTTTATGTGTACATTAAAAAAAAAAAAACTGAGGGAATAGAAGCAAATACTGTTGAATGATGATGCATGTAAGGAATTGTAATCATTGCAATGAAATGAAATACTACAGGATGAGTGTAATACTGATGTTCTCCCATGTAAACTATCACTCCATTCACAATAAAAACTTAAAAATCAGCACAAAGCTGGTCCCTATGAGTGTGTGTACAGTTAAGTTGGAGGTTAAAGATATCCCAACTGTTAGACTTTTCTGATACGGCACTTGATAACAATCACTGCTCCTCACTTCCCTCAAGTTCAAGGACACTGCAACATTACACAAAATTCACAATTGTCCTAAGGAATAACTCACAAATTTGTGGAGGCTGGCAAGTTGCAGATCCATACTTCTGAGATCCGTCTGGATGAATCGTCTAACCTAAATAGGCTTAAGAGCTGAGGAACTCAAATCAGCAAGTCAGAAGACAAGCTGTTGATATAAGAGGCTGCAGGGGCTTGCAGATCAGTTAAGGTCATAGGCTGAAATTTATATGAACTGGAAGTCAGATGTCATAAGCCAGATGCAAGATCCAGGGCAAGAGAGAGCAAACTTTTCAAAAGCAGTATTATAAATTAGTCAGATCGTGTCCTAAAGGGAAACTAAGGGTGTGTTGACTTGAGTCACACCCTCTACTAAGGTGGACATTCGTAATACTTAGATCTACTGTAACCTTTCCTCCTTCGTGTTGTTGTTAAGTGTAGTTGAATTGGTTCTGATTCATAATGACCCTGTATAGGATTTCCAAGGAGCGACTGGTGAGTTTGAACCCTGTAGTTCAAGGCAAACTTGCCGCCCAGTGCTTTATCCCACAGTACCACACCAGGACTCCCCATCTTAATCTTTACTCATTAGCAACTCATTTCAAAATTGGTCCATAATTACAGGCATAGAGGCTAGGATTTACAATATCACAAAATGGAGAAATTTGACTAGAAGAGCCATAATAAGTAATTAGCTTCCATGCAACAACAAATTGAGTTCCCCTGATTTCAGAGATAGTGAAGAGTGGAGCAAGAATTTCAATGCCTAAGTTTCTGGTAGCGTAGTGGTTACGAATCGTGGTGGGAGCCGCAAGATCAGCAGTTCGAAACTACCAACAGTTCCGCGGGAGAAAGATGAGGCGGTCTGCTCCCGTAAAGATTTACAGCCTCGGAAACCCTGTGTAGGGTTGCTATGAGTCGGAACCGACTCCACGGCACATAACAACAACAACAACAACAAAGTCTCTTGACTATAAAATAAATACAATTCTTTTTTAAATAAAAGAAACGATATTTAACTCATATAAAAACTGGGAATTATAAATATCCAGGGTCATATATTAACTGCTTAAGTAAATACAAAAAATTAGAGGTCTGATCTTTTGGAAGTAGGAAATCCTTGGAATAATCCATCTAATTAGCAGATGATGATCAGATAACTTCAATGAAATAAAACTTGGATTTTTTTTTTTTTTCTTGGAGATTTCTTATCATAGTAGACTACAGACTGGGGCATTTAGTAAAAATAAAATAAAATAAAATAAAAATTGCTGATCATTGACATAAACATTTTCCTTCCAATAAGTATATAAACAATTTTCAGAATAACTGCAAATGAATTTTCTTGTAGAGAAAGGTAACAGTTGTAAATTGTTTCTTGTCACATTTTTAAAGTAAATTACTTTGATATCTATGGATAATGAATTAATGTGATTAAGATAATGAAAAATACAAGTGTTACCAAACTGTATAGTCAAGATGCAATTCTGCTTCACATTTGCAGTTCTAGCTTCCTCCTGTGTTGAAAGTATCACGGATACCTAAAGACTGTCATTGTGATAAATTATATGTCCTGCAGTGCTGTGTTTTCCATCTGGTTGGTCCGTAAACTATCCTTTAATGAAGGATATCATATACAAATCATATAGTCACAAGACAAGTTTATTGTATTATAAAAAGATACATTTTCTTCTTCAGGGCTCATCCTGCAACCCCTTTTCCCCCACCATACACAACTTACTTGAAATGAAACTCACAATTCTTCACCTACTACTTGAGTTACTCCCTCAGTATTTGCCCTGTATGCTGGCTTGCCTTTTTTTCCCCAGGAGAAATAGAGTAAATTTAAATAGCACAATAAAATTGTCCATTGTGCAATATGTCTGACAGATAATAGCTACCTTGTAACTATTTTATTTGATTTTAATAGAGTAGACGTCTGTTACTGAAATAACTTATTATACTAAAACATGTAGTTAGGTTAGTAAAACATTCTATGTACTTATTAAACAATGTACACTAAGGAACCTTGGGAAGAAAATATATTTCTTATCATTTTCTAAGAATGAGTAAAGGATGACATTTAACATCTACAGACATTGACTTCATATTATGACTGACAACAAGCAACAAAAAATTGACTTGGTATACTGATATGCTTTATTATAAACCAAAGGTTAATGAATAGAGATTGGCTACTGTGGTGGTGACGACAATATTTTGTCTGACTTCCCTTTTCCCATTTTTGCAGTGTATAAAGTCTGGATCATGTTACGAACTCTTTTTCAGCTTATATTCAATGTAGACAAAATCTTGACAGTTCTGAAAGTGATATAATATTATTGTATATTTGTATAATTGCTTGAGTCAAAGTAGAAATTGTCCAAATATATCATTTAAAACATATTTTTGTTTTGTTTTGTTCTCCTCATCCCAGAGTTCTTTCATTGAATATTCTTGGTTTTTTTAATGTTTTATTGTGAATTATATGATAGTTTACATGAGAAAACTTTAGTTTTACATTCTTTCCATCGTATATCATTTCATTGCCATGGTTCCAATCTCCTCCATGCATCATCAACCAACCAAAGGGTGTATCCTAGAAACCCGCCCCTTACACTGCCCCCCCCAATCATCAGCCCACAGTCCCTCTCCCTCTCTGGATCCAAAGTCCCCAGCCGCTTCATCACTCCACGTCATCGTCTCGGGCCTCGCTGCTTCTCTGGGTAGGGTCCCGCTCTTGGCTCTTCTCCATTGATGGTCCTAGAGACCTCCGCTCCTAGACTGGAGAATTAATCACTCCCTTCCTTGCTACAAAATGTCTACCTTTGCATTTCCAACCCTCATAATCAGTCCTGATAACCATTATTCATTACAGTATCACGAGTTACCCATCTGTATTTCATTTCATTAGCTCCGCCTAGACAGATTGGATAGTACTCACTGGTGATTCTGCCTTCCTCCATGCCCCCAGCTCTAGGTTCCCTCTTGAAAGCTTATAAGCCAGTCACTTCTTGCCTTTGTAGTCCCCCCCACACCATTTGGGTATCCAATGTCCACGTTGCCCATCTTTGTCTACTCTGTGTGTGGAGGGGGTGGGAATGTTTCTTGCTGTAAGGATTTGTTCCTTCTTTTGAGTTGCTGCTCCATAGGTATAGGTCAAGTTCATCAGATTGTAACAGCTCACTCTTTTTTTTTTTCCTCTTCTTTCTTCTCCTGGTTGAGCTCTGATCATCCAGTCATCTGGTCCCGGTCACGTGGGTACCATCTGCAAGTGTGGGCGTTCTTGTACACATGCCCTGTCTTCCCATCAGCCAGTAGCTCCACTCTCCACTCGAATCCTACATGGCCAAGCCACTGACTCTGGGCCCAAGAGTCCCCAGGTCTCCTCACACTGCTTGCCAACTGGGTCCCCGACTGGATCCACAGAAGCGCACTGAACATTGTAAGGCTAAGCTTGCCGCTTCATTGCTGCTTTTACCCCACTTCCGCCTATCGGTGATGTGTGTGGTCACTAATCAGAGCGTGTATTTCCATTAATCTTAGTCTTAGAAGGGAGTTTGCATTGAGAGGACCCGACCACTTGCCTTGCTGTTTCCTAGGGAAGCGATTTGTTTGTTCTTGTAGTAACAGTCCATCTGCCTCTATTGTTTTGTATTTTTCCTGTAGGTCTTTCTTTCAAGAAGTGTCTTTTGTTCTTCTA
>NW_006408685.1:2808650-2809372 GCF_000296735.1 Chrysochloris asiatica | reverse complement strand
ACTCCCTCTCCCTCCCTGTATATTGCCCCCCTCCCCAGCACCCAAGCTCTCCTGTGTCCAATATCCACCCTGCACTCCCCCCTCCCCCCTTTCCACCACCCATCACCAACTTCCCAGCAACCAACAAAGACTTCCACCTACCCCCCTTTAGTATAATTTCTTTTTCTTAGTCTTTTACAATAGTGGTCCTATGCAGTATTTCTCTTTTTGTGACTGACTAATTGCACTCAGCATAATGTCCTCAAGGTTCATCCATGTTATGCGGTGGCTTGCCTCTTCCTTGTTATTCTTCAGCGTAGCATAATAGTCCATTGTGTGTATGTACCACAATTTGTTTATCCATTCTTCAGTTGATGGACACGTTGGCTGTCTCCAACTTTTTGCTATTGCAAATAGTGCTGCTATACACATTGGTATGCATATATCTTCTCATGTTGTGGCTCGTTTTTCTTGTGGGTAAATACCAGGTAGAGGAATTGCTGGATCATAAGGTATTTCTATTTTCAACCTTATGAGGAAGGTTTCCAGAGAGGTTGGACCATTTTGCAGTCCCACCAGCAATGCAGGAGTGTCCCAGTCTCTCCAAATCCCCGCCAGCATTTATTGTACTCTACTTTATTGATCTTTGCTGTTATTTTTGGTGTGAGATGATATTTCATTGTTGTTTTGATTTACATCTCTCTAATGGTTAGTGATAGTGAGCATTTCTTCATATGTTTGTT
>NW_006408685.1:2801703-2806219 GCF_000296735.1 Chrysochloris asiatica | reverse complement strand
CTCGACGGCACTTAACAACAACAACAACAAGTTTTGGTAGGGCGTGTTTATCCAAAAATGTATCCATCTCTTCTAAGTTTTCAAATTTGTTGAAGTACAACTCTTCATAGTATTCTGTTATTATACTTTTGATTTCCTTTGGTTCCGTTGTGACATCACCCATGTGATTTCTAATGCGTGTTATTTGTGTCTTCTCTCTCTTTTCTTTTGTTAGGGTGCCAATGGTCTGTCGATTTTGTTAATTCTTTCAAAGAACCAGATTCTTGTCTTGTTGATTTTTTCTATAGTTTTTTTTTTTTTTCTATCTCATTTATTTCTGCTCTAATCTTTATTATTTATTTTCTTTTGGTAACTGTGGGTTCCCTCTGTTGGTATGTTTCTAATTGTTGTATATGCTGTGTTAATGTGTTGATTTTAGTTCTTTTGTCTTTTTGGATGTGTGCATTTATTGCAATAAATTTTCCTCTCAGCACAGCTTTCGCCGTGTCCCAAAGATTTTGGTATGTTGTGTTTTCGTTCACATTTATTTCTAGAAATTTTGCAAATTCATGTTTGATTTCTTCTACTACCCAGTCGCTTTTCAGCAGGGTGTTGTTCAGTTTCCATGTATTTGACTTGATTTCCTTGGTCTTCCTATTTTTGATTTTCATTTAATATTCTTAATGTACATCTTTATGTTCCAGGTGAGAATGTTTTTGTTTTCAAGTTTGACGGTCAGATAAATCTGGCTTAGTAAATCAAAGGCTATACTTACATGAAGAAACCCTAGTAGCATAGTGAGTTATGAGTTTGTCTGCTAATTACAAGTTCAGTGGTTTGGATCTAACAGCAAATCCTCAGGAAAAAGATGAGGTTTTGTACTTCCATACAGATTTGAAGCCTTGGAAGCCAACTTGATGCTATATAAACAACACCAACATACTTATATGATAATTAGAGATAAAGATTAGAATTTACAGATCTTAAATATAAATATAGACCTTCATTTGCTTATGTGGAAAACTCACAATGAGAAGAAACAACTGCAAACATCTACTAATAGTTAGAGCTTGTTATCTATGGAGTGCAAGGATGAGTCAAAATTATCCACACTTCAGGTATATTAAAATGCCCACCCATATCCACTGAGCATTACATGAAATGATTCTGTTAAATAAATGAGTGACAGTGGATTATGTGACAAAAATTTTCCAAACTTGAAGGAAGGTGAAAATTTCTTAAACACAATCTTTACTGGTGGCAAGACATGGATTCAGCACTACAAGCCTGAGAGTAAACAGTAGCACATGGAATATAAACAGCCTTAATCATCGACCAAGAAAAAGTTCAGAAGTCAACCATCAGCTGGAAAATTGAGTCTTACAGTTTTATGGGATTCTCAAGGGCCAGTATTGGAACACTATAAGGTTAAAGGTTCAACAGTATACAGTGCTCATTACAGTAAGATGCTCACTGAAGAGCTAATGCATAAACTTTGGAGTAAACACAGAAGTGTGGTAACCAAGGGCCTTGTGATCTTTCATGAAAATACATGCCCATACACCTCTGCCCACACTATGAACAGTATGCAAAAACTTCATTTTGAGTGTTAAAACATCCTCCCTATAGTCTTTATCTTGCTTTATTGGACTTTCAACTGTTTAGTCCTCTGAAAGCAGCCCTTGAAGCACGAAGATTCACCTCTGATGAAGAAGTGAAGACAATGATGCATTTGTGGTTTGCAGCTTAGTCTAAAACATTTTAAATAAGGGACTATGAAAGCTTGTTGACAGATGGACAAAGTGTGTTGAAAAGCAAGGAGAGAATGTAAAAAAACTAATTGTTTTTTCTTTAAAAGTAGATTAAAATAAATTCTACAGTCAGTATGGATAATTTTTTACTTATTCTCATAGGAATCTAGGAAAACTGGAAGTCTTAAAAAATGAATTGGAATACATAAAGATCACTATCCTCGGCATTAGTGAGCTGAAATGTATTGATATTGGCCGTTTTGAATTTGACAATCATAGAATTTACTATGCCAGAAATAAAAAATTGAAGAAGAATATCAACACATTCATAGTCAAAAAGAGTACTTCATGCTCTATCCTGAAGTACACTGCTGTCAATGATAGGGTAATATCCATATGCCTACAAGAAAGACCAGTTAATATAACTATTGTTCAAATGTATGCTCCATCCATTAAAGCCAATGACATAGAAATTGAAGAGGTCTATCAACTTCTACAGCATAAAGTTGATCAAATATGCAATCAGGAAAAATTGATAATTATTGGTGATAGGAATGTGAAAGCTGGAAACCAACAAGAAATGTCAGTAGTTAGAAAATATGAACTTGATAATAGGAACAATACTAGAAATCACATGATAAAGAATTTTGGTAGACTTATTCATTTCAAATACCTTTTTACAGTGGAACCATAGGATAAGCACTCAGTTTAAAGATCGATTTGAGCCTCAAAGTCTGTGGTTCAAAACTTAGCAGCCACTTCTTAGAAACTCTATACAGGGTCATTGTGGGTCAGAACAGACTTGATGCAATTCAATTTACCTTCCACCACCAACCACCCTCTCCCCGTTTTGTTGCTGGTTACTTCAATGTCATATCTAAAAATATTTTGTTGAAAACTAGGCCCTAAATTATTGTCCCTATATTTCCTTCTGAGTGTTTTATGGTTTTAGGTCATACATTTATGATTTTGTTCCATTTTAATAACTTTTTGCATATAGCGTGAAATATAGGACTTTATTTTTTTGCACATGGAAATCCAGTTGTTCAACCACCATTTATTTATTTTTTTCTTTTGTGAAAAAAATGTTTTGTTAATTCAATGAAGATAATCAGTTTTATATTCATCAATTCATACATTATATTTCATTTCAATGATTGCAATCCCATCTATGTAACAATAGTCATCACACTGGAGCATTTTGCAGTTCCATGTAAGTTTGAATATTGACTTTTCACAACTCTTTTCTTAAATATAATATGCTGTTGTCAAGTGCTATCAGTTTGGTTCCAACTCACAGTGACACTGTGTAGGGTTTTCAAGGAGGACCTGGAGCTGGTGAGTTTGAACCGCTGATCTTGCTGTCCAATGCATTATCTCACAGCACCACACCAGGACATTCTCCATTCTCTCTCTCTCTCTCTCTCTCTCTCTCTCTCTCTCTCTCTCTCTCTCATGGTGTGCCATGGAATAGGTTCTGACTCACAGAGACCCTACATAGCATTTCCAAGGCTGTAAATCTTTACGGGAACAGAAAGCCTCATCTTTCTTCCACAGAACATCTGGTAGTTTCAAACTGCTGGTCTTAAGGTTAGTAGTCCAACTCCTAACCACTACACTACCAGAGCTCTTTAATTATATATATGACATTTATAATATATGTATAATAAATACATGTTGTGTTGTTAAGTGCCATTGGGTCGATTCTGACTCATAGCGACCCTATCTATACAGGGTTTCTGAGGAGAGGTTGATGAGTTTGAACTACTGACCTTGCTGTTCAAACCAACCTCATGGTCCAGTACATTGTCCCACACCAGGAAACCATATTCAAATTTTGATTACTGAAATGGAAATCAAATTGCTGGGCTGATAGCTGTTCTTCAGTTGGAACATGGCAAGAAACATTTTCTTTATTGAGTTGAGCTAATTCACTTCATCTCAAAATTACAAATTTCAAGTTAGGTAAATATTTGCTTTACGTTGTAATTTTTAGTGTTATTGTTGCTATAATTTGTTGTTACTCTGACATGCTTTAAAAATGATGTGGGTCTTCACTACATAAAAAGTACAATAAATTAATGAAAACTTCTGTACTATGCAAGTAATATGTTTATGAATGCTGATGAAATGCCTGCTTGTTATCAAAGAATAACAGTAGTAACAAAGTTTCCATCCAATAATGAATATCATTTCTCACTTTTTTTTTTGTCCTTATGAACTGAGAGACTGAAATATTCATGACCAAACGCTTACCTGAGAAAAACCCATGTGTTACAAAAATGTGGGTGCTAATGTGTTCCGTGGGAAAAAAATGAGGTGTTCTGCTCCCGTAAAGATTTACAGCCTCAGAAACCCTGTACAGGGTCGTTATGAGTCGGAACCGACTCCACGGCACATAACAACAACAACAATGTAAAGATGACAGTGTTTGGTTAAACCTACAAATCAGAAACATATTGGTGTGCCAAACAGATTACTTTTCTTACTTTAAAATCATCATTAAAATGAAATTATACCAGGTTCTCATTTTTATTATATTAAAATTTCAAAACACAAGATAAAACATAATTGTTATTTGAAGATTTTATAATATGTGCTCCATAACAGTGCTAGCCTCTGTCATAGTGTGCTTTTAATTCTATCTTAAATAATAGTTGTTTTCTTCCACTCTAATTTATATGGATAACTTGTTGAGACTTGAGTTTTTATTTTATTTTCTCTTACATGTCTCCAGTGTCTAGCTTAGTGTATTGACATTAATAGGTTCTGAATCTGTATATATA
>NW_006408685.1:2766578-2801603 GCF_000296735.1 Chrysochloris asiatica | reverse complement strand
TATATATATATGCATATTTTAGTTTAATAAATGTTTGGATTAAGTAGGCCTGACACAAAAGGAATCTACAATTTGATCACCACAAAAGGGAGCTATAACTTGATCACCATTCACACTTTATTCTTGATGGAGAATCCAGGGATCCTGGGGCTACTATTTGTGCATTATAATTTGATTATTGAGAGACAAAAATGTTTAATTTTAGCTTAAGAATGATTATATTTAAGTAAGGCAAATAGATCAATAACATTAGATTTATGTGAAAGCATATTTAGTAGAAAAAGTAGATAACATTTACTAAATACTTGATGTACAGATTCTGTGCTAAACACACATAGCCTCATTTAATTTTTACAACAAGCATATGACATAGGTACTTTTATCATTCCCATTTTAAAATGAAAGCAATTTTGTCATGGGAGTAGAAGGGATGAAGTGATTTTTATAAGAATCAACCAACCATTAAATGTTACTTCTAATATTTCAACCTAGGAGGTTTGTGTAATTAACACCCATGTCATTTAAAAAGGAAAAGTGAAAGAAGTTTTTATTTTTTTATTTTTTGAAGGTTAGATAAATACCCGTTGTTGTTGAGTGAATTTTGACTCATGGACACCACATATGTGTCAAAGCAGAGCTGTGGTCCATACAGTTTATAATGGCCTTTCTTCTGAGGCATCTTTGGGTGATTGGAACCTCCAATATTTTTGTTAGCAGCTAAATGCTTTAACCATTTTTACTACCTGGGGCTCTTGAGGATTAAAACCAAAAACTATATCCATTGCCATCAAGTTGATTTCAACTCATAGTGACTATGTAGGACAGAGGTTTTCCTAGACTGTCAATCTATATGGAAGCAAACGTCCATATCATTTTACCCCAGAGTAGCTGATGGCCAAATGAGTGTTTAGCCACTGTGTCATCAATAACAATTAATAAATACTTCTGCAACACTTGCCCTCCTTTTTTTTCTTCTTTAAGGAATTTGTTGTTTGAAGAAAGAGTTATATGGGATATACTTTTTTTATTATTATTATTTCCAGCATACAAGTAAGGATTGAAAAAGGGAGCAGAGTTCATTAGAAAAGGAATAAGTATTGGATTTATTTTGGCATTTCAGTCAACCTTCCATTAAATATGGATAATCTAGAATTTAAAATAATCCCTTCGGTCTTGAAAATATAACCAAGGACAAATATTTTACAGTTATTTAAAGTCTACACTTTTTGTTTTTGTAATTTTCTTCTTTCAGTCTATTCTGGGATATTAGATAATTAATATTACCCTTATTTGCATACTGAGATTTTAATTAAGAAAAAGAAACTTTATTAAGAGCAGATTATGCTATATAACATCTTATTTAACAATGAGAAATACAAATTCAGGCAGATCAAAAAGTAAATACTGAAAGGAAAGAATACCTTCAAGAAATGAAAGATATGATATTGCATAGGAATTAGAACGTTGTAAGTTTTTCTATACTATCCTATTAAATCAGGCAATATTACCATTTCTTTTAATTAATATAGATAATTTCCAAGGTTGTAAACTTTATCCTCAGTGGGGGAAAACAGATGAATTTTATCACAAGATATGATATGAAAAAAAAAAAAAGCTAAATTGGTGGCAATTTAGTAAGAATTTAATACTTATTAATTATTTTTCAATTATTTTATAGCAGGTTTTCTCTTTGAATGGCTCGATTAATATAGAAATAATTCATGTGTATATTGATTAGTTATGCCTTTCAAGTGAATGAGTTTCAAAATTCCACAAGCACATGGATTCAATCTAAGACAGGCAGTATCCAATGTTTGGCTATATGAGCATCTCCTCTTGCACCTGAGACCTCCGTAGCATCTCTCATTCAAATTATGCATGAAGGGGTAGGTGCCACTGTGCTACTGTTTGGAAACATCTCCTTCTATATTTCTTGAAGGTTTTATACCAATTGAACAGTGACAAACTTTTATTTTTCTTAATCTTTAGGATAGCAGGACTTGCTTAGATTTTCCTTCTTTTGCCCTGGTTGTGCCATCTTCATTCTGTAAAATCCTCTTTCTCTGTCCACTGAATCTGTATTATGCAGACAAATCTGAAGCACATGACTTTGGATAAAATGCACGTGCTTTAAATGTAGGAGCAAAAGCAATGTGAAATTACCCAATTCATATGTTTTGCCTGCTGTCCTGAAATGCCAAAGAGAAAATCCCCATTACATAAAGGAAAGAAGTTATCTTGAAGCAAATTAGATCAATTTAATAACACTTTCTTCAATACCTACAGTGTGCATGTAGTTAATAGAAACCATGGGAGTTTCCTTATGGATGGAGTTTATAATTTCACCATTTAGTGAAAATGTAGAAGTACATTTTGCAGAGATGACATTTTATGAGTATAAGTTTGGGCTTATAAATTGTTGATTATCTGTTTAAGATCATTTCAAACCTGTCATTGATATTTTCTCTGTGTTTGACTTGTGCCATTTCAGTTACAGCATTGAAGAAATGACACACACGAAGGCATGCATGCATGCGTACACTCGAGTGCAAACCACTACTTCTCACATTGAAGCACGTTATTGAAATAATTGAATTTTGAGGGACGAATAGCATCACTTTTAAAAATTTTCAACTGACTTTAAATATATATATACAAATCTATTAGTAAAGGAATAAATACATACCAGTAATGCAGATTGGAATGAGTTATTATCTGAAGAAGTCAGATGGCTAACTCCTTTCACATTAAATATTACATGCAAAGGAAAACACAATATTGCCTTGGGAAGAGCTAATCCCCACTATCATTAATGTTCAACACTTATGCACATATATATGCAGAAAGCTTTTTTTCTTGTTACTCTGCACACACTCAGTGTTTATTGTAGTGCAATTGACTTGGCCCCATAAATCGTTGAGCAGGTGACTTGATTACACTGAAATTAGGCAGAAAATGTCCTCTTCTGGCCACTCAAGTGAATCAGTCAAATTAGCCAGTGGCAAAACTAATTCTATGCTGTGGGCCATCACAGCTGCCACTTCTTATAACTCAAGTTTTCACTTAGTGTGAAATTAAAAAAAAAAATTGTTATTTTATTTTAATCTCTTTCATTTATTATGCTTAATTCAGCTAAACAATTTAGTGAATGTGAATCTGCCAGTGAGCTTGGACAGGTTTGGTTACGCAAACTTTTGATCCAGTGGAGGAGACATATAAAAGAGTTGTAATCCATTCAGGTAATTTACAAATTTTATTTCTATCTATCTATCTATCTATCTAGTGATTTTTAAATGAGACACAATGGGTAAGAAGAAATTAAATACGATGTATGTTAATGATATTTTATTATCACTAAAATTTTCTTAATGGAAATGAAGGTATTTAAGCTTTTAGAAATGGGATAAACTTTTGGTTAAATACAGATTCTTAAGTGAGAGATATTTTACTATTGATTAATGAAGTAGTCCCTCCAGTCCTTCGTTGAAGCAAACCTTCGTGCAATTTCGAACATACTTTTGAATTTCCAGATCAGATTTAATATTTATTAAGAGAATCATTGTTATTCCAATGGACATTAATAACAAATTGTTATTGTTCTTAAATGCCTTTGAGTTGAGTATGACTCATAATGACCCTGCATAGAGATTCTAAGGAGCAGCTGGTGAGCCTGAACCATTGAGTTTGCTGTTCAAACCAAATTAGGGAGTCTTTATTCATGAGCACTACTGGCATATTGAACTCATCTTTCTCTAATTCATAGACAACAAAGGGACACTGTTTTGTGGCATGTGTGTGGAAAATTAGGTACACATTGTTTTTATTAAGTGTCATGGGGTTAGTTCTGACTACTGGCCACCCTGTATAAAGTTTCCAACAAGTGGCTGGTGAGTTTGAACCACCAACTTTGTGGTTAGCAGTCCAGCACTTATTCTATAGCACTATACCAGGACCAAGGTACACATTAGAATCTTTACATCTGAGTCTTTATATCCACAGTGACATGTTTTATTTGGCATTTGAATGGAACTAAATATATCATACCATAGGATACACACTGGACTGCAAACCACAAGGTCCGAGTTTGAGCCCACCAGACATTCTGTGGGAGACAGGTGAGGTTTTCTGCTCTAGCAAAGATTTAAAACCGTGGAAACTATATACAGGGTCGTTATGAGTCAGAACCCACTCCACAACAATTAACAACAACAACAATCTTGAAATACTAACATATCAATTGTGCACCATACAGATTTCAGTCTATATCCACATTTGTAGTTGTTGTTGCTGTTAAATGCTGTCGAGTGGGTTCCAGCTCATGAAGACCCTCTATAGGGTTTCAAAGGAGCGGCTAGTAAGTTTGAACCACTGACATTGCAATTCAAGCAGCATATTGCTGATAAATAATATAAAATATATAAATTTTGTAGTAATAAAAAACTGATCTTGAGAGAGCAATATTTAAAAGAATAGCCAACATTAACAAACTTTGAGTGATTCTGAGAGACTTTTCAGTGACTTGGTTGACTTTGAAGATCTGTTCTATAAGTAGAGAATATCCCTTAAAATTTTATTGGGAAATGGCAGTTGAATTGTTGCAAACTTTCTGCATACACATCTAAGATTATATTGTACTTGCAGAAATTATAGAGTAGAACATTAGATGTCACATGTCACACATGTGCATTTCTTTAAGTAGATAGAGGCAAACCAAAGTCATGTTCCACATATTTTGTTTGACATCTCAAGAGATATTTGTGTGTTCTGATATATACAGGAATGAGGCATTTTTCCTGGGAAAAATATTTCAAAATTTACATTTTTTGAATAATAATGATGTTAGGTTAATGTTTCCCTTAAGATAACACAAATTAGATCCTGGTAGAAATAGTTTAAATTTCTATAAAGCAGTTACCAAGATATGATTTATAGCATGCTTACCAGAATTTTCAACACCTTTGAAGAATAGTTTTATCAAATTCTAGTAACATGTTTGAGGATTATTTGAAATTGTACTTAATATATTTATAAAATATATATGAATACTTTATATATTAACCCCTGACTTAATAATCATTTAAGACTTTGATTGATTATGTTAGTTACATAGCATATGAAATAACAAATTTATACATTGAAAATATCAAAGGAGGATGTATATATTTTTTCCCTTTATATACTTTCAATTATAAGTTAAAAACACTTTTTTTCTTTTTAACCATTTTGGGTCATGAAAAATTTTCTAACCTAGAAAAATCACTAAAAATGTACTACTAAGACCTATTTATAATTTATTAAAACTACATTTGACATTAGTGGTATACTTTTAAGAAGGATAATTATAGTCAAATTATTTGCATATTAATACCTTTAATAATTTTTCATTCTTTCTTTTAAACTTAATTTCTTTGGAAATTATTTAGAGTCAATGAATACATTAATTAATTTATTAATTAATCACTCAACATTTAAGTTTTAGCAAATGAATAGACTTATATAGATACCAACTATTAGTTTATTGGAGAACTGTTTCCAATAGAACATGAAATTTTTGTTTTTTATAGATTCCAAATGTGTATATCTATAAAGATAACACAGTAACCTTTGTATTAAAACCTAGAACGTTGGAGTCATATAGTGTCCTCTGTGCAATGCAAAAAAGTTTAATACTACAGAAAGGGATTTTGAGAGTTGTAGAATTTCTTATTGATACTACTATGTTGTTGTTGCTGTTGTTAGGTACCATCAAGTCGGTACCGACTCATAGCGACCTTATGCACAGCAGAATGAAACACTGCCCAATCTTGGGCCAACCTAACTATTGTTGCCATGCTTGAGTCCATCGATACTGCCACTTGGCCAATCCATCTCGTTGGGGAACTTCTTTTTTTTCTCTGACCCTCCACCTTACCAAACATAATAACATTCTCCAGAAACTCCTGACAATATGTCCAAAGTAAGAGAGACAAAGTTTGGCCATCCTGGCCTCCAAGGAGCATTCTGACTGCATGTCTTCCAACAAGTATCTGTTGGTTCTTTTGGCAGCCCATGGCAATTTCAATATTCTCCTCCAACACCATAACTCAAATGCCTCAATTCTTCTATGGTCTTCCTTATTTACTATCCAGCTTTCACATGCAAATGAGGTTACTGAAATTACCATATCTTGGGTCAGGCTTATGTTAGTCTTCAAGCTGACATCTTTGCTCTTCAACATTTTTAAAAGGTCTTGCGCAACAGATTTGCCAAATGCAATATGTCGTTTGATTTCTTGAATGTTTCTTCTGTGAGAGTTGATATTTGATCAAGAATGAAGTCCTTGACAACTTCAATCTTTTCCCCATTGATAAAAATGTTGTTTATTGGTCCAGTGGTGAGGATTTTTGTTTTCTTTACATCGAGGAGCAACCCTTACCAAAGGTTGTGGTCTTTGATCTTCATCAGTAAATGTTTTAAGTCCTCTTCACTTCAAGCAAGCAAGGTTGTATCAGCTTCATATGGCAGGTTGTTAATGAGTCTTCCTCCAATCCTGATGCCACATTTTTCTTCATAGAACCCAGCTTCTCAGATTATTTGCTCAGCATACAGGTTGAATAAGTATGGTGAAAGAATACAAGCCTGTTACACAACTTTCTTAATTTTAAATCATTCAGTATTCCCATGTTCTGTTTGAACAACTGCCTCTTGGTCCATACACAGATTTCTTATGAAAACAATTAAGTGTTCCGAAATACTCATACTTTGCAATGTGGTCCATAGCTTGTCATGATCCACACAATCAAAAGCCTTTATGTAGTCAATAAATCAAAGGTAAACATCTTTGTGATATTCTCTGCTTTCATCCAGGATCTATTGGACATCAGCAATGATATCTCTTGTTCCTCGGCCTCTTCTAAAATCCGGCTTGAACCTCTGGAAGTTCTCTGTCCATGTATGCTTACAGCCATTTCTGTATTACCTTTAGTAAAACTTTACTTGCATGGGATATCAAAGAGATTGTCCAATGATTTCTGCATTCCATTGGGTCACCTCTCTTTGGAATGGGCACAAATATGGATCTCTTCCAATCAGTCAGCTAGATAGTTGTCTTCCAAATTTCTTGGCCTCCTGTGTTGCCTCACTTTCTTGAAAGATTTCAATTATTATTCAATCAATTCTTGGTGCCTTGTTCTTTGCCAATTCCTTCAATGCACCTTGGACTTCTTCCCTGAGTATCATTGGCTCTTGATCATATGGTACCTCTTGAAATGGATGAATATTAACCATTTCCTTTTGGTACAGAGACTCTGTGTATTCCTTCCATCTTCTCTTGATGCCCAGAGAATCTTTCAATAATGAAAGTCAAGGTTTGAATTTTTCCTTCAGTTCCCCAGCTTGAGAAATGATGAACATGTTGCTGCTTTTTGGTTTTCTGATTCCAGAGATTTGCATACTCTGTTGTAATATTTGGCTTTATCTTCTTGAGCCAATCTTTTCAATTTCTGTTCAGCTCTTGGACCTCCTCATTTCTTCAATTTGCTTTAGCATCTCCACGCTGGAGAGCAAGTTTCAGTGTCTCTTCTGACATCCATTTTGAACTTTTCCTTCTTTCTTGTCTTCTTAATGACTTTTTGCTTTCTTCATGTATAATGTTCTTGATGTCATACCACAACTCTTCTGGTCTTCTGTCTTTTGTGTTTAATGTATCAAATCTTTTCTTCAGATGATCTCTAAATTCAGGTGGGATACATTCAAGGTAATATTTTGGCTCTTGTGAACTTGTTTTCATTTTCTTAAGCTTCAGTTTGAATTTGCATATGAGTAATTGATGGTCTTTCCCAGAGTCTTCCCCTGGCCTTGTTTTCACTGATGATATGGAACTTTTCCATTGTCTCTTTCCGCAGATGTAGTCAATTTGATATCTATGTATTCCATTTGGTGAGGTCCATGTGTATAGTCATCTCTTATGCTGTCTAAAGAAGGTATTTGAAATGAACAAATCACTGATTTTGCAGAATTCTATCATGCATTCTCCAGCATCATTTCTATCACCAAGGCCATATTTTCCAACTACTGATCCTTCCTTTTTGCTCCCAATCTTTGCATTCCAATCACCAGTAATGATCAGTACATCTTTATTGCATGTTTGACAAATTGTAAATTGAAGAAGTTGGTAGAATTCTTCTATTTCATCCTCACTGGCTTTAGTGGTTGGTGCATAAATTTGAATAATAGTTGTATTAACTGGGTTTCCCTTTAGGCGCATGGATATTATCTTATCACAGACAGGGTTGTACCTCATGACTGATCTGGATATGTTCTTTTTGACAATGAATGCAACACCATTCCTCTTCAATTTGTCATTCCCGGCATAGTAAACCATGTGGTTGTCAGATTCAAAATGGCCAATACCAGTCCATTTCAGCTCACTAATGCCTAAGATATCGATGTTTATGCACTCCATTTCATTTTTGACAACTTCCAATTTTCCCAGATTCATACTTCTGTACGTTCCATGTTTCGATTTTCAATGAATGTTTACAGCTGTTTCTCTTCATTTTGACTTGTGCCCCATCAGCAAATGAAGGTCCCGTGGGTTTCTCTCCCACGGGTTTTACTTTATTTGCATCATCACAGTCAACTCTACTTTTGAGTGACTTCCAATTTGAGGGATTCATTTTCCTACAATTTATCTGACAGTGTTTCTCTGCTATTCATAAGGTTTTCAGTGACTAAATATTCTGAAGTAGCTCGTGACTCCTTCTTCCTAGTCTGTTTTCGTCTGGAAGTTTATCTGAAACCTGTCCACCATAGGTGACCCTGCTGGTATTTAAAAAAGTGGTGGTATAGCTTTCAGAATCACAGCAACTGACAAGCCACCACAGTATGGCAAACTGACTGACGAGTGGTGGGATACTAATATAAACATACTAAATATTTATTTGGATTGTTGTAAACTTAACTAAAAATTTTGAAGACTACCAAAATAACTCAAGTAATACAGACAAATTTTTTGAATGATATTATTTTAATTTTTTGGAATTTTGAAATTGCTTACAAAATAAATTTCAATTTAACCTATGGAAAGATTTTATTTGAAATGAATATAGTTGTTGTTTTTTCTTTTGTATGTCAAAGTATCAAAAATATGTTTTTGTAATTTAAATGTTTAATAACAGCTTCTAGGAATAACCTACTAGATAGATGAAAGGGAGTATTACTTATCATGGTTGATAATTTTTCAGTTTGATTTAGTAATGAAAATCCTTATTGAAAGAAAAAGCCAAAAGGTTTTCATCCTTATTTTTCTTCTTTAAACTAGGACCATTTTGCATATTCCTTGTATCATTCTTGGGTTACAACAGTCTAGCGCTGTTGGTCTTTCTGAGATTTTTTTTAAGCAAGAGGCAGGCTGTGGATATCTGTAATACAGTGGTGTCAGAACCTATCTGACTTCAGTAGGAAGAAGAGAGAATCACCATCTTCACACAAATTTTATTCCTATGAGATGGAGGTCACAAAAACCTCCATCTCCAATCTTTTCATCAATTCTGACACCAACTGCTCTCCCCATAGAACTCTCCATTTCTCTGCTGAGTTCTATCATTGCAGTTGCCATACAGAACTCAGGATTATGTGGTTTATTAGGGAAACATCTTGGTGTTACGTGCTGTCAAATCGCTTCCAACTCAGCGATCCTGCATAGTTTCTGAGTCGTGGCTGGTGAGTATCAACTGTCAACCTTGCAGTTCAAACTCATCTTGCAGTCCAGTGTTTATTCTACAGCACCACACTAGGACTTCATTAACGGAAGTTGTTGTTAAGTGCCTCTGAGTCAGTTCCAACCCATAGCAACCCTGTATAGGGTTTCCAAGAAGCAGCTGGTGATCTTGAACCACCTACTTTGTGGATCAAACTGGCATTGCAGTCCAGTGCATAAACTAACCATGTCACACCAGGAATCCACTAAGGGAAGTAACTGGCTACAACTCAGCATCCAGATAAACTTGGAAGTAACAGGAACATCTCAGAATACAGACTATAGTTCATCCAACCAAGACAACTCTCAGCTCTTTCTTAGCTGTGCCTGCAGGCAGGCCCTTCACTGGGGCCTACTGTCACTGGGCACTTCTGAGCCTGTTTTTTCCTGCTGAGCTCTGCTTGGACAACTGATACAACTCCTTTGGCTCCTCCAGTAAGTTCATAGAGGCACCAAACTCTGTAAACAAGCCTTCTGCCCCAAGACACTCAGTTCACTTCATAAGTCCATCTCTCTTTGTCTCCTGGATCTAAGATGTTCTCAACACAGGGACCCCAGGTCCAAAGGACACATTTTCCTTCAAGTTTTTCTTCTTGGTAGTAATTAGGTACCCCTCAACCTCTATGAGAATGTCATTTCTTTAGGATTATTCCTCTCACTAACACCATGAACTGACCTATCTTGTAGGTAGGTCACAGGTACCTTATTTGCATAGTAAACTATGCAATATGTGTAAGAGTTTTATGCATGTTGCTTGCATAGTAAACTGTCTAATCTCTTTACATGATTGTACACTAGCAAATCATCTTGGCAGAACTACAAACTCAGGTCCAGAAAGGTGGTATATAAAAAGAAACAGATTGCACTGCATTAAATGTCTGCTTGCACTTTACCAGAATTACAAGGAGAAGAAAATACTTCATTAAAAGGTCAATGGTTTCACTTTCATCAAGTGCTTGAGCTCTGCAACTAAATTACTGAGTAAAACTTAGGCCAGTCTTGTGAAAAATATAAAAATATTGATGTAGAACAAAAGATCTACTGATTATGTATCTCTTAAAATTACAGTCTAAACATTTGTTTAACATGGAAAATATTACTTTTGTCGTAAGTTTTTAAAAGTGGAGAGGTGAAAGGAGATAAGGATAGTTTTGGTATTTTTTCAGTGCTAAGAGATGAAAGACCTGTTTTTCATTAAACGATTCTTTGATGTTTCCCAATAAATTCTGAGCTAAACAGTTACTAATCCCAAATCTCTGTCAAGTGAGGCCTAAAGAATTAAGCCAACCATTGCTACAAATAGCTAGTGTAAATGAAATAGTAAGCATTGCTTTCCAGTCTATTATTAAATTAACTTCATAGGGTTTGCTTTTTTCTCCTGTGAGTTGATGCATAAATGACATGCTTTACCCTCCAATAATTCTAACACTAGAGTTTTTATGACATGATGTTCATGGTTTTTGGTCCCAGGACAGATTATTTTTGATTGCTGCAGGAGTTTGGAGCAACTTGAAACCATTAGAATTTAAAGGCATTAGTGAAATATTAGAGTATACCTGACTCATGCAGAATATTGTGGATTCTGAGTTATATTCAAAACCTTTCGCCCCATCATCTTGAATATCACTCTGATGCTAGCTTTATAAACTAATTATAAATCATCAACTGAGCTCATAAACAATTTGATGACAGGGCAAGAGCAATGGTACTTTCCTTTGAGGATTTCTAGCACTGCTAAATGTTACCTGGGAGAGTTTTGTTTGTTTATTTGTTTTCACAATACTTTTCATTTAACTACATTAACCACCATTCTCTATCAGCTTGCTTTACTATGGTGGATTACAAAATCCGTATTTGTGCCCATTCCAAAGAGAGGTGACCCAATGGAATGCAGAAGTCATTGGACAATATCATTGATACCCCATGCAAGTAAACTTTTCCTAAAGGTAATCCAAACATGGCTGCAGCCATAAATGCACAGAGAACTTCCAGAAGTATAGTTGATTTTAGCCAAGTCTTGGCTAAAAGCAGAGAATACCAGAAAGGTGTTTACATGTGCTTTATTGAATATGCAAAGGCTTTCATCAATGTGAATCATGATGAACTATGGATAACATTGCAAAGAACTGACATTACAAAATAATTATGCTCATGAAGAATCTTTACATTGACCAATAGAAAACATTCGAACAGAGCAAGGGGACACTGAATGTTTTACAATCAGAAAACTTTTGTGCCAGGGTTGAATTCAGTCTGTCTGCTGAGCGATCCAGCAAACTGCATTACATGAAGAAGAATGTAGCATGGGATTGGTATCAAACTCATTAACAACCTGCAATATGCTGATGATGCAACCCAGCTTGCTGACAGTGAAGAGTATTAAACTATTTACTGATGGAAATCAAAGACAACAACCTGCAGTATGGGTTTCACCTCAATGTAAAGAAAACAAAAGTGCACACACCTTGACCAATAAAAAAAATTATGATAAATAGAGAAAAAATTGAAGTTGTTAAAGATTTCATTTTGCTTTAATCCACTATCAACACTCATGGAAACAGCATTCAAGAAACCAAATGAAAATCCTTTGTTGGTTACCGGTGCGGATGGAGTGAGGGGTTGAAAGAGGTGGAAGGAGGTGATGGTAGAGCAAAGGGTAGGGGGTAGACACATCATAGTCTGTGAGTTGGGAGGGCAATACACAAGAAGGGGAGGGGCTGGAAGAACAAGGTATATAGGGGAACACTGAGACAGCTTTTCATGGGCTAAATGGGACAGAGATAAATAGTGATGCATGCTCACCTTGGAACAACAGGACTTTGTGATACAGGTATCGAGGCATATCCTGAAGAGGGGAAATTATACTAAGATGCTTGACTGTCTTATGAATATTGGTTTCCCTTGCCTACGTTTGTAAAATAGACACATGAGTGGGATAGGAAAAAATATCCGGAAACATGATTATGGAAAGTGTGTAAGCCCATCTTCAGCTTATAAGTGACTGGAATACCTAAAAAGTGTTCTACACTTGACCAGTGCAATAGGCCTCTTGCATAGCCTTTGCAGTGTATAGGATCCTAGGTGGACTCCTGAGGTGGGATATTCCCACTAGAAAGGACAAGCAGACCAGCCTGAAACAACTAGAGTGCCAAAAGATACATCTTTAAGGAAATATCATCATGAAAAACCCAAAAAGGCAATATGATTGGCTACTACAAGAATAAGCAAGTTGTTCGCCAGGAAGCCAACAAGGCAAGACATCAAGTCCGTTCAGGATACCTCCCCACCACTAAGAATGAAACTCAAAGGGAACACATGAACAAACATGTAAGCTTGCTGTTGACCACGTTGGTCTACTGGTAAGTGGAAGAGGGCAAAGGCAACAATGAAGAAATGAGCTCAACCACGTTCCATAGACTCTGGATGACCTGGAGATGAGCAAGAGAAGAGGGAGGGCTGGTTGGTCCAAAGTGTGGTGAGAACTGTGGACTTCTGAGCCCATGGACAAGGACATAGCCACAGAGGGCTAGAGCTGAGAGTGAGGTATCCAGCTGATATGAAGTGAGGGGAGATGCACAAGAACACCTAAACTTGCTGATAGTACCCATTTGACATAGCCTCAATGGATTGATAATCAGAACTTGACTAGAGGAAGATAAAAAAGAAAACAATTTTTGATAAAGGAAACAAGAGTACAAAAAATTGGTACAATGTGATGAACTTGACCTATACTCATAGAGGTAGTAGCTGAAAATATCAACAAAAAGGGAAGGAGTCTTCACATCAAGTATCAATTCTATCCCCTCTGTATACAGGGTAGTTCAGGATGGGCAACTTAGACATGGACTACCTAAAATGAGGGGGTGATAAAGGCACAAAGTGACTGGTTTACAAGGTTTCAAGAGGGAGTTTAGTTTAAGAGTGTGTGTGGGAAGACAGAGTACCCACTGAATAATTCTCATCTTGTCTATATGGATCTGGTGAAAAGAGATGGGGATAAGATTCTTATGATTCAATAGTGAGTAATTGTTATCATAACTAATTGTGACTGTCACAAGTGTAAAGGTAGAAATTTTGTAAATAAAAGGGGGAGTAGTTAATCTTACAGTCCAGAAACAGAGGACCCTAGAACTATCAAGGGAGAAGGGCATAAGCGGAATGCAGGACCTTATCTAGAAAAAGTAACACCAAAGATGGAGGCAGAGATGGGCACATGGAAAGAGGGAGCAGCTGAGGACTCTAGATTCAGGGAAAGAGAGGAATTATGAGGTAGTGGCCAGGAGGCTAACTTGCAGAATGTGCTCTTTGGCGGTGTCAATTATTACATATGCCTGAATGTTTAAAAAAAAAAAAGGAAAAAGGAAAAAAGCTAAAATGAATAGAGATAAATACTTTAAACTGATGGTACATGGAGGAGATTATAATCACTGTAATGAAATAAAGTATATAAGTTGTTGAACATAAAACTGATGATCTGCCCTGTAAATTTTCACTCAATTCACAATAAAAACTTAAAAAAAGAAATAATGATGTAAGAAGTCGGGCCAGAAAATTTCAAAGGATAGTTTGAGAAGAAGAAAAAAAAAGAAAGAGAGAAAGAAAACACAGTACTTCATTAGGCAAATCTGCTATATAATACCTATACAATACCTATTGGATGTATTCAAGTGCAAAGATATCAGTTTGAGCGCTAAAGTGCGCTTGACCAGGCCATGGTAGTTTCAATAACTTCATATGTATGTGACAATTGGACATTGAATATAAAAAAACATAGAAGAAATTGCAGAAGAATATTAGAAGGACCAGAATATTAAAACTTCAAGAAAAAAAACACACAAATCTATGTTGGAATAAGTACAGCCAGAATGCTCCTTAAAAGCCAGGATGAGGAGACTTTGCTTTTCATACTGCAGACATATCATCAGTAGTGACCAGTCTCTGAAAAAGGACATCATGCTTGGTAAAGTGGAGAGACAGTGAAAAAGAGGAAGACCTCCAATGAGACAGATTGGCAGAGTGGCAGCTGCAATGGGCTGAAGCATAACAAATATTTTCAGGATGGCAGGACTAGGTAGTGTTTTGTTCTGTTGTACACAGGCAATCTATGAGTCAGAAACAACTCGATGGCACCTAACATCAACAGTAAAATTTCCTTTCTGTTTTATGTGTTACATCAGAAAGACACCAACACTCTCATACAGAAAAAATATCCTTTTTATATGAGTACTATTTTATTGTTTCAATGAATCAGTAACCTGTTTTTGTTACTATTTTCTCCCCACATCAATATATGAACAGTTTTTCCTATTACTTTAATTCAAGCTGTTTATTATGTCTTCAGAAAAAATAGCTTAGGAACTGCTTACTAAAATACCTGATCTGAATGTGCCTTCTCTAAGTTGAAGAACCTAGAAGCTTTCAAGCACTTTTAAGCTGGTTTCAAATGCATTCTCATCCTCTCTAAATTTAGTTTTAGATGATGCTATTATTTTTATCAATGTGTTGCAATCAAAGGTACGGAGCTCTGGTAGCATAGTGGTTACAAGTCAGGTTGATAACCTCAAGGTCAGCAGTTTGAAACTACCAGGAGTTCCTCAGAAGAAAGATGAGGCTTTCTACTCCCGTAAAGATTTGTGGCTTTAGAAAGCCCATACATACATGGTCACTATGAGTCGGAACTGACTCTATGGCACATAATCATTACTGCCATAATCTAGACGACCCATTTTTCTTGGATACTTTTGATTTATGCCTGTTGTCCTGATGCCTTGTCTGGTTTATCATTCTTAAAAGTGTCCTCATTTGGAAAAGAAGCTATATATTTATCTTAGTCATAATGCTATCTGGTCTAATCTAAAGGCAAAATATACATATTTAAGTAAATGAATATATTTTGGAATTTAACATGTATATAAATGAATTCTAAATTTATGTATTGATTCTCTCTATTCTATAGTCAATAATTCTCATTTCAACACTTTACTATTGACTGGAAAAAAAATAAAGAGACATAGAAACACATAACTTGACACCTACTTTCAGATACTCTTTTATGGATAAAATTATAATTTTAAAAGTTTTGAGCATTGTTCTATCAACCATTTGATATTGTTTTCCCATGGCTACAATAGCTGAGGTAGCACTTTATGTACTTCAGTTTCTCTATATCATTACATGGGAAGCACTAAAACACATTTATATATGTTTTTAATCACAGGATTTTAGGCACTGACATTATTGAAAAACACCCCAGGTAACAGAACTAATGAGAGGGCCTAAGATGGATCTCTTGTTTGGAAAATATGAGAATGCAAAAGCAACTTTGAGTTGCTTTAATCAAAAAATTTGAACACTTAAAAAAAATTACAAGTAACAATGCAATCCATGCTATGATGCATGCATGCATATGGAGTAAAGTGCACTATAATTTGATTTAAAAATGACTTCATTACATTTATGAGCAAGATTTGGCACAGACAAAAATCTAAAACTAATGTGAATCGAATCACATCCAATGGTTTGTTAATGCTTTTTTTTTTTTTTTTTCATAATAGGTTTTCCAGTATTTTACATCATTCTGTATTTAGTTCCAGTGTGACAGTATTGAAACTGTCCCAGTAAAACAAAATATTACCAACATAATTATATTTATTGATATTTTAAATAGTACATTTTAATGACTAAATAGCCATCAGATGCTTCACTGGAGAGCAAACAATCAGAGACCAAGCAATAAAACACTTTGGGAAATAGAGTTTATTTTAAGAAGAGAAGAATAAAAGAGTACATAGCAATTGTCGGGAAACAGATGACTTTAGATGCTTACTAAACAGATAGGTAAACATGTTTTATAGATAGGTTGTTGTTGTAAAGTGCCATCGAGCTGATTCTGACCCATAGCTACCCTGTATAGGGTTTCAAAGAGCAGCTGGTGAGCTTGAATCACCAACCTTGCAGTTCAAACAACTTTGCAGTCTGATGCATTAGCCCACAGCGCCACACCTGATTCATAGATAGATAGGAAAGGCAAAAGTCACATAAATTGCTTATGATTAATTTTACAGGGTCAACTACAAAGACCAAATGTGATGAATTTCTATCTGCAGGTTGATTATTGATGGCAAATAGCCTTTCTTGGCTATCATTTACCAAAAAAACAAACAAGGAAACAAACAAAAACACTCCTCATATTTTCCAAGTATAAATGATCCATGGGTAGTTGTACAGAGCAAACGTATCTGAGTGATGAGGGAAGAACACCTCATTTGGTGACTTCTCAGGGAAATGTTTTGTTTTACATAAGACTATTCTTTGAAACAAGTTTTTAAATGTTGTGTGTTTTAATATACCTTTAACTGCACTGATTTAAAAAATGCAGCAATTTAAAAATATTTAATGGATATATTTTATGCTGTGCATGATTTTATGAAGTTTAATTTGTAGTTCTAGTACAATTGCTTGATGCTTTATTTGCGTTTGCAAATTACCAACCAGAGATGGTCTTTCTGTATATAATAATAATAATAGCAATAATAACTGTCATTTCAATTATTATTGTTATTATATACATATACTGCCTCCAGACACTTGATGGGGGAGTTATGTCTGTTTATGGGGCTAGAGTTGGGCACGGTCAGGCTGAGGTATATAGTGGAATGGAATATCCTTGCCTGGCACAACCACAGGACATCTGGTGCTTTCTCCCAGTAATCAAGGAACCCCTGGTGCTGGCTGGGGGCAAGCACAGGACCTCTGGTACTACCTCCTGGTAATCACAGGAATCCCGGTGCTACTCGGGGTCATGCATAGAACCACTGGTCTAACTCCTGGTAAGCATGGGACACCTGTTGCTTGCCGGGTACAAACACGGGACCCTGGGTGCTTACTCCCGGCCATCACAGGACACCTGCTGCTTGTTGCGGATAATCACGGGACCTCTGATGTGTACCAGGCGCAAGCACGGAGCCCCTGGTGCTAATTCCTGGTAAGCACAGGACCCGTTTTGCTTGCTGGTGGCAAGTATGGGATTCCTGATGTTTATCTCAGTAGGCACAGACCACCTGGTCCTTGCTGGGGGCAAACAAGAGACCCCTGGTGCTTGCCAGGTACAGGTACAAGGCAAGCACTGTACTCATGGTGCTTAATCCAAAAAGAGTTTTGCAGCATTGCCAGATATGGAAAAAAGTTAAGCGAAGGGGTCTGGCATCAAAGAGGACTGCTTGCAGGCTCAACTGAGAACTGGAAAAACTATGCCCTGAGCATTTCTGTCCCCTTAATTGTAACCTGTAAACTTCCCTAATGGAGTTCTGCTGTGGTGCAGTGGGATAAGTACTGGACCACTTGCTGTTCAAGGATGGTTTGAACAGCAAAGTTAGTGGTTCAAACCCACTAGCTGTGAGTCGGAACCAATTCTATGGCACATAAGAACAACATAACTTCCCTAATAAACCCCATAATTGTGAGTACTATGCGTTCTGTGTGGCCAATGCAATGACGTATTGAACCCAGCAGAGAAGAGAGAGCTGTGGTAAGGATGGTTAGTGTAAGGTTTGGTAGAGATGGTAGATGGTTTGAGGCATGTTTGACCTCAGCCGGGTAGGAATTGGCCCTGGACTGACGCTGAGAATGGTGATACTCCTTCTCCCCCTTGTGTCAGAAAAGGTTACACACCTGTCCCCACATTTTATTTTTATTTTTTTTACAAGTACTAAAAGAGTCCTGGTGTGGAGCCATGGGTTAATGCGCCAGACTGCAAAGCTGTTTGAACTGCAAGGTCAGCGGTTCAAGCTCACCAGCTGCTCCTTGGAATCCCTACACTGGGTTGAAATGGGTCGGGATCGACTCGACAGCATTTTACAACAACAACAACAATGACCAAAGACCAGACAAGTTGTGGAATGACATAAAAAGATAATTCATAAAGAAAACAACAGGTCAGTCAAAAGACAGGAAAGAAATCAAAATGTATGATATAAGAGACTCTGGAACTTACACTTGAACATAGAGTAAAAAAAGTGAATGGCAGATATGATGAAAAAAGTGAACAGAAAATTTCAAAAGAGATCTCTAGAAGACAAAGTAAACTATTATAATGAAAATTGCAAAAACCTGGAGTTAGAAACTTAAAGGAAAGAACATGCTCAGCTTTTCTCTAGTTGAAAAAAATGAAAGAAATCCAAATCTCAAGTTGTAATATTTAAGAGCACTATGTTAAAAATCTGGAACTCATCTATGACTTTTTAGTACTATGATGCTAGAAGCTATGCCACCAGTATTTAAAATACCAGCTGTGTCACTATGGACAGGTTTCTGGGAAGATTCCAGACAAAGATAGACTAGGAAGAAAGTCAGTGTTAGTGGAATATTGTAGGATATAGTGTAGGAGATGAGCCCCTCAGGTTGGAAGATGCTCAAAATATGACCAGGGAAGAACTGCATTCTCAAAATAGAGTCAGACTTAATAACATGGATCAACTATAGCTTTCAGGACCTTCATTTGCTGATGGGTCACAATTCAAAATCAGAAAGAAACAGCTGCAAACAGCCATTAGTAATCCAAACATGACATATATGAATTATGAATGTTGGAAAATTATAAATTGTCAAAAAATAAAATGGAACACATTGAGATTCATATCCTAGAGAGCTGAGAAATGGACAGATATTGACTATTTTGAATTAGAAAATAATATGGTTATTATTTCAGGAATTACAAATGGAAGCAGAATGGTGTCACATTAATTGACAAAAATAACATTTTGTGATATATCTTCAAGTACAGTGATATCTATGATAGTATAATATTTCTACCCCTATAAGGAAAACTAGTTAATACCATTATGGTTCAAGTGTACCTAATGCCAGTAATTATGAAATTAAAGAGTTCTACCCATTTTTTTCAGTCTGAAATTGATCAAACATGCAATCAAGATTCATTGATAATTACTGGTGTTTGGAATTAGAAAGTTGCAAAGAAAGAATAAGGATCAGTAGTTAGGAAACATGGCCTTGGCGAAAGAAAAATTACCAGAGATCACATGATAGAATTTTGCAAGATCAATGAATGTATCTTTTAAACAACATAAAGGTGATTATACACATGGGCCTCGCCAGATGACTCCACAGGATGCATACGGGTCACATTGAGTACATCTGTGGGACAAGACGATGGTGAAGCTCAATATCATTAGTCAAAATAAGGACAAGGGCAGATTGTGGAATGCATCATCAATTAATTACATGCAAGTTTCAGATGATGCTGAAGAAAATTATAACAAGTCCATGAAAATCCAAATATGTCCGTGAATATATCCCACATGAATTCAAAGACCATCCCAATAGTAGATTTGATGAAGCCACAGAAACCATTCCTGCTACAGAGCAGGAGTTGCCACAGCCCCCGACTGAGATGGGATCTGGAACAGAATCTGACAGTGATGAATCAGTACCAGAGCTCGAGGAACAGGATTCCACACAGGCAACCACACAGCAAGCCCAGCTGGCAGCAGCAGCTGAAATTGATGAAGAACCAGTCAGTAAAGCAAAACAGAGTCGAAGTAAAAAGAAGGCACGGAAGGCTATGTCCAAGCTGGGTCTTTGACAAGTCACAGGGGTTACTAGAGTCACTATCCGGAAATCTAAGAATATCCTCTTTGTCATCACAACGCCAGATGTCTACCAGACCCAGCTTCAGATACCTATATAGTTTTTGGAGAAGCCAAAATCAAGGATTTATCTCAGCAAGCACAGCTAGCAGCTGCTGAAAAATTCAAAGTTCAAGGTGAAGCTGTCTCTAACATTCAGGAAAACACATAAACTCCAACTTGTGTGGAAGTGAAGGACATCGAATTGGTCATGTCACAAGCAAATGTATCAAGAGCAAAGGCAGTCTGAGCCCTGAAGAACAGCACTAATGATATTGTAAATGCCATTATGGAATTAACAATGTAGCCATCTAAAATCAAGGACTATTTTTGGTGTTTCCGAAGAGTAGCTGCAGTTTGGTTTGAAATTTGTACTGTTTCTATCATTAATAAAGTTATGACTTCTTGTTGGATGAAAAAAAAAAAAGACTTAGAGTTGGAAAGCCAAAAGGGAAGAACACATTAAGCATTTATCAAGCTGAAAGAGATGAAGAAACAAAAATGCAAGACTCAGGTTACAATATTAAAGGATTCTATTTGCAAAATATTGAATGACACAGTAAGTATCAAAAGAAGATGGAAGGAATACAGAGTCACATACCACCTCCCCAAAATGATCATTGCTCAATCATTTCAAAAGCTGGATTATGTGAAGACCACTGTGGCATCAGAATTGGAGGAAAACTCATCAACAATCTGTGATATGCAAATTATACAATCTTGCTTGCTGGAAGTCAAGAATACTTGAAATACTTAACACCCTTCAGTATGGGTTGCACCTCAATGTAAAGAAACTGATGATCCTCACCACTGGACCATCATAATAAATGGAGAATTGAGTGAAGTTGTTAAAGGCTTCATTTGCTTGCATCCACAATTAATTCTTATTTAAGTAGTAGCCAAGAAAGCAAACAATGCATAGTATTTGACAAATCTGCTGTACAAGACCTCTTTAAAATGTTAAAGAGCAAAGATGCTTACTTTGAGGACTAAGATGTGCGTGGCCAAAACCCTGATGTTTTCAATAGCCTCATATGCAGTGAAAATTGAACAATGAATAAACAAGAACATAGAATAATTGATGCATTTTAATTATGGTGTGTGGGAGGAATACTGAAAGTACTGTCAGAATACAGAAAGAATGAACTCAGAAGAATAAACAAATCTGTCTTGGAAGAAGTACAGTGAGAATCCTCCTTAGAAATGAAAGTGACAAGAATTTGGACATGTTGTCAAGAAGGAAAAGTCCAGGCAGAAAGACATCATGCTTGGAAGTTTGGGAGGTCAGCACAAAGAAGAAAATGAGATGAACTGACACAGTGGCAACAACAGTGGGCCCAAACATAAGAGCAATTGGGATGATGGCACAGGACCCAGAATCATTTTGTTCTATTGTGCATAGGGTTGACACGAGTCACAACCGACTGAATGTTACCTAAAATTGGTAAGAATTAATGTCTGAATTATGTTGTTGATGAATAATAATGAAAATACCATGGACTACCAGATGAAGGAACAAATCTGTCTTGCATGAAGTACTGTCAAAATGCTCATTAGAATTGAGAATGGTGAAATTTATTTTCTTGTACTTTGAACATATTACCAGGAGGGGCCACTTCCTGGATAAGTAAATCATGCTTGGTAAACCTTCAACGAGATAGATTGACATAGTGAATGCAACCATGGACTCAGACATAAGAAGTATTGTTAGGATGGCACAGGAGCAGACAGTGATTTTTTGTGTTTTATATAGGTTCACTATGGGTCAGAGTCAACCTTATGGTATCTAACAACAACATAAATATTCAATTTGTATGATGAGTAAACAATTTGAGAAGCTGAAATCTATGAAGTAGAACACAGTATCAGATTTAAGGCAGATTTATTTGCCTGCCTTGCTTGCTGAAAGTGATGAGGACTTAAAGTACTAACTGATGAAGATCATAGATTGCAGCATTTTGTGGATTACACCTCAGCATAAAGAAAGCAAAAATTCTCACAACTGACCCTGCTCTCCTATAATAAAGTCAATTATAAAGCACCAAAGAGGGAATAACGTATATACAGAGCTCCCAGTTGTCAAGGAAGTCAAGGAGATTTCAAGATAAAACAGACTGTTTTAACAGGGAACAAAATTAATAAATTACATAGTAACCTCAAAGAAAATGAATACACCCGTACATCAAAATAAAATAAGAAGAAAATTGAGAGATTTAGTAAACATTAATACAATAGAAATGAAAATGAAAACAAACAAACAAAATGAATTCAGCGCAGAAAATGAAGTAGAATAAAAAAAACCAGCAGCACCACACAAAAAAACACATCGGAAAATGACAGCAATCAATTCATACCTGTAGAAAATGATGCTGAATATAAACAGATTAAGTGTACCAGTGCAGAGACAGAGCAGAATTGAAAAGAAAACAGGATTCTTCCATATGCTGCCTACAAGATATACATCAAAAAGATAGTGATGGCCCAAATGCCCATCAACAGAAGAATGTTACACAGAGCTTGGTAAAACACACAATGGAATAAGACTACACAACTTTGAAGAATACAGATGACTTTCTAAGATGCTTCACAACACTGATGAACCTGGAGGACATTACTCTAAATGAAACTAGTCAATTACAAAAGGACAAATATTGTATGAGACCAATGTTGTAAAAATATCAAGAAGAGGCTTTCTTGAAAAAATAATTTATGAGGGTTTCAAGGGGAGGGAAAGTGATTTACGTGCTAGAGAGCGGACACATGTTAACATGGGTGATAGGGAAGGCAATATATAACAAGAGAGGAGGTTAGCAGAGGAAAGATGAAGGTAGCAGGAGACACAGGGAGGAATGCAATAGTTAAAGTGAATAGAGGGATATGTTAACTGATGGTACATGTAGGGGATTGCGATCATTGTAATGAAGCAAAGTACACAACTTGTTGAATGTAAAACTGGTGATCTGCTCTGTAAACCTTCACTCAATTCACAACAAAACGTTTAAAACACTAAAATAAAAATGCTACTCCTACCTTCCATCTTAAAAAAAAAAAAAAATTCTCACAACTGGACCCATAAACAACATCATGATCAATGGATAAAATACTGAAATGATCAGGGATTTCATTTTACTTGTATCAACAAATCAAAACCCATAGAAACAGTGTTGTTTTTGTTAAGGTCCTTCAAGTCTGTTCTGACTCACAGTGATCTGACCGATATAGTGTTTCTGAGGAGCAGCTGGTGAGTTTTAACTGCCAACCTTGTGGTTCAAATTGGTCTTTTAATCCAATGCTTATCCTCACAGTACCATACCAGGACTCCATAGCAGCAGTAATCAAGAAATTAATCGGTGTATTGTATTGGGAAAATCTGCTGCAAAAGTCCTTTTTAAAGTTCAACAGGGCAAAGGTGTCACTTCGAGGATAAAAGTATGCATGACCCAAGCCATGATATTTTCAATTGCCTCATATGCATCATATGATAATGAACTTCTTTGAATTATGATGTTGGAGAAGAATATTGAATATTAAATACACAAAGAAAGCTATATTGGAAGCAGAATATTAAGAATGTTCCTTAGAACCTTGGACTTCTTTCATGTACTTTGCTCAAGTTATCAGGAGGGACCAATCCCTGGAGAAGCACATCATGCTTAGTCAAGTACAGTGTTAGCAAAAAAGAGGAAGATCCTCAGTTAGTTGGATTGACACAATGGCTCCCAACAATGTATATACTCAAAAATAGCAACTATTGTGATGATGGTACAGGAACAGGCGATGCATGTCAGTTGTTATAAGTTAGAACTGACTCAATGGCACTTAACAATGTACAAAGTATAACCTAATCATAAATGTAGTTCTTTTTGCTGTTAGGATTATAAAGAGTCAATTATTTAAAATATAATAGTTAATTCAAAAATTAAAAATTTTAACAATATGTACTCAAGATTGAAATTATATATTATTACTGAGTAAGCACTACTTTTAATATATTTTTAAATATACACATTTTCAGCCCAGACTAGTATGTTTTCTAGGAAAGAAATAATGAAGTATATTATTCAGTCTGTAAGTTATAGATTGGAATAAAGCTGGACAAGAGCAAGTATCTATGCTTGCTTCTACCATAACTGTAACTGGAGAACCATATTTCTTTAGTTCTGCTTTGTTACATTAGCATGATAGCATAAAATGAGACTGACTTGAGTCCTAGTTAACCAATGAAATGTAGTTTCTAGTTAAGTCATTTATGTTCACTAAATATCTTTTTTCTCATTTGTAAGATGTAGATGGTCATGTTTCTTTCTTAGGTGGTTATGTAGTGCACATGAATGTATGAATTGAATGTGAAACTGTTCTGAATGATGAGAAACAAAATATTTTATTCAGTACTGTTCTTATTGTACATTGGTTTAATTAATTCTTTATTAATTAATATACTAAGGTATGCTACATATGGGATTAAATATTTACTTGGAAAATATGTAGAGTTAGCAGATTTCAAAGAGTAACTCATGAGTTTAATAATTGTTTTTGCTTTATTTGTGAAATATATTTTATTAGCAGCCAAAAAATAATAGTATTTCATTGTTTATAGTCTGGGTTGCTAACAATATATGGAAGAAATCTTCTACATACCTATAGAGTAACAGGTTCCTCATACTATAGAATAATGCCTTAATAATGCAAGACAGCTTGCAATGACGTCAGAGCTATCCAAAATCACATTCATGCTGAAAATATTTCATTATTTGTAATTCTTGTGTTTGTCTATATATTAGATGTAAAAGTAATGAGTTTTCTAGAAAGATATGCTTTTCCATATGTTAAAAATATGCTTTGAATAGCACATATGCTTCTAGGAATAAATATGTTCAATATTTATATGAAAAAATCAATCTGGATACTATATCAATTGGGCTGTAAGCCAGTTTTTGAAGAAAAAAAAAAAAAGTCTTATTCTTATCATCACATTATTTACTCCAGTGACAAAAACAAAGCATTATTTATATCTTTGAGAAGAAAAATGCTCACTGAAACCATGTAATAAAAATGTAACTTAGCAAAACTATTTGTTTTGTTTTTGTTTTTACTTTTACTATTTTAAGCCTCTTATTTAAAAAATTGCAGTAATATTAAAAAGACTGTAAATTTTTGTTAGGTGTCAGCATATTGTGTCTTCAAATGCATTTTAATTCTCTTTTTCCTATACTTAAGCAGTAAAAGCTTTATAAATTAGAAAATACAATTAATTGAATAAATTCCAATTAGAAGTGTGGGTTTTTTTATGTTTTTATATATGCATTTTAAAAAGTGCACAGTAAACATTTTAGAACTGATGATGGTGAGAAATGCTACCTTTCTCCCTGATGTTAATACAGTGCAAGGTAAATAAAATTAATTACATGTGAAACACCATTTATTTTAAATTTGTAAACTAATCATGTTTACTAAGTTAATATATACTGTAATAATAAAATCTACAATATCTAAATAAGATCCTACTAGTGTGATTTTCCAACCAATACAGAAACTATGATTTGTGTAGTAACTATTTCATCCAACAGACTCCCAAGATATTTTAAATGATAATAAGTAAAAGTTAAGCATTTGCCAATTTAAAAAATATCTTTTTTTTTTTTTTATCACAAGAATGCCTTATTTGTTTTGGTATTAGATGTCTTATATGGCAATAGAAATGAGAGATTTGCAATGCATCCATTTTGTTACACTACAATGTCAAACCCTACAGTGAAGAATGGAATGATGGAAGCCCAAAACAGATGAAATTCTTGTTTTTCACACAAGAAAACCACTTATGGGATGCCAAAAAAAAAAAAAAAAAAAAAAATCGTTGCATGCTTAAAGGTCAGAAAAGGCAACCATTTTAATTTTTAAATATATAATAACATAGTCACATAACAGTCAGAAATGAGGCTTTTGGAGTGCTTATAAGAGCAAATGATTCTGAAGATCATGTAAGTTGGGCATTAAGCGAGTTTTGGGGGAAAAAAGTCTTCTCCTTATTTCTATCATCCTATAATTTACTCCTCAGTCACCCGTTTGAAACTACTTGCCATTCCATGGGAGAAAGATGAGACTTTCTGCTCCCATAAAGATTTACAGCCTCAGAAACCCTAAGCAGGTTCACTATGAGTCAAAACCAACTCCAGAGCACACTAACATCACCACATAATTTACTCCAGTTTAAAAAAAAAAGGGGGGGGTATAATTTGTACTTTTGAAAGGAAATGAAAAATGTAATATAAGCGTAATTTAGTAAAACTATTATTTTTTTTTTTCTTTTTAAAAAAACTTTTTAAAGCCTATTGTTTTTTAAATTATTGTAATTATAAAAATAATTTTCAGAAATCATATTAGGGCTTTATATTTATTATCTTATTTAATGCCCACAATAACTTTATGAGGTAGGCATTAATTATTCTTGTTTTGTGAGGAGCAAGCAGCAGTTCAGAGGAATCACATGATCAAAACCAAGTTTCTATGGCTTTTCCAAGACCATAATTTCAACTAGTGGGCATCTGCTGGTCACTGTGAGATATTGGAATAGCAGAACAAACTTGAAGTGTTTCTAGTCCCTGCTGGGCTTCTAGCCAGATTTTGAATTTGGAGCCAATCATTTAACTCTACTGTGCCTTATTTCCTCATCTATCAAATGGAGATGGTAGTCTTTCACAATAGGTGACTGAGAGAATAAAATTAGATGAGATATGTGAGTCAGCTTTGAAAAAGTGTTTTGAATAGGCTATTTAAATTGATTTCTACTCAGAAGGCAAACATTCCCACTACCTCATACATTCCTTATTTTTCAATATTTGGGAATGAGACAATTTAAAAATTATTCTTTGTATAAGTATGGCCAGGAAGTAGTAGTAACTGTTGTTGTTGTTGTTGGTAAGTGCTATTGAATTAGTTCCAACTCTTGCTATCCTGTATATGGTTTCCAAGAATCAGCTGTTGGATTTGATCTGTAAACCTTATGGTTATCAGTGCAGTACTTATGCTGCAGCACCACACCAGTAGCACTGCCTGCCTAGAATGTTGAGTTCACTCCCATTTACCTTCCTATATCTGTTCAACTTGCATGGCTATCTATGCATTATTAAATTTGTTATTATTGTCATTACAGGATTGTGTATATAATAATATGTACTTTGTTGCCTTTACCTCTTGAGTTACTCACACTGTATTCCTTTGCCTCAATCTTTTTTTGCTGATCTCTCTCTTATTGTATATTTTCTTTTCCATCACCCAAGTCAGTAAGTTTCTACCCATTAGTTGAATTCCTGTTGTGGTATTGTAAGATAAGTACTGGACTGCAAATCGCAAATTCAGCTGTACAAACCTACCAGCCTCTTCTTGGAAACCATATACTAGGTAATTATTAGGAACAGAATGAAAAGAAGATAACAACAATCCACCAGTTAGTGATTTACCCTTCCTTTATTTACTACCCACAGTAACCATGAAAGAATGTTTCTTTCTGTATCTGAACCTCTTCTTGACTTTTTAAAATAGTGGTCTTATAGTGTATTTGCCATTTTGTGATTGATTTATTTCACTCAGCATGTACTCCAGGCTCATCCATGTTATGAAGTGTTTTGTGGATTCTTTATTATTTAATGTTGTGTAATATTTAATTCACTATTCAACATTCTGATGCTGTCTGATGTCATTCCACAAATATTCATAAGGTTTTCATTGGCTAAACATTCAGAAATAATTTGCCTTTCTCTTTTCCTAATCTGTATGAGTCTGGAAGCTCAGTTGGAACCTGCCCACCATAGGTGTAACCTGTTGGTATTTGAATACCAGTGGCACAGCTACCAGCATCAAAGTAACATGCAAACACCACAGTACAACAAACTGACATACAATGATGAATAGCTGCTGGGGCCAATTGCTATGTCCAACAATTGGCTATTATCCATGACCCATGTGGCGAGACTAAACCAGAGAAGGGGTTACAGAAGATAAGAAATAGAAGAAAGACACAAGACAAATTGGGACAAGATGGGACACAGCACTCTGATGGAGATACTGCAGCACACACCAAGGCAGCGAGTTTATTATATATACAGCTCAAGGGGAGGTGCCTGAGGGAGGGTAAGGAAGACAAGAACATCTTGTCCTGAAGGAGACAGCAGTAAGTGAAACTTTATCAGAAAAGCTGTAACTTGAGGTAGCTAGCTGGAACACTGATTAGGGTGGCTAGAATGTTGTGCAGGCTGAGCCGAAGGAAATAGCTAAATACAAGGAAAGACCTTGCAAGTTCCCTGTCCCCTTAAGCAGCCTGCAAGTTCCTCAGGAGTGGGGCTTGACTTGGAAGCATCCTGAGTTTCTGGGCCACAACTGTTCAGTTGCAATCCTTTGTTTAAACTACCCCCAAATCAGGGACCTACAGCTCAGCTGCTCCCAGCAATTAGTACCAGAATATAGTCAGATATACTGTTGGAAGATGAGCTCCACAGGTTGGAAGGCTCTCAAAATATGACTTGGGAAGAACTGACTCTTTAAGGTAGAGTTGACTATGATGATGAGAATGGAATAAACTTTTAGGAACTTTATATGCTTATGGGACAAACCTGAAAAAGCAAAACAGATGTAAATGTCCATAGAATGTACAAAGTATTAACATAAGAAAATTGGACATTGTCAAAATGAAATGGAATGCATAAACATTGATATTCTAGGTATTAATGAGCTGAAATGGACTAGTAAATCATATGGTTTACTATACCAGGAATGATAAATTGAAGAGAAATGGCATCATATTCATCATCAAAAAGAACATTTCAAGATCTATCTTGAAGTATAATGCTATAAGTGATTGGATACTACTCATACACCCACAAGGAGGACCAGTTAATACTACTATTATTCAAATGCATGCACCAACCACTAAAGCCAATGATGTTGACATTTAAAAGCTCTACTAAAGTCTTCAGTCTAAAACTGATAAAACATGCAATCAAGATAGATAGGTAATTACTGGTGATTGAAATGTAAAGATTGGAAACAAAGAGGAAGGATCAAATGAAACAAATGAACTTGGTAAAAGAAACAATGCTGAAGAACACATGATAGAGTTTTTCAAGACCAATGGCTTGTTCATTGCAAATACATTTTTAAAACAACCTAAAAGGCCTCACCAGTTGGCATCCACAGAAATTAAATTGGCTACATCTGTGGGAAAAGACAATGGAAGAGCTTCATATCATCAGCCAAAACCAGTTCAGTAGCAGACTGTGAGACAAAAACATGACTGGTTGCAATGTAAGGTCAGGATGAAGGTAAAGGAAATAAGAAGTTCATGACATCCAAAGTTTGACCTTTGAGATATCCCATCTGAATGTACAGATTATCTCAAGAACAAACGATACATTAAGCACTAATTACTGAAGACCAGAAAAATTGTACTATGACATCAAGAATATACAGGAGAGGCGGAGCTTGATGTTGGATAGTGTAGTGGTTCAGTGAAGGTCACTGCCAGCAATACTACAGAATATCAGGCGAAGTGGGATAAGGGAAGAGCTCCAAAACTCTGAACCACATAGGTAGGACTATTTTAAGTTTGAAGGCTTATAGCTAGTGGAACTCGTAGTGGAAGTAAGAAATTGTGTGCTTTTGAATCTGTCGGATTCTGTGGCCCAGAGCTGACAACTTGGGTGAGACCAAATGGCAAGATCAAGTGGGGAAGCAGACCCACCACAGAATATTGCCACAGGAAACTCAGAGGAAAGGTAGACAATACACTTTGTCAGTTTTGCTTTGTTCTGATTTCTTTTTTCCCCCTGATACCTGTTCATTGGTTCCCCACTGTTTGCACACCTCCATTCTGTTAATAGAGGGGGTGCCTGAGCATGTGGACATCCCCATCTCCACAACTGGTGGGTCCTTTTGAAAAAGCATGTGCACAGATACTCTCAGTCCAAGAGCCAGCCCCAAACTATATTTTAATGGGTAAAAGGTCAGAACAAGGGATGTGGTAAAGGAAAGAGACTTATAAACAAAACAGGATGAAAATGATATTAACAGTGGCATTTTGAAATCTGTCAGGCAGCATTGAAGGCAAGAAGCTGAAAGAAGACATTAAAGTCATACTCATATTAGGCTACTTTTTTTTTTTTTTCCTTCTCTCCCTCCTCTCCCTTTTCATTGATTATAGACTACAGTATCCCATTTAGTTTTTTTGTTGTCATTGTTTATTTTGTTGTTTGTTTGTTTTGTCCTGTTTTGCTTCTTGTTTTTTTTTACTATTGTTGTTTTTCTGTCTTATGTTCCCCCTTTTACATTTGGGGGAAACCTTCTTTCCCTATATTACCCAGGAAGAGACAGCAACTGCTGCCATATATTCAAACTACAATCACACTTTATAAAACACCAAAATCCAGGCAAGAACCAATACCAACTGCCATACACCAGGGAGGCAGACAACACTGAAAAGGGAAGCCCACATTCTGATCACATCAACCTGAAGGCAATCAGAAAGCATAAAAATACCAAAACACACATTCAATTAAGTTTTAAGGCCACAGATAAACACTGAACATGTCCAAGAAGCGAAAGCAGATGACCATATCAGCACATGACGAGAAACAAGATAAAATGTCTGAGACAAATGACCTAGTGGTAGATTAGGACATCATTTTGGAAGGAGGGCAGGCCTTGGAAATGCCTGAGAAGAAATTCAGAAAAATGATTATAAAATGTTTCAAAACAATTTACAATGGAGTTGGGAAAATTAAAGAAGAAGTCAGGAAAGTGCTACAAGAGGAATCAAATAAGAAAGATATAGCACTGGAAAAATTCAAAACCTACAGAAAGAGGTTCAAACAATCAATAATAGAACATCAGAAACAGACAACACACTGAAAGGGAAAAGGAGTAGAATAAAAGAGATAGAAAGCAAAACTAATAAGCTGGAAGACAAATCTCTCAATACTACTAAGATAGAAGTGCAAACAGAAAAAAGGACAGAAAAATCTGAAGTAGGTCAAAGATTTATGTGGGTCAATATGAAAAGGAATAACTTAAGAATTATCAGCATTCTGAAACAGGAAAAATCACACAAGTCCACAGAGGAAATAGTTGAAGAAATGCTGGAAGAATATCCAAGAAGATCCAAAGAAAATCCAAGAAGAATATGGAAACATTAAAACTATGAGGAAACTCACAAGAAAGAAAACAAAAAGCATGAACTCAGCAAAGGTAGACACACAGAACAAAGAAAGCAGCACCCCAAAAAGCAAACATAATGGCAGCAATTAATCCAGTTCAAACTCACCAGCTGTTCCTCAGAAACCCTATACAGGGTCGCTACAGGTCAGAACCGACTCGACGGCACTTAACAACAACAACAGATAATTATGCTGAATGTAAATGGACTAAATGCACCAGTTAAGAGACAGAGGATGGCAGAATGGATAAGAAAACAAGATCCTTAAATTTGTTGTCTGCAGGAGTCACATTTTACAAACAGAGACAAAAACAGATTAAAAGTCAAAGGATGGGAAAAAAAAATATATATATACCAATCTAATTGCAATATAAAATGAACAAGAGAGGCAATACTAATTTCTGGTAAAACAAACGTTAAGGCAAAAACCTACATAGTAGAAAAAGACGGACATTATATCATGATTAAAGGGACAATTGAACAAGATAACATAACCATAATAAATATCTTTGCTCCCAAAGAAAGAGCTACAAAATATATAAAGCAAACTCTAATAGATTTAAAAAAAGAAATAAATTAATCTGCAACAATCATTGGTGATTAAAACACCACTTTCAAAAATGGATAGAGCAACCAGAAAGAAACTTGACAGACACAGAAGAACTAAACAACACAATCAACCAACTGGAACTCATACATGGGTATAGAGCATTCAACCCAACAATTGCACAATACACATTCTTTTCCAGTGCACATGGAACATTCTCCAGAAAAGACCATGTCTTGGGCCACAAAGCAAAACTTCATAAATATACAAATATCAAAATACTACAAAGCATCTTCACAAACCACAATACGATCAAATTAGAAATTAACAATAGGAAGACCAAGGAAATAAAGTGAAATACATGGAAACTCAATAACACCCAGCTGAAAAGTAACTGAATAGAAGAAGAAATTATATATGAACTCACAAAGTTCCTAAAACAAATGAGAAAACACACACACACAATATACCAAAATATTTGGGACACGGCGAAAGCTGTGCTGAGAGGAAAATTTATTACAATAAATGCACACATCCAAAAAGAAGAAAGAACCAAAATTAACACATTAACACAGCATCTACAACAATTAGAAACAGACCAACAGAGGGAACCTACAGACACCAAAATAAAAGAAATAGTAAAGATTAGAGTAGAAATAAATGAGATAGAAAACAGAAAAACTACAGAAACAATCAACAGGACAAGAAGCTGGTTCTTTGAAAGCATTAACAAAAGTGACAGACTATTTGCAAACCTGACAAAGGAAAAAAGGGAGAAGACACAAATAACACACATTAGAAACCACATGTGCGATGTCACAATGGAACCAAAGGAAATCAAAAGGATAATAACAGAATACTATGAAAAATTATACTCTAACAAATTTGAAAACTTAGAAGAGATGAATGCATGTTTAGAAAAACACAACCTACCCAAACTTACACACAGTGAAGGAGAAAACCTGAACAGACTCATAACAAAAGAAGAAATTGATCAGGTCATCAAAAAATTCTCAATGAAAGTAAGTCCAGGCCCAGATGGCTTCACTGGTGAGTTCTACCAAACATTCAGGGAAGAAAGAGCTGTCACCAATTCTATTCAAATTATTCCAGAAGATAGAGGAGGATGGAAATGTCCTAATACATTTTATGAAGCAAGCATAACTCTCATACCAAAACCAGGGAAGGACGTCACCAAGAAAGAAAATTATAGACCAATATCCTTCATGAACATAGATGCAAAGTTTCTCAACAAAATCCTAGCCAACAGAATCCATTAGCACATCAAAAAGATAATACATCATGATCAAGTGTGATTCTATTAGGGATGCAAGCATGGTTCAACATTAGAAAAATGATCAATGTAATCCACCTATAAATAAGAAAAAATAATAAAACCACATGATCATATCGATTGATGTAGAAAAGGCATTTGACAAAATCCAATACCCATTCCTAAAAAAACACTCAACAAAGTAAGAAATGAAAGGAAATTCCTCAACATAATTAAGACTGTATATACAAAACTAACAGCCTACAATACTCTCAATGAAGAGAAACTGAAAGCCTTCCCTCTGCGAATAGGAACCAGACAAGGATGCCCTTTGTCACGACTCCTATTCAATATTGTGCTGGAAGTCTTAGCAAGAGCTATACGGCAAGACAGGGAAATTAAAGGCATCTAAATTAGCAAAGAGGAAGTAAAACTCTCTCTATTTGCAGATGATATGATCCTATACATAGAAAACCCCAAAGACTCAGTAAAAAGCTACTAGACCTAATTGGAAGATTCAGCAAAGTGACAGGATATAAAATCAACATACAAAAATCAGTTGGATTCCCCTTTACCAAAAACGACAGCATTGAAAAGGACATTAGGAAAGCAATACCATTTACAATAGCCACCCAAAGGATGAAATATCTAGGAGTAAATGTAACAACAGAAACAAAGGGCTGATACAAATAAAACTACAAAGTAGTACTACAAGAAACCAAAAGAGACCTACAAAAATGGAAGAATGTACCATGCTTCTGGATAAGAAGACTCCACATTGTGAAAATGTCAATACTGCCCAAAGCAATTTACTCGTATAATACAATCCCAATCCAGAGTATGTTGTTGTTGTTGTTAAGTGCCATCTAGTCGATTATGACCCAAAGCGACCCTGTGTAGGGATTCCAAGGAGCAGTTGGTGAGTTTGAACTGCCTACCTTGCAGTTCAAATGGCTTTGCAGTTGGCGCATTAACCCACAGCGCCACATCATGGCTCTTATTTCTTCATGTTATATACCAAGTAGAGAGATTACTGGGTCAAATCATATTACTATGTTCAACTTTTTGAGGAAGTGTCATTTTGCACAGTGGTTGTACCATTTTAGGGTCCTACCAGCAGGGCACAAAGTTATCAATCTCTCTACACCTCACCAGAATTTGTTATTTTCTGCATTAAAAAAAACAAAAAAACTTTGCTATTAATGTTGTGGTGGGATGGTAGCTCATTGCTTTTTTCATTTGCATCTCTCTCATGGTTAATGAGGACATGAGGAAGTAAAACAGCTGAACAGAAAATATCAAAGAGCAACTTGAGGAAGCAAAACATTATAATGAAATGAGCCAAGACCTGGAGTTAGAAAATAAAATGGAAAGATATACTCAGCATTTCTCAAACTGGAAAAAAAAAAAAAGAATTAAAAATTCAAGCTTCGATTTGTGATATCGGTGTTACTTTGTAAGATAAGCACTGAATTACTAATCATCAGGTCTGTAGTTCAAATCCAATACCTACTCCTCAGAAATCCTGTAGAGGATCACCATGAATTGGAAATGACTCAATAGCACTTAAGAAAAACAATTGGAAAATAATATTTAAGCTACTATATCTATAAGTATAGA
>NW_006408685.1:2757420-2766390 GCF_000296735.1 Chrysochloris asiatica | reverse complement strand
TTTTGAATCCTTCAATCAGATTCTGAACATCCAGCCATTGAAGCTAGGCCCAAAGGGCATTATCTGCAAGTTTGGGTGCTCTTGTGCATATCGCCTCACTTCATATCAACTGGATCCTTTACTATCAGCTGTAGCTGAGATATATGCAACAAAGGAAGATGGAAGGAAAAAAGAATGACTGTACCCAAAATAGTTGATTGATGCACTGATATTTCAAGAGATGTAGCATATGATCAACAATCTAGACATTGAAGGAAGAAGTAAGAGCTGTACTAAAGACAATGGTGAAAACCAAGACTAGGAATTGAAGGAATACAAATTGAAATGTTTCAACAAACTGATGCAGCTCTGGAAGTGTTTGCTCATCTATGCCAAGAACTATGTGAGACAGTTACCTAGCCTAGGAATAGATTCATATTTGTTCCCAATGCAAAGAAGGTGATCCAACAGAAAGTGGAAATTATCAAACAATATCAATAATATCACACATAAATTAAATTTTGCTGATGATAATTAAAAATGATTGCAACTGTACATTGACAGAGAAATGTTAGGAATTCAAGCTGGATTCAGAAGAGTATGTGGAGTGAATATATCATTGTTTACAGCAGATGGATCTTGGATAAAGGCAGAGAAAACCAGAAAGATGTTTACTTGTGCTTTATTGACACCAAAAGACTCAGTGGTTTGGATAATAACAAACTATGTATAACATGGTAAAGAAGTAGTATTCCATTCCTAAAAGGGGTGCTAGAACTTTCCCAGTGACAGAGGTTTCTTAAAGAGCCTTTATAGGGTATAAGGCCTTAGGTGGAATCCTGATCCCCATCCAGAACCTTCTGAGATCGGAAATTCCCACTTGAAAATACAAGCACACCAGCCTGAAGCAGCTAGAGGAACAGAAGATACTTGAAAGAAATAGCAGCTGGGAAAACCAAAAGAAAAAATGGCAGTCTGATTGGCTACTAGAAAAACAAGCAAGTTGTTCGCTGGGGAGCCATCAAGTCAAGCAATCAAATCCCATCAGGACAAACTCCCTTACAAGGTTGAAACTCAAAGGGAATACATGAGCAGGCATGTAAGCTTGCTGGCAACCACCTTGGTCTACTGGTGAGAGGAAGTGGGGGGAAAGCAGCAATGAAGAGGTGGGCTGAGTCTGACCAAGTTACATAGACCCCCATCGAAATGGAGTATGGTGAGAACTGGTTGGCTCAAAGTACAGTGAGTCCTGGAGATTCCTGAGCCCATGGACAAGGACATGGCCACGGAGGGCTAGAACTGAGAGTGAAGTGTCCAGTTGATATGAAGTAAGGGGACGTGCACAAAGGCACCCAAACGTGCAGATACTGCCCATTTGACCTAGCTTCAATAGCTGGATGTTCAGAACCTGACTGAAGGAAGGAAAAGAAGAAGAAGAAAAAAAAAAAGTTAAGTTTAAATCACTACAATCGGATGAACTTGAACTATAGTTATGGATGTAGTAGCTTAAAATAATAAACAAGAGGGAAACAATCTTTAGAGCAAGGGTCATTCCCATCCCCTCTGTATACAAGGTTGATAGGGATGGGTAACTTAGATATTGGATACATGAAATGGGGGAGAGGATGTAAAGGAACGAAGTGACTGGCATACAAGTTTCCAAGAGTGTGTTTAGATTCAGAGTGTGTGGAGGAAGGTAGAATCTTCACTGAGTGGTTTTCATTATGTCTAGACAGATCTGATGAAAGGAGATAGGGAAAAGACTCTCATGATTCAATAGCAAGTAATTGTCATCATAACTTATTGTGATTGTTGCAACTGTAAAGATAGAAGTTTTAAAGCAAAAAAGGGTGAGTGGTCGATCTTATAGTCCCGGACTGGAGGACCCTGGGACCATCAAGGTAGAAGAGCGGGAACAGAGTGTGGGACACTACATAGAGAAGCATCGACACCAGAGATGGAGGCAGAAATGATGACATGGAGAGGAGAAGCTGAAAATTCTAGACTCATGGAGGGAGAGGAAATGTGTGCTGGCAGCCAGGGAGTAGGGTGTGCCCTTCAGCTGTTTGAATGATTGGCTGTTTGAATGATTGTATGTTCCTGAGTGTTTTGGTGCACATCCAAAAAACAACAACAACAAAAACAAAAAAACCAACAACAGAGGGTATAGAAGCAAATACTGTTGAATGATAAAGCATGCAGGGGATTGTAATAATTCCAATGAAATGAACTGATATTCCCCCATGTAAACTATTTATCAATTCACAATAAAAACGTTAAAAAAAAAAAAAGTAGTATTCCAGAATACTTATTCGTCCTTATGAGGAACCTATATAGAGACCAAGAAGTAGCCATTAGAACAAAGCAAGAATGGCTTAAAATCAAGAAAAATGTGTACCTGGGTTGTTTCCTTTCACCATACATATTCAAATCTGTATGCTGAGCAAATAGTATAAGAAGCTGGATTGTATAAAGAAGAGCATGACATAGAATGGAAAAAGAGTCAATAATACCCTGCATTATACAATGATACAACCTTGCTTGCTGAAAGAGAAGAGAACTTAAAATACTTCTTGAAAATGATGAAAGAATACACCTTTTGGAATGGCTGGCAACTCAATGTGTAGATAGCAAAAATCATCACAACTGTATCAATAAATGACATTATAATAAACAGAGAAAAGTTTGAAGCTGTCATATACTTCATTTTGCTTGGATCCCAATCAGCACTCACAGAAGAAGCAATCAATAAATCAAACAATATATTGCATTACTCAAATCTCCTGTAAAAGACCTTGCTAAAATGTTAAATATCAAAGAAATTTTGAGGACTATGGTGTGTCTGATTCCAGCCATGGTATTTTCACTCACCTCATATGCATTTGAATTTTGAACAATGAATAAGGATGACTGGAGAAGAATCAATGCATTTGAATTATTGTGTTGGTGTAAAATACTGAAAGTACTATGAACTACAAGAAAGAATATATCTGTCTTGCAAGAAGTATAGCCAGAATGCCACTTATAAGTCAGAATGGTGAGACTTCATCTCTGGTTCTTTAGATATGTCATTAACAATATTTCTGTTTCTTAAATATGTTCTAATATCAGTCCCTTAAAAAGAATATCATGCTTGATAAAGTAGATGCTCAGTTAAAAAGAGTAAGATACCCCTTCCCCCAAAGAGATGAATTGAAACAGTGACAGCAAAGACAGGTTCAAACATAACAATTGTTAAGATTGAACAGACCAATAAGTGTTTTGTTCTATTGTGCAAGGGGTTGCTATGCATCATAACTGACTGGACGTCAGCTAACAAGAACAACAATGGCTAAAGATTTTCATATATTTGTTGACATCTTGAATGTCTTTTTTTGGAGAAGACTTGTTTTATGTCCACTGCCCATTTTTTAATGATTGTGTTATTTCTCTTTATCTTATTGAGATGTTGAAGTTTTCTATAAATTTTCAAAATTAGTCCCTTTTCTGGTAAGGCATTACCATTGCCAAAAAGAATATATCCAGATCAGTCATGAGGTACAATGCTGTATGTGATAGGATAATATCAATGTGCCTACAGGGAAACTCAGTTAATACTACTATTATTAAAATTTGCGCACCAATCACTAAAGCCAGTGAGGATGAAATAGAAGAATTCTATCAACTTCTTCAATCTGAAATTGATCAAACATGCAGTCAAGATGTATTGATCATTACTGGTGATTGGAATGCAAAGGTTGGGAGCAGAGGAAGGACCAGTAGTTGGAAAATATGGCCTTGGTGATAGAAATGATGCTGGAGAATGCATGATGGAAATCTGCAAAACCAATAATTTGTTAATTTCAAATACCTTCTTTAGACAGCATAAGAGATGACTATACACATGGACCTCACCAGATGAAATACATAGAAATTAAATTGATTACATCTGTGGAAAGAGACAATGGAGAAGCTCCATATCATCAGTCAAAACAAAGCCAGGGGCAGACTGTGGAACAGACCATCAATTACTTGTATGCAAATTCAAACTGAAGCTGAAGAAAATGAAAACAAGTCCATGAGAGCCAAAATATGAACTTGACTATATTCCTCATGAATTTATTGATCATCTGAAGAACAGATTTGATACATTAAACACTAAAGACCAAAGAAAAGAAGAGTTGTGGTATGACATCAAGATCACCATATATGAAGAAAGCAAAGAAGTAAAAGACAAGAAAGAAGTAAAAGGTCAAAATGGATGTCGGAAGAGACACTGAAACTTGCTCTCCAGCATAGAGATGCTAAAGCAAATGGAAGAACTGAGGAGGTACAAGAGCTGAACAGAAAATTTCAAAGATCAGCTCGAGAAGATAAAGCAAAATATTACAACAAAATGTGCAAAGATCTGGAATCAGAAAACCAAAAAGGAAGAACACAGCATTTCTCAAGCTGGGGGAACTGAAGAAAAAATTCAAGCCTTGACTTTCATTATTGAAAAATTCATTGGGCAAACTATTGAATGATGCAGAAAGCATCAAGAGAAGATGGAAGGAATACACAGAGTCACTGTACCAAAAGGAAATGGTTCATGTTCAACCATTTCCAGAGGTGGCATATGATCCAGAGCCAATGATACAGAAGGTGGAAGCCCAAGGTGTATTGAAGGAATTGACAAAGAACAAGGCACCAGGAATTGATGGAATAAATATTGAAAACTTTCAAGAAAGTGAGGCAGCAAGGAGACACTCACTCATCTCTGCCAAGAAATTCGGAAGACGACTATCTGGCCGACTGATTGGAAGAGATCCATATTTGTTCCCATTCCAAAGAGAGGTTACCCAACAGAATGTGGAAATCATTGGACAATCTCTTTGATATCCCATGTGAGTAAAGTTTTGCTAGAGGTAATACAGAAATGGCTACAATCATACATAGATAGAGAACTTCCAGAGGTTCAAGCCAGATTAAGAAGTGGCCGTGGAATAAGGGATGTCCGATGCTGAAGTCCAATGGAGCTTTGCTGAAAGCAAACATTAGAAAGATGTTTACCTGTGCTTTATTGACTTTGCAAAGGCTTTAGATTTTGTGGATCATGACAAGCTGTGGACAACATTGTGAAGTATGAGTATTCCAGAATACTTAATTGTGCTCATGAGGAATCTGTACCTGGACCAAGTAGCAGTTGTTCGAACAGAGCATGGGAACACTGAATGTTTTAAAATTAAGAAAGGTGTGTGAAACGGTTGTATTCTTTCACCATACTTACTCAACCTGTATGCTGAGCAAATAATACGAGAAGTTGGGTTCTATGAAGAAAAACGTGGCATCAGGATTGGAGGAAGACTCATTAACAACCTACGATATGCAGATGATACAACCTTGCTTGCTGAAAGTGAAGAGTACTTAAAATATTTACTGATGAAGCTCAAAGAGCACAGCCTTCGGTATGGATTACATCTCAATGTCAAGAAAACAAAAATCCTCACCAATGGACCCATAAACAGCATTCTTATCAACGGAGAAAAGATTGAAGATGTCAATAACTTCATTTTTCTTGGATCAACTATCAACACTCATGGAAGGAGCAGTCAGGAAATCAAACAATGTATTGCATTAGGCAAATCTACTAAACAAGACCCCTTTAAAGTATTGAAGAGCAAAGATGTCAACTTGAGGACTAAGGTGCGCCTGACTTAAGCCATGGTATTTTCAATAACCTCATATGCATGTGAAAGCTGGGCAGTGAATAAGGAAGACCATAGAAGAATTGATACTTTTGAGTTGTGATGTTGGAGGAGAATATTTAAAGTGTCATGGCTTGCCAAAAGAACCAATAGATTTGTCTTGGAAGAAGTGCAGCCAGAGTGCTCCTTGGAGGCAAAGATAGCCAAATTTTGTTTCTCATACTTCGACCATATTGTCAGGAAGGACCAGTCACTGGAGAAGGATATCATGTTTGTTAAGGTGGAGGGTCAGAGAAAAAGAGGAAGATCTACGACGAGATGCATTGGCCAAGTGGCAACAGTAGTGAGGTTGGCTCAGGAACAGGCAGTATTTTGTTCTGCTGTGCATAAGGTCTCTGTGGGTTGGTACCGACTTGATGGCACCTAACAACAACAACAATTCATCTATTTTGTATTCTGCTGTTTGTGTGTGTTCAGTTATGTTTGATAATGTATTTACTCCATGTCCCTTAAGTTTGTCTTTAATTTTTTATTTGTCAGTGATAATTTCATTGATAATTTTTCATTGATGAGCTTTTAATTCTAAGTTTTTGCATTTAGATTTTTAATGCATGTTGAGGGTTATTTTTGGTTTTTGTTTTGTATATGGTGTAAGATTTGGATCTTGTTTTATTCTTCTCTAAGTGGATTTCCAATTTTGCTAGCACCATTCAATGAAAACACTATTTCTTCTCCCATTTAATGTGTTTTGGCCTTTTTTCAAAGATTAGCTAACCGTAGGTGTATAGTTTTACTTCTTGCTTCTCAATTCTATTCCATTTATCCAGTTGCTGCTTGGAAACCCTATACAAGGTTGCTTTGGGTCGGAACCGACTTGATGGTACTTAACAACAACATCCATAAGAATGGTTTATTCTTCCATTATTGTAGATTTCTCTCTTTCTTTTAAATCTTTTTGTGCAGTTTTGTAATTTTCTTTGTATAGGTCTTGTGTTTCTCTGATTAGACTTTTTCCTGTTTCATTTTTGAATGACCATTATAATTGGTATTGGTTTCTTATAGTAAAGGGCTTCCTTGTTTGTTTCCTGTTCACAAGGGGAATGCTTTCAGTTTCTCTCCACTGTAACCAATGTTGGCTGTTGGTTTTAGATATGTACCCTTAATTATGTTAAGAAATTTCCCCTCTATTGCTATTTTGTTGATAGTTTTTTTTATCAGAAATGGGTGTCATATTTTGTCAAATGCTTTTCATGCATCTATTGATATGATCATGTGGGTTTTTTCTTTTGTTTTATTTATTCAGAAAAATGTCCCTTTTTCATCGCTTATCCTGGTTTTTGCCTTAAAGTCTACTTAATCATAGATAAATATAGCCATTTCTGCTCTTTTTTTTTTATTGCTAAGAGCAAGGTATATATATTATCCTTTGATTTTTAGTCTATTTTTATTGTGTGTGTAAGGTGTGTCTCTTGCATGCAGCATATTAATGAATCCTGTTTTCTTATCCATCCTGCTATTCTCTGTATTTTGTTGGCACATTTAATCCATTTATATTTAGTGTTTATTATCCATAAGTATGAATTGATTGCCGTCATTTTTTTTTTTGGGTTTTTTTTTTTTTTTTTTGAATGTGTGATGCTGCTAGTTTATTTCTTATGCATAATTTTCCATGCTGAGTCCATTTTCTTTCTGTGTTCTTCTGACATTTTAATCACTGATTCCTCGCCCCCCTTTTAGTGTGGGTTCTTTTTTCTTAACCATTTACAATAATGATCCTATGCAGTATTTCTCCTTTTGCGACTGACTAATTTCACTCAAAGGAGCTCTGGTAGCATAGTGGTTACGAATCAGGCTGCTAACCTCAAGGTCTGCAGTTTGAAAGTACCAGACGTTCCACAGTAGAAAGATGAGGCTTTCTGCTCCTGTAAAGATTTATAGCCTTGGAAACCCTGTACAGGGGCACTGTAAGTCGGAACCGACTCCATGGTATTTAACAGAAACAACAACAATTTCACTTAGCATAATGTCTTAAAGATGGATCCAAGTTATGCGGTGTCTTGCAGCTTCCTTGTTTGTTTTTAAGGTACCATAATGTTTCATTGTGTGCATGTACCACAGTTTGTTTATCCATTCTTCCATTGATGGGCACTTAGGCTGTCTGCATCTTTTTGTTACTGTAAATAGTGCTGCTGTGAACATTGGTAAGGAACGCTGGTAGCATAGTGGTTAAGAATCGGGCTGCTAACTTCAGGATCAGCAGTTCGAAACTACCAGATGTTCTATGGGAGAAAAATCAGGCTTTCTGCTCCTGTAAAGATTTACAGCCTCAGAAACCCTGTACAAGGTCACTATGTGTTGGAACTGACTCCATGGCACAAAACAACAACAGCATATGAACATTGTTGTGCATATATCTACTCGTGTTATGGCTCATATTTCTTGTGGGTAACTACCAAGTAGAGGAATTGTTGAATCATAAGGTATTTCTATTTCCAACCTTCTGAGGAAGTGCCATTTTTTTTTTTCCAGAGTGGTTGGACCATTTTGCAATCTCACCAAATTGATGTTCTTTTAATATTTACTAAATCTTTATTGTTTTCCTGTCTTTTGTTTGATGTGGCAGTGTAGCAAATTTCTTTGATGTTACCTTGTAATTTATTACCAAGTTAAAAACTGTCTGTTTTATCTTAAAAGTGACTTGACATCTCTGCTATTTGCAAGATATATAACTACATTATTCCCTCTTCTTTATTTGCAATTGTCTTCATTATGAATTGATATCTCTTGTTCCTTATTTTCAGTCTTACAGGTTTGTTTTACTTTGAATACTGCTATATATCAATTGAATTCTTGTTGATGATGTCATGTATGTTAATGTCAGTTTGTTGTTTGCTGTTGTTGGGTCTCCGTCCAATGACTCCTTGTAGTATATTTTATAAAGTTGGACTGATTTAAAGAATCCTTGCATTTATGTTATTCTGTCAATGTCCTAATTTTGTCATCATATTTGGGAAATAGTTTTGCATAGTTGGGATTTCGGTGTAGTACTATAGGATAAGCACTGAACTGCTAAACACAAGATTGTCAGTTGGAAAACCTATACAGGAGTTGTAACTGGAGAGAGAGAGAGAGAGAGAGAGAGAGAGAGACAGCGAGACAGCGAGAGAGACAGAGACAGAGAGACAGCGACAGAGACAGAGACAGCGAGAGACAGAGACACAGACAGCGAGAGCGAGACAGAGACAGCGAGAGACAGAGACAGAGAGACAGCGAGAGACAGAGACCGAGAGACAGCGAGAGCGAGACAGAGAGACAGAGACAGAGA
>NW_006408685.1:2747320-2757309 GCF_000296735.1 Chrysochloris asiatica | reverse complement strand
AGAACTTTGGATTTACACTATCGTTTCATTGCAATGATTAAAATCTCCTCCGTGAATCATCATTCAGCAATATTTGATTCCATTTTCTTTGTTTTTTGTTTGTTTGTTGTTATTTATTTGAGGGGGGTTTACAGGAATATATAATAATTTAAAAAACCAAAGGGCACATTCTGCAAGCCTGCCTCCTGGCTGCCAGCGCCCAATCACTCTCTTTCCATGAGTCCAGAGTCCTCAGCTGCTTCCTCTCTCCATGTCCTCATCTCTGCCCCCATCTCTGTTGTCCCACCTTCCCTGGATAATGTTCCGCATTCCACTTGTTCTCTTCTCCGTTGGTGGTCCCTGGGTCCTCTGTTTCTGTACTGCAAGGTTAACTACTCCCCCATTTTTGTTACAAAACTTCTACATTTTCAGTTGTGACTGTCTCAATGAATCATAATAACAATTACTCACTAATGAATCATAAGAATCTTATCCCTATCTCTTTTCACCAGACCAGTATAGACAAGATGAAAACTATTTAGTGGTGACTCTACCTTCCCCCTCATATTCTGAAACCAAACTCCATCTTGAAAATTTGTAAACCAGTCATTTCATGTCTTTATCTCCCTCCTCATTTTAGGTAGCCAATGTCTAAATTGCCACAGCAATAATCTTGATTGACAATTTTTATTTTAAAGATTTGTGTATGTCTTCTTATTACTATTGCTTCTTGCTTGCATGTTTTCTGCTGAGAAATTAGAAACTTTTCTATTTTTGGTTCTCCTTTATACATAACTTTTAGTTTTTTCCCAATGTTCTCTTAGGATTCTTTCCTTATCTTTGGTTTTAGATAGTTTGATTCTGATATGTGTTAGTGTTTTTGTTTGATTTTTGTATCTTTGTGTGTGTATGTGTGTATGTGTGTGTGTGGGTGGGTGCAGTTATCCTGTTGGAAATTGTTCAGCTTCTAGAATACTTATCTTCTCATCTTTCATGATGCTAAGAAAGTTTGTTTCCAGTAGCTCTTTGATAATTTTTTCTATATGTTTCTTTTTTTCTTCCTGTTCTGGAAATTTAATCACCCATAAATTATTCCTTTATATATATCACATAAATTTTAGACTTTCTTAACAGATTTTGTTCCTTCTTTTTATGATTGTTCTTCTAGCATACTGATTTTGAGAGATTTATATTCAAGCTCTCAAATTCAGATTTCCATTGACTCAAGTATATCTCTTCAACTTTCAATACATTGTCCATTCCTGAAAACTTAGTGTTAATCTTATGGATTTTGATTTGAAGGATTTTTTTTTGTCTCCAGTCTTTCATTTATTTTGTCCATTGGTTTCCAATGTTTTCTTTATCTTTTTCCTGTGTTCTCCTTGCTTTCCTTGATTTTTCTCTTAATCTGTTGACGGTACCTAAAAATCATTCTGTTGAATTATTTCTCAAGTAGTTCCAGTGTCTGTGCTTCCTAATAAACATTTTCTGACTCTACCTAGGTCACTTGTTTGAATCACTTTTTCTTGTTTCTTCATATGAACTGAAATTGTCTTCTAACTCTAAGTCACTATGGTGCCTCTTTTTTTTTTTTAATTTAATTGATCATTGTATGTGGTGTTCTCTTAAGTACTCACCAATTGCTGCATAGTGTGTGTGAGTAGAGAAAGGAAATGTGTGCAGAGTTTTCCATTTGACCTTCATGCAGCTCAGTATAGGGGAGTTTTCACTACTGTTGATCAGATGAAATAAGATCAGGTACTGGCTATTGCTTAATGGGTGTGGCTAAAGAAGTTAAGATTGTGGCTGTGTTGTATCAGCATGGTTGCTGTTCTTTGTTGGGTGAGTCTGAATAGAAAACATACACACACCAAAAACAAAACAACATAAACAAGCAAACAACAGTGAAAAAGAAAATACTAAAGGAGAAAAAGGAAGAAAAGGCAGAAGCCAGAAAAAATAATGAAATAACAAAAAAGAGAAAAGAGGGAAAGAAAATTAGAATGATGTAAGCAAAAAATGAGAGAAAATATAAAAAGAAAGAAAAAGCACTAAACACAAAAAGAGATAGGGAAGCAGAGAAGAGAAAGAATAGTGAGTAGTAAAGAGTAATCAGAGAAAACACAAAAGAAAGAATAGGGACAAAAGAGAAACTGACAAGAAGAAGAAGAAAAAAATTAGAGCTAGGCTAAAAAACAGGGGAAGGGAATGAGAAGAAGAAAGAGAAGAAAGAATAAACAAACAGTGAAATGGGGAAAATAGTGCAGGTACTGGACCCTAAGAGAAATATCTGAGGAGCTCCTGTCAGGCAAAGAGCTCATGCAGGGAGTGGGGGAGGGATAAGATAATGGCACTCCTGACCCTAGATGGAGTTCCTACAGGCCTATGTGATGTCTATATTCAGAGCACCCAATCCAAAAGTAGTCTGTGTAGGTCCCCCAAAACAGCTTAGATCAGACAGAGTATTTTCAAGATTCAGAGGGAAACACATAGTATCATCCAATTTATCACTAGATTTTGCTGTAATCCTGGGTGTACCAAGACTAGTTCTGCAGATTTGGAACAGTGCTCACCTGAAGACCAGTGTCAGAGGTGGTGCAGATAGCACCTGACTCAAAATCATGTGACTCACACCTGCAAGGCTCTGCCGTCCTGGAGTGCAGGAACTCTTCTTGGGTTGGATGATGTTGGGGGATGGCTAAGCCTTTGGTTACTAAGGATGTATGGGGAGCAATAAAAATCCCACCTTTCTCACCATTAGTCCTTGTTGTGTATCTGCACTGCCAGGTGTCCGTCTGTTTCCAAAGCCTCTCACAAAATTTTAGAGAGACCATGCTGCATCTGATTAAGAGTTCATCTGTTTATTATCTTTTTTCGTCACTCCTATTCAGCTTCTTCTTCTAGTAAGCATTCATCCCATTTGCTCTTCTATATCTTTGGTATAGAGGGTTTGTGTAGAGTATGTGCTTAGTTTGTCATCTTATAGAAAGCCTATTTTTTGTTTGTTTGTTTTGGTTTGATTTTGTTCAAGCACTTAATACAACAGGCAAATAGAAATGAGGGTAATGCTAACATCCAGAACCCCAGTGTCATTCTCAAAATGAATGGGTGGGAAAAAATATACCTCATTTTTTTTTTTTTTTAAGTTACAAAGCTATTTTTTCATGAGATTGTTCAAAACATACATATTCCCAAATAGAAAATCAGTAACCCTTCAGAAATTATTTCCCCTCTCATCTCCACTTAGACTGTGGTAAACTAAATAAAGTTTTGTTTCTATGAATTTGCCTATGCTAGATATTTTATGCAAGATAATACAATACTTATCCTTTTGTTTTTCATTTAGAATAATGCTTTCACGTTTCGTACATGTGTCATGTATCAGCTTTTCACTTTTCCTATCACTGAATGTTACCACTCATCTGTAAGTTTGTGTATTTTAGTGGCTTGCATGGTACTATGATGATGGAAGCTATGCCACCAGAATTGTAAATACCAGAAAGTGTCCCATGGTGGACAGATATCTGTTGAGCTTCAACACTAAGACAAACTAGGAAGAAGGAGAGGTGAAATACTTCTGAATGTTTATTTTTGTTATTGTTTTTGTGTTGTTCAGTGCCACTGAGTTGGTTCTGACTCTTAGCAACCCCATATAGGATTTCTAAAGAGCGGCTGATGAGTTTGAACTGTTGACTTTGTGGTTCAAACCGACCTTGTAATCCAGTGCATTATCCTGCAAGGCCATGTTTAGCCACTAAAAACCTTATGAATAATTACTTTATTTGGTATATATCCATTAAAAAATATGAAGCAGAACATGAGTAGATATATGCACACCAGTGTTTATCGCAACACTATCCAAATAGCAGAAAAAGGGAGCCAGCCTAAATTCCCATCAATGGAAGAATGGATAAACAAACTTTGGAACATACACACAATGGAATACTATGCTACCTTGAAGAATAACAATGAAGCTGCAAACCACCGCATAACATGGATCAACCTTGAGGATATTTTGCTGAGTGAAATTGTTGTTGTTAGGTGCCATGGAGTCGGTGCCAACTCATAGCAACCATATGCACAGCATAATGAAACACTACCCAATTCTGGGCCAACCTCACAATAATTGCCACGCTTAAGTCCATTAATGCTGACACTTTGCCAATCCATCTCATTGGGGGTCTTCCTCTTTTTCTCTGACCCTCCACCTTACCAAACACGATATCCTTCTCTAGTGACTGGTCCCTCCTAACAATATGTCTGAAGTATTAGAGATGAAGTTTGGCCATCCTGACCTCCAAGGAGAACTATGGCTGCACTTCTTCCAACACAGATCTATTGGTTCTTTTGGCAGCCCATGACACTTTCAATATTCTCTTTCAACACCATAACTCAAAAGCATCAATTCTTCTACAGTCTTCCTTATTCACTGTCCAGCTTTCACATGCATATGAGGTTATTGAAAATACCATGGTTTGGGTCAGGTGCACCTTAGTCTTCAAGCTGACATCTTTGCTCTTCAACACTTTAAAAAGGTCTTGTGTAGCAGATTTGCCTAATGCAATAAGTCGTTTAATTTCTTGACTGCTGCTTCCTTGATTGTTGATAGTTGATCCAAGAAGAATGAAGTCATTGACAACTTCAATCTTTTCTTTGTTGATAAGAATGTTATTTATGGCTCCAGTGGTGAGGATTTTTGTTTTCTTTACATTGAGATGTAATCCATACTGAAAGCTATGCTCTTTGATCTTCATCAGTAAATATTTTAAGTCCTCTTCATTTTCATCAAGCAAGGTTGTATAATCTGCATATCACAGGTTGTTGATTAGTCATCCTCTAGTCCTGATGCCACATTTTTCTTCATATAACCCAGATTCGCAGATTATTTGCTCTGCATATAAGTTGAATAAGTATGGTGAAAGGATACAACCTTGTTGCACACCTTTCTTAATTTTAAACCATTCAGTTTTCCCATGTTCTGTTCAAATAACTGAGTCTTGGTCCTTGTACAGATGACTCATGAGCAAAATTAAGTGTTCCGGAATACTCATACTTCATAATGTTGTCCATAACTTGTCATGATCCATACAATCGAAAGCTTTTGCCTAATCAATAAAACACAGGTAAACATTTTTCTGATATTCTTTACTTTCAGCCAAGATCATTCAGACATCAGCAATAATATCTTTCATTCCAAGGCCTATTCTGAATCCAGCTTGAACCTCTGGAAGTTCTCTGTCAATGTATGCTTTCAGCCGTTTCTGTATTACCTTTAGTAAACTTTACTTGCATGAGATATCTAAGAGATTGTCCAATGATTTCCGCATTCTGTTGGGTCACCTCTCTTTGGAATGGGCACAAATATGGACCTCTTCCAATCAGATGGCCAGATAGTTGTCTTCCAAATTTCTTGGCATAGATGAGTGAGTGCCTCCTGTACTGCTTCACTATTTTGAAAGATTTCAATTTTTCTTCCATTAGTTCCTAGTGCTTTGTTCTTTGTCAATTGCTTTAATGTACCTTGGAGGTGTTCTTTCAGTATCATTGGCTATTGATCATATGCTACCTCTTAAAACAGTTAAATGAAATTAGTCAGTCATAAAAGGACATATATTGCATAAGACCATTAAAAAAAAAAAAAAGAAAAGAAAAGAAAAAAACTTTGTTGGTTACCAAGAAAGAAAAGGAATAGTACAGCACAGTAAATAGATAATCACATCATAGTTTGGGGGAAAGGAGGGTAATACATAAAAAGGGGGAGGAGAATGGAAAAAGAAGTAGATAGGGAAACAGATAGGTTTGCATGGGCTAAATGGGTCAGGGGCAAATAGTGATGGATGCTCAACCTTGGAACAACAGAACTCTGGGATACAGGTATCGACTTATAGCCTGAATGGGTAAAAGTTGTTAAGATGCTGGAATGTCTTATGTATATTGGTTTCCCTTGCCTACAATTGTAAAACAGATACTTTTGTGAGACAGAAAAGAATAACAGGAAACATGATTACAGAAAGCTTGTAAGCCAGTTCAACCTATAACTGATTGGAATACCTAAAAGGAGTTCTAACACTTTCCCAGTGAAATAGGCTTCTTGTGCAGCCTTTCTAGTATATAGAACCTTAGGTGGAACCCTGTGCCTGATCTAGAACCTTCTGAGGTGGGACATTCCCACTTGAAAAGTCAAGCAAACCAGCCTAGAGTGTCTAGAGGAACAGAAGATACTTCTTGAAAGAAAGACCAGCAGGACACATCAAAAAGAAAAAAAATAGCAGTCTGATTGGGTACTACAAGAACAAGTAAGTTGTTTGCCTGGGAGCCATCAAGGCAAGCAATCAAGTCCTTTCAGGAAAAACAAAAAACAAAACAAAAAAAAAAAACCCTCCCCAAGATAGAAACTCAAAGGGAGCACAAGAGCAGGCATGTAAGCTTGCTTGAAATCATGTTGGTCTACTTGTGAGTGGAAATGGGGGAAAGAAAACAAGATATGGGCTGAGATTGACCATATTCCAAAGACTCCCATCGACCTTGAAATGAGAGAGAGAAGAAGGGCTGGTTGGTATGAAGTGTAGAGAGACTTGGGGTCTCCTGAACCCATGGACAAGGACCTAGCCATAGAGTTCTAGAGCTGAGAGTGAAGCATCCAGCTGATATGAAGTGAGGGAAGATGCACAATAATTCCTAAACTTGTAGATAGTACCCATTTGACCTAGCTTCGATGGCTTTTATGATCAGAACTTTAGTAGAGGAAGATAAAAAACAAAACAAAACAAAAAGATAGAGGAAAGAAGTGTAAATACCTACAATTTGATGAACTTGACCTATACTTATCGATGTAGTATCTCAAAATACCAACCTAGAGGGAGGGAATCTTCATATCAAGAATCAAACCTATCCTCTCTGTACACAGACAGGGTTGAGAGGGATGGGCAACTTAGACATTGGCTACCTAAAATGGGGGTGGTGGTGGTAGTAATAAAGGCATGGAGTGGCTGGCTTACAAGTTTTCAAAAAGGAGTATAGTTTCAGAGTGTGTGTGGGAAGGTAAATTCTCCACTGAATAGTTTTCGTCTTGTCTAGCTAGTCTGGTGAAAGGAGATGGGGATGAGATTCATTGATTTTATATTGAGTAATTGTTATTATACCCAATTTTGATTGTCAAAACTGTAAAGGTAAAACTGGTGTAACAAAAAGGAGGGAATAGTTAATCTTGCATTCCAGGAACAGAAGACCTTAAGACCATCAAGAGAGAAGAGGAAAAGCTCAATGTGGAACCATAATCAGAGAAGCAGTGACACCAGAGATGAAGGCAGAGGTGAAGACATGGCGAGAGTCAGCAGCTGATGACTCTCTAGACTCATAGGATGAGAAAATCTGTGTGCTGGCAGCCAGGAGACTGTCTTCCGGGATGTGCCATTTGGTTGTTTAAATAATTATATATCCCTGCATGTTTTTGTTTGTTTGTTTATTTATTGTACCTCCAAAAAGAGAGAGGGTTTTCTTGATAAAAGAAACAATCTATGATGATTTTATGGAAGATATGATACATGCGCTAGAGGATAGACTCACATTGACATGCATGAATAGATACGTAGCCAATATACAACTGGAGGGAGGTTGGGAGAGGAGAGATGGGGGTGGTGGGAGACACAGTGAGGAATGCAGTCGTTGGAGTGAATAGAGGTAATTGTTATTAACTGTTGGTGCATGGAGGGGATTGCAACAATATAACGAGGCAAAGTATATGATTTATTGAATACAAAACTGATGATCTACTCTGCAAACCTTCATTCAATTCACAATAAAAAGTTTTAAAAAAGAAAACCTTATGAATAGCAATGGAAAACTGTCAGATAGCACCAGAATATTGAAACACAATGAATATCACCAGAATACTGTCAGATACAGTGAAGGAAAAAGAGTATCTTAATTTGGAAGGCACTCAAAATACAGTTGGGGAAGAACTGCTTCCTCAAATGATAATCTGCTTTCCATAAGGTCAAGTGATTTAACCACATATAAATGTTTCATAACTACACCTAGACCAGTGTTTTACTAAACAATCATATAACATAGATTAGCCAAACTGACACATAAAATAAATTATCATTTGCATGATGTTGTTGCTGCTACTAGTTGCAATTGAGTCTCTGTTGACTCATGGAAACTTAATTTTCAATAACACAATCAATGACTATAAACATGTGCCTTGCCAGAGTAATTGCAAGAATGAAATTAAATAGAAGCTCAATATTATCAGTCAAGACAAAGTCAGGGACTGATGGCAGAACAGAACATCAATTGTTGATGTGCAAGTTCAAATTGAAGCTGAAGGAAATGAAAGCAAGTTCAAGAGAACCAAAGCACAGCCCTTAATACAGTCAAGAATTTATAGGGTATTTCAAAAATAGGCTTGATGTATGGAGCTCTGGTAGCGTAGTGGTTACGAATCGGGCTGCGAACCTTAAGGTCAGCGGTTCGAAACTACCAGCCGCTCCGTGGGAGAAAGATGAGGCTTTCTACTCCCGTAAGGATTTACACCTTCGGAAACCCTGTACAGGGTCGCTATGGGTCGGAACCGACTCGACGGCACTTAACAACAACAACAACACCTAAAACTAATGATTAAATATCAAGAGCGTATGATGTTACCTGGGTATTTTTTTCATAAATATCCATTATCATATTGCTGTCCCTTCTATTCCTAGATTGCTAAGTGCCTTTCTAACATTATTTAACACTATTATGTGGCTTTCTCCATCCTTTATATTAACATTTTATATTACAGTGATTAATTTTCTTACATTAACCTACCTGTGCTCCTGGATATATCTTCTTTGGTCATGGTATATAATCTTTTTAGTGATGTTAGATAAATTTTGTTGAGGAGTTTACATTTATGTTTTTTGGAGATATTAGTTTATATTTTAATAGTCTTTTAGTTTCTTCATCTGCCTTTGGGATCAAGGTAATGCTGACCTCATAAAATGACTTAGGAAGTGTTCCCTCCTCTTTTATTTTTCTGGAAGAGTTTGAGCAACATTGGTGTTAATGGTTTTTAAATTGTTTGATACAATTCACTAATGAAACAGTTTGTTCCTAAACTTCTCTTTATTGGGATGCTTTTGATTGCTAATTCAACTAATTCAATCAAACAAACACAATTTGGTATAAATCTATTGAGATTTTCTATTTCTTCATGAGTCAATTTATGTAATGTATGTGTTTCTAAGAATTTTTCTACTTCATCCAGCTTGTCTATTAGTTTACAATGTTCATAGTAATTGTTTATAAGTTTTCATTTTATATGAGTGATGCTATTGTTCCCACTTATATTTATACTTTTATATATTGATATCTTCTATCTTTTCTCCTTATCAAGTTAACTAGTTTTGTTTATTTTATTGCTTTTTAAAAGAAACAACATTTTTTATTGTCTCTAATATTTTTCTATCCTCTAACTCATTTATCTTCTTCTTTCTAATATTTACTATTTTCTTCCTTCTGATGACTTTGTGGAACAGTTTTCTCTTCTTTTTCAAGATCCTCAATGTGACAACACTGAAAGAAAAAACAAAGAAAATTCATAAACAAAAATAACTCATCCCAGAAAATTATGCCAAACAAAGAAACTATTAAAAACATACATACATGCACACACGCACACACAAAGCATAGCAGAATGGCAGCAGAAAATTCATACCTACTGATAATCACACTTTGTTGTCGTCAGGTTCCATCAAGTCGGAATGGACTCATAGCGACCCCATACACAGCAGAATGAAACAATCTCCAATCCTGGGCCCACCTCACTACCGCTGCCACACTTGATGCCATCAATGATGCCACCTGGCCGATACATCTTGTTGGGGATCTTCCTCTTTTTCTCTGACCCTCCATCTTACCCAGCATGACATCCTTCTCCAGCGACTGTTCCCTCCTGACAATATGTCTAAAATATGAGAGATGAAGTTTAGCCATCTTGGGCTCCAAGGAGCACTCTGGTTGCACTT
>NW_006408685.1:2733111-2745751 GCF_000296735.1 Chrysochloris asiatica | reverse complement strand
ATACCACAGAACACCAGGCAAAGCAGATCCAGGGCAGAGCTCCCAAACTCGGAATCACAGAGATAGAAATATTTAAAAGGTTTGAATGCTTATAGATAATGGGACTTGTAGCAAAAGTAAGAAATTGCATACTTTTGAATCTGGTGGTCTCGGTGGCCCTGAACCGATAACTTGGGTGAAACCAAATTGCAAGACTAAGTGAGGGAGCAGACACACCATGAAACAATGCCGTGAGGACCTCGGAGCAAAGGTGGACAATATACTATGTTGGTTTTGCTTTGTTCTGATTTCTTTTCTTTTTTTGGGGGGTGGGGTGGTGGGGTATCTGTTCTTTGACACACACTCCCAACTGTTTGTACACCTCCATTCTGGTGACTAGAGGGGGTGCCTGAATGAATGGACACCACCCACCATCACCACTGCTGGGTACTTCTGCCATGAATGCACACAGATACACTCTGCGCAAGAGCTGGCCCTGAATTGTTGTGGGTTTTGTTTTGTTTTGTTTTGTTTTTTAAATACAGAGAAAGCTAGGACAGGGCTGTATACAGGAAAACAGAGTTTAAAAACAAAACAAGCCAAAAACAAAATGAAATCCTGAGGTACAGCATTATACCCAACAGTGGCATGTTGAAATCTCTCAGGCAGCTTTTAAGGCAAGAAGCTAAAAAGAGGACATTAAAGTCATACTCATATTAGGCTACAGATTTTTTTTTTTATCCTCTCCCTCCTCTCCCTTTTCTATGATTATACACTACAGTGTTCAGTCTAGTTTTGTCTTTTTGTTGTTGTCATTGCTTTTGTGGTATTTTCTTTCTTTCTTTCTTCCTTTCTTTCTTTCTTTCTTTCTTTCTTTCTTTTGCTGGTACTGTTTTCCTGTTGTATGCTGTCCCTTCCACTTTTGGGGAGTCTTTCTCTCCCTATATTACCCAAGAAAAGACAGCAACTGCTGCCATATAGTCAAGCTACAACAACATTCTATAAAATACCAAAACCCAGGCAAGAACCAATACCAACAGCCATATATCATGGAGGCAGAAAACACCTGTGAAAGTTACTATGAGTTAAGCAATAATAAGAGTGAAAATGGAAGCCCACATCCTGATCACATCTTTCTGTAAGCAATCAGCATAAAAAATACCAAAACACATACTCAATTATGTATTAAAGCCACAGATAAACACTAAACATGTCCAAGAAGCATAAGCAGATGACCGTATCAAAACATGTCCAGAAACAAGATACAATGTCTGAAACAAATAACCTAAAGGTAGACCTAAATTCCATTCTGGGAGGAGGATAGGCCTTGGAAATTCCTGAGAAGGAATTCAGAAAAATGATTATAAATTTTTCAAAACACTTTACATTGGAGTTGAGAAAAATAAGGAAGATGTCAGGGAAATGCTAAAGGAACAATCAAATAAGATAGATACATTATTGGAAATCATTTAAAACCTACAGAAAGAGGTCCAAATGATCAATAATAGAATATGAGAAATAGACAATACTCTGAAATGGTAAAAGAGCAGAATAGAAGAGATGGAAGGCAGAACCAGTGAGCTGGAAGACAAATCTCTCAATAACACTAAGATAGAGGACCAAAGAGAGAAAAAGGTTTAAAAAAAAAAAAAACTGCAGAAGGTCTGAGATTCATGTTGGACAACCTGAAGTGGAATAACTTAATAATTATCAGCATTCCAGAACAAGAAGAATCACACAAGTCCACAAAGGAAATAATTGAAGAACTGCTGGAAAAAAATTTCTCTAACATCCTGAAAAGTGAAAAGATAAACATTCAAGAAGCTCAATGAACCCCAGGAAAGATAGACTCCAAAAGAAAATCACTGAGATATATCATATTCAAGCTCTCCAAAATCAAAGATAAGGAGACACTCCTGAAAGCAGCTAGGGAAAACAGAAGTGTTACATACAAAGGCAAGCAAGTCAGATTAATCTCGGATCTTTCAGCAGGAACCATGCAAGCAAGAAGGCAATAGGGAGATATATATAAAATCCCGAAAGAAAAAAACTGCTAACCAAGAATCCTTTATCCAGCAAAGCTATCAATAAAATAGAACATTGTAATCAAAACATTCAGGATAAACAGAAACTAAGAGATTTTACCAAAGCCAACTCTGTGCTACAAAATATCCTAAAGGGAGTTCTGTGGACTATCAGGTAACCTCAAAGAAAGTTGATAGTTCACAACTTATCATGAAAATGAAGATCCAAGTACAACAAGAACAGAAAACAACCAGAGATTGGCATACATGGCAGCATCTCCCAGAATTAAATCAACAGAAGGACGAGTCCAGAACAGAACAAAACTATAAGAACAAATGCACAGAATCTGGGAGGTCAGCCTATGATGTAGACAGCATATGTTTTCTTATCCATTCTGCTATTTTCTTTTGATTGGTGCATTTAATCCATTGACATTCAGTGTAATTACCAATAGATATTAATTAATTGCTGTCATTTTGTTTGCCTTGTTGTGGTGCTGCTGATTTTTCTCTTTTGCAAGCCTTCCTGTGGTGAGTTCATGTTTTTTGCTATGTTCTTTCTTGTCAGTTTCATCATAATTTTAATGTATGCATGATTTTCTTGGATTTTCTTTTACTTGATATGTTGTGAACTATTAATTTTCTTTGAGGTTACCCTATATTCTATTAAATTTTTCCTCCATTTAAATAAAGCAGTCTATTTTATCCTGAAATCTGCTTGACTTTCCCATCACCTGGATCTCTGTTTCTCTGGTTTTCCATTCTTTCACATTGTAATTGTTTTGATCATAGACAGACATCCCAGATTCTCTGAATTTGTTCTTGTAGTTTTTTTCTGTCCTGGAGTCTTCCATCTGTCGATTGACTTTTGGATGGTGCTTACACATATGTCAATCTCAGGTTTTGTCTATTTTTGTTGATTCTCAGTTCAAAGAACTTCCTTTAGGATGGTTTGAAGTGTTGGGTTGGCTGAGACAAAGTCCTTTAGCCTCTGTTTATCCTGGAATTCTTTGATTGCACATTTTCATTTGATTGACAGCTTTGCTGGGTAGATGATTCTTGTTCAGCAGTTTTTGTTTGTCATTTTAGGGTTTTATATATGTCTCCCCATTGCCTTCTTGCCTACATGGTTTCTGCTGAGAGATCAGATCTTAATATTATTTGCTTGCCTTTGTAGGTAACACTTCTCTTTTCCCTAGCTGCTTGCAGTATTCTCCCCTTGTCTTTGATTCTGGAGAGCTTGATTATGATATGTCTTGGTGATTTTCTATTGGAGTCTATCCTTCTTGGGGTTCGTTCAGCTTCTTGAATGCTTATTTTTTCATTTTTCAGGATGTTATGGAAATTTTCCTGCAGCTCTTCAGCTATCTCCTTTTCACTCTTCTGTGATCCTTCCTTTTCTGGAATTCCAGTAATCCTCAGGTTATTCCTCTTCATGCTGTCCCACATGAATGTTATACATTTTTTTTTTTTTTTTATTTTTTTTTTTTTTTTTTTTTTTTTTTTTTTTTTTTTTTTTTTTTTTTTCTTTAGCAGTATTAGATGATTTGTCTTCCAGCTAACTGGTTCTGACTTTCATCTCTTCAATTCTACTCCTTTGCTTTTTCAGTGTCTTGTGAATTTCTGATATTTTATTATTAATCATTTGAACTTATTTTTAAAGATTTTGAATTATTTCCAATGCTATTTCTATCTTCCTTGATTGTTCCTGTAGCACTCTACTGACTTCTTCCTTATTTTTCTAAACCCCTCTGTGCAGCATTTAGATGCACCTCAATATCATTTTCCTGAATCTCTTCTCAGGCAGTTCCAAAGCCTGTCCTCTTTCCAATGGGATGTCAATGTCTATCTCCAGCTCATTGGTTTCAAGAACTCTATCTTCTTTCTGGACATGAGCCAATATCTTCAGTTGTTTCTTTAGCATTTTCCATATTTAGATGTGTTTTCAGTAATTGGATGTATGTATATTGATATATTATTAAGATTTCTGATTGCCTCCAGGTAGATGTGATCAGGAGATGGGCTTCCATTTTTGCTTCCCTTATTACTCCACTCATAGTAATTTTAGCAGTTGTTGGCTATCTACCTGGTGTAAAGAAGCTGATATTAACTCATGTCCACATGGTGGGATTTCATACAGCGTAATTGTAGCTTGAGTCTATGACCACAATTGCTGTCTCCTCTTGGGTACCTTATGTACAGAAAGGGGCTCCTCAAGTTAAAAGGTGAACCAAAAAAATAAAAACAGAACCACATCAACAATAAAAAGCAAGATTAGATGCTAAAGTCTAGAATCTCTACCAAAGAAAAAGAAACCAGTAGCAAAATATAAGTAAGGCTTTAATGGCCCTCTTTTGGTTTCTTGCCTTTAAGGCCACCTGAGAAATTTCAAGATGTTACTGTTGTTCTTTATGAGGTAAATCAAGATTTAATTTTCTCCCAGTTTCCTTTTTTGTCTGTCTTTCTCCCTTCTTTAACCCTGTTCAGACATTTCTCCTAGTGAGAAAGAGCCCACAACTGGCTCAAATCTTTTTGGGAGTGACTTTCATCATAATCTATTCCCGTTGACTCCTCCCCATTCTTCAATTCTGGATCCAGTGGTCTTTGCTGAGTAGATCCATGCATATGTATGCATAGTAGACCCTTTTATGGGTTGGGAGGTGCACTATAGTCAACAGAGTGGGGCTGAGCAGAGAGAAGCGAATTAACAGAAAGAAAAAAAAAAATCTTCACACAATTATCTAAGGTGATTGGCCAGACCCTTGCAATGGGAACTCTCCCCTGTTCTTTTATCTGCTCCATGACAAGATGGCTGCTCTGGGACCCACTGGTAGCCAAAGATCAGAAAATACTACCTTTCTTATTTCTGCTACATATCCCACTGTCAGTAAGCTTTCAATCTTTCTAAATATTCCTTTATGTGTAGGGATAAATCTGAGAAGTCAGGAATGGACAGGCAGGAAGTACAAATTAATATTGTAATGACATGGAAGAAGTGGGAAGATTGATATTATATTGTATAAAGACATCCTGATTTTAATTAAATTAAGAAATAATTCCAATTTTAAAAAGGATTGTCCTGGTTATAGGTATTACAACTGCTGCAATGGCTGAGGCAATGAAGTTTCAGAAGATGAAACTCATGGCTATGAACACTCTTCAGGGAAATGAAATGGAATCAGAAACTGACGATCTTAATTCTAATACAGGTGAGTATCTTCAGAAATCCCAAGCAGATCATTCTGGGTTGGGAGAGGGGAAAGATTAAGGAGGAAAAGTGAATAATATACATACTTTGATTGTAAAAATATTGCAAGGAAGGGTGCTAAAACACTGCTGCTAATTTGCACACTACAGTTAGAAAACTCTCTGTAGCTACTTAGTTAAGTGAAGATGTTCATAGACTCCAGACATTATTGGCAGAGATTTTGAATAGGTAGTAATCAAAGGAAAATTTACTGAGAGAAGAGAAGGATTTCTTTGGAGTAGAATGCCCCCTTCCTTCTTTCTAATTTTCTTTTTCTCTCTCTTTGTCTTTCTCTTTTTTCCTGTGTTAAGTGTACCTTGGTTTTGATTATAAAGCCCCTCATATCTGTTTTGAAAGCAAGTGGGATGACATCTCTCAACATACATGAATGAACACACACACACATACAAACATACATGCATGCTAAGCTAAATGTCGTTGAGTCTATTCTGACTTATAATGACCCTGCCTAATGTTTCTGAGGAATGGTTGGTGAGTTTGAACCACCGACTTTGTTGTTTAAACCAACCTTACATTATAGTGCATTATCCTGCAGCACCACTCCAGGATTCCATACATGCAAAAGGGAATAGATAGATAGTCCTGGTGTGGCACTGTTGGTTAATTCGTTGGACTGCAAAGATAGTTTGAACAGCAAGGTTGGCAGTTCAAGATCACCAGCCACTCCTTGGAAACCCTATACAGGGTTGCTATGAGTAGGAACTGACTCGACAACAGTTAACAACAACAACATATGTACACAAATGTTGTAACAGTGGGCCATCAAGTTGATTCCACAGTGACCCTGTATAAGGTTTCTGAGAAGTTACTGGTGAGGTTGCTGCTGACTTTACAGTAGCAGTCCTGTAATTATTATACAGCACCACCAGGACTCCATATGTTTGTGAGTATATATATATGGTTTCATTTTATGGGGGAAGAGAAGAGGCAGCCAAAGATGATCTTAGTAGCCACAGGTTTTAATCTAATTCTGCTGTTAAATTCAATATAGTTTGACAGGCAGATTAGTAGCCTCCTTACCTCCAAACTTTTAGGCTCCTGAAAGTTCAAACGTGGTGGGGCTTTATTATGGAGGGATGAAGGAAGATGAATTAAAGAGGAAAGTTGATGCATGACATATGTATGAAGAGCTATTCTGATTTCAATATATCATGGATCTGTTCAGTTAAAGTTATTGTGCATTGTGAATTACAGAATGAGAATTACTCTTCAACCAGCGTTCATACTGGTATTTTCTTTCTATATAACACAGGTGCAAATTACTGAGGAATCAATGAATAGTCCCTGTTTTTACTGACTAGACAGTAATTGAAGGAGCTCTAGTAGTGTAGTGGTTATGAATCGAGCTGCTAATCTCATGGTCTACAATTCAAAATTACCAGTGGTTCTGTGGGAGAAAGATGAGGCTTCCTGCTCCCATAAACCCTATATAGGGTTTCTATGAATGCTATCCAACTCCATAACACATAACCATCAGAAGCATCACCAAAACAATAATTGAGAGCAGCCCAGAGATTAGATAAAATTAACACTAAAAATAAGCATAAAAAGAAAAATGCAACAACTAGTTATCAGTTACTGTGTATTAAGTATAACATATGGTATTTCTTTTAATTCTAACTAAAAGTGTGAGAAAAACCAGTTTATAAATTCCAATTTATAGTTGCGGAAACTCAGACATATAGAAGTTAAGCTTTGTCCATAGTCATAAAGCTAGTAAATGGCAATGTTAAATCTCAATCTCGTATCCAGTTAAATCCTAAATACTTACTCATTCAACATTCTATCTCTTCTTCAATGCTGTTTTGTTATGCAGATTTGATATTATAGAAGCCCTGCAATAAAAAGTTGTTTTTAAAACAAAGCTACAGAGATAAAATTGATGGTCTCAGCTCACGCTATGTTAAGTGCCACTGAGCTAGTTCCAATTCATAGTGACCCTGTATAGGGTTTCTGAGGAGTGGCTGGTGGGTTTGAACTGCTGACCTTATAGTTAGCAGTCCAATGCTTATCCTACAGCATGATACCAGGATGTGCAAGTCTTAAAGTGTCTTAAAAGTGTTGATAGTGACAATGGTTGCACAACTAGAAAAATGTAATCAATCTCACTGAATTTTGCATGTAGAAAGTGTTGAATTGGTACATGTTTTGCTGTGTATATTCTAAAAACAGAAAAATACATAACATTTTTAAAAAGTGATCAACATTTGACAGGAATCCTCTTATAATTCAATATTGTTACAGAATAATGTTTAGTAACAATAAAAATTAGGTCTCCTGCAATAATTTCTGTTATGTTTATCTCAGATAAACAAGTTTCTGGGAAAACTGTCTACAGAATTTCTTGGTTATATCTTTTAATAAGAAACATAAACACTTTAAAATATACACTGGTGGCTTAATTTATAACTTACAAATTTGTAGTATTTTTAACAAGTTTTGTTCTGTTGTGAATAGGGTCGCTATAAGTCGGTACTGACTCAATGGCACCTAATAACAAAATAGCCTGGCTTAACACTGGATATTATTCATCATTGTGATGAAAAAAATAATAATAATTAGGGTTCTACCTGTGTATGATGTTAGACTTGTTGCTAAATAAATAGAATTACTATAGTCAGTATCCTTGATCATGCAGATATAGCAGCTAAATTATACTGATCTTGAAGTAGCAAAAGGAAGCTTATTTGAAATATTACTATTACTGTTACTAATACAGATATAAATGAAGAAATAATAGTTTTTTCAAAGTCTGCCAAATCTTTGCTCTGTTGGAAAACAGTATACAACCAATCTCCAAAAAAGCATTTGTAAATGGAAATTTATCTCAAGATAAGTTTGTGAAATGGTAGACTAATATCTTTTTGATACCCTTTTGGATTAACAGTTAGACTGTTAAGGGCAAAGTTGGCTGATCAAATTCACCAAACTCTCCATGGGAGAAAGATGAGGCTCTCGCTCCTGGAAATATTTAGCATTGCAGAAACCCTATATGAGATTGCTATAAGTTGGAGTTGACTCAATGGCACTGGGTTTTCAGTTTGGAATCTCAGGATTTACACTGTTTGAAATGTGTTGTTTGAATTGTTTGAGACCAAAGACTGTGCCTAGTATAAATATATTTTCCCAACTTTCATGACTGCCAGCTTTGATCAACGTTAGTGCTTTCCAAAATGGGGTACAGGAGGGTGTATATTGATATTTAACAACATTAATTAAAATTAAACTACTTTCTGGTTAAGAGAATGCCTTTCTGAGTGTCTGTAGTTCAGATACAAATGTGAAATCAGACAATAAGCCAAAAGAGAATCTATGTCTTTGAAAATAACTAAGGCTCTATTTACAAAGTATATATAAGATTCAATTAGTCAAAATAAAATCAATCACTTCAATAATAGTGTTCAATCAATTGAGTTTTGAGGTGTCATACTAAAGAAAGCACATTAAAAGTTTTCCATCACTTGTGTGTTCTAGATAGGGTTTGATTACTCAATAATTAAGGTAAGCATAAGTTTGTGCTTACTTATCTGTAGTAAATAGTTTCACATGGTTTTCACCAAAGGACAAACTTGTGGAACTGTTCACTACAGATAGTAAGTACACACAAGTAATCTATACTTACCTGGTTTACTGGGCATTCCATCCCTCTCAGGGACTGTAATTTGAAAAGAGACTGATTTTCTATGGGTGCTGTGGAGTTAATTAGACAGATGCCAACTATACCTAGAAAAAGAATCACTGATGTGGTGAAAAAAAAAAGTGAAAACTTTCACTACAGGTTAATAAATGAGCACAAGTAAACCTGTGTTTACTTTGCTTATTGAATGATCAGATACTCAATAGAGTTTGAGCAATATATTATCATCTAATGCAGTTATTTTTCAGTTTTGATGATGCAAATTCCATTGGCATATCTTTAGCAAGTAATACCTATTCCTTAAAGATCCATTGTGTGAATGAAATATCATTGTGACTAGTGACCATTTCTAATCCACTCCACAGTGGATTAAATTTATCCTTAAATAGAAATCTTAACAAAATTCAGTTGTATTCATATTTAATAAACATCCACATGTATAATATTCTAACAGTGAAAATGTCAATATTTTAACACTATGAAGAGAAAGGAATCTTGGTGTGGTGCTGTGGGCTAATGCTCTGGACTGCAAAGTTGTTTGAGCCACAAGGTTGGTGATTCAGGCTCACCAACTGCTAATTGGAAACCCTATATAGGGTCACTATGGGTCAGAAACGACTTCACAGTACTTAATAGCAACATGAAGAGAAAAGATGACAATCTGACTTTCAAATGTTTATTATACAAGAAGGCTTCAAAAAGATCAAGGAAAAATAAAATGAAAAGATATTAATATTGTTCCATTAAATTTTTGAAGCCCCCTTGTATGCTGGTGATATTTTGAAGTCCAATTGGTTTTGACACATAAGGATACTATATAGGGTTATCATGGCTTTTAAGCTTTGCAGGAGCAGAAAGCCTCATCTTTCTTCTGCAGAGCATATGGTGGGCTTGAACAGCTGACCTTTTGGTTCACAGTCCACTGCTCAACCTACAAAGCCACCATGCTCCCCCTATGAAAACTAAGTGAAATACAAGAAAAACTATGAATATATAAATTGCTACCCTTTAAAGTGACAGTTTTGACATAAAACCAAATGGCCACTACTCGTCTGTCTGTCATATGGTGGTGGCTTGTGAGTTGCTATGATTCTGAAAGCTATGCCACCGGTATTTTAAATAACCCGCAGGGTCACCCAGGGTGGACAGGTTTCAGATGCGCTTCTAGACAAAGACAAACTAGGAAGAAAGAGTGACAAAATACTTCCGAATCTTTAGTTACTGAAAACTTTATGAATAGCAGAGAAATACTGTCAGATAAAGTGCCGGGAAATGAGCCCCTCAGGTTGGAAAGCACTCAAAATGCGACTGGGGAAGAGATGCCTCTTCAAAGTAGAGTTGATGCGAATGGAATTAAGCTCGTGGGAGAAAAGTCCACAGAACCTTCTTTTGCTGATGGAGCACAACTCAAAATGAAGAGAAACAGCTGTAAACATCCATTGAAAATTGGAACATGGAATGTATGAAGTATGAATCTGGGAAAATCGGAAGTTGTAATAATGAAATGGAATGCATAAACATCGATATCTTAGGCATTAGTGAGCTGAAATGGACTGGTATTGGCCATTTTGAATCTGAGAGCCACATGGTTTACTATATGCCAGGAATGACAAATTGTAAAGGAATGGTGTTGTGTTCATCGTCAAAAAGAACATATCCAGATCAGTCATAAGGTACTATGCTGTATGTAATAGGATAATATACAAGCGCTTACAGGGAGGCCCAGTTAATACCACTATTATTCAAATTTATGCAACAACCACTAAAGCCAGTGAGGATGAAATAGAAGAGTTCTATCAACTTCTTCAATGTGAAATTGATCAAACATGCAATCAAGATGTATTGCTCATTATTGGTGATTGGAATGCAAAGGTCAGGAGCAAAAAGGAATGACCAGTAGTTGGAAAATGTGGCCTTGGTGATAGAAATGATGCTGGAGAACAAATGATAGAATTCTGCAAAACCAATTATTTGTTCATTTCAAATACTTTCTTTAGACAGCGTAACAGACAACTATACATATGGACGCCACCAGATAGAATACATAGAATTCAAATTGACTACATCTGTGGAAAGAGAAGATGGAAAAGCTCCATATCATCAGTGAAAAGAAGTCCAGGGGCAGACTGTGGAACAGATCATCAATTACTCATATGCAAGTTCAAACTGAAGCTGAAGAAAATGAAAACAAGTCCACGAGAGCCAAAATATGACCTTGAATATGTCTCCCCTGAATTTAGAGATCATCTGAAGAACAGATTTGATACATTAAACACTAAAGACTGAACACCAGAAAAGTTGTGGGATGACATCAAGAACAGCATATGTGAAGAAAGCAAAAAGTCATTAAGAAGACAAGGAAGAAATAAAAGGTCAAAATAGATGTCAGAAGGGACTTTGAAACTTGCTTTCCAGCACAGAGATGCTAAAGCTAATGGAAGAAATGAGGAGCTCCTAGAGCTGAGCAGAAAATTTCAAAGATCAGCTAAAGAAGATAAAGTCAAATATTATAATAAAATGTGCAAAGATCTGGAATCAGAAAACCAAAAAATGAAGAACACGCTCAGCATTTTTCAAGCTGGGGGAACTGAAGAAAAATTTTGAGCCTCGACTTTCATTATTGAAAGATTCTCTGGGCAAATTATTGAATGATGCACAAAGTGTCAAGAGAAGATAGAAGAAATACTCAGGGTCACTGTATCAAAAGGAAATGGTTCATGTTCAACTGTTTCAAGAGGTAGCATATGATCAAGAGCCAATGAAACTGAATGAGGAAGTCCAAGGTGCATTGCAGGAACTGGCAAAGAACAAGACACCAGGAATTGATGGAATAAAAATTGAAATCTTTCAAGAAAGTGAGGCGGCATAGAAGGAACTCACTCATCTCTGCCAAGAAATTTGGCAAACAACTATCTGGCTGACTGATTGGAAGAGATCCATATTTGTGCCCATTCCAAAGAGAAGTGACTCAGTGGAGTGCGGAAATCATCAGACTATCTCTTTGATATCTCAAGCGAGTAAAGTTTTGCTAAAGGTAATACAGAAATGGCTACAATCACACGTTGACAGACAACTTCCAGAGGTTCAAGCCGGATTCAGAAGAGGCCGTGGAATGAGAGATATCATTACTGATGCCTGATGGATCTTGTCTGAAAGCAGAGAATATCAGAAAGATGTTTATCAGTGCTTTACTGACTACGCAAAGGCTTTCGATTGTGTGGATCATGACAAGCTATGGACAACATTGAGAAGTATGAGTATTCCGGAACACTTATTTGTAGTCATGAGAAATCTGTACCTGGACCAAGAAGCAGTTGTTTGAAGAGAACATGGGAACACTGAATGTTTTAAAATTAAGAAAGGTGTGCAACAAGGTTATATTCTTTCACCATATTTATTCAACCTGCATGCTGAGCAAATAATCCAAGAAACTGGGTTCTATGAAGAAAAATGTGGCATCAGGATTGGAGGAAGACTCATTAACAATCTGCGGTATGCAGATGATACAACCTTGTTTGCTGAAAGTAAAGAGGACTTAAAACATTTACTGATGAAGATCAAAGAGCACAGCCTTCGGTATGCATTATATCTCAATATGAAGAAAACAAAAATCCTCACCACTGGACCAATAAACAACATTCTTATCAACTGAGAAAAGATTGAAGTTGTCAAGGACTTCATTCTTCTTGGATCAACTATCAACACTCATGGAAGCAGCAGTCAAGAGATCAG
>NW_006408685.1:2731628-2733011 GCF_000296735.1 Chrysochloris asiatica | reverse complement strand
TTCTTTCTTTTTCTAGTCGAGTTCTGATCATCCAGCCATCAATGCCAGGACAAGTGGATACTATCTGCAAGTATGGGTGTTCTTGCACATTTCCCCTCATGTCATATCAGCTGGACGCTTCACTCTCCACTCTAGTCCTCTGTGGCCATGTCACTTCCTCTGGGCCCAGAAGTCCCCGGGTCTTCCCATATTGCTGGCCAATTCAGGTCTCCACCCGGGTTCACATGGGTCTATTGAATGTTGTTGGGTTTAGCTCACAACTTCAATGCTGTTTTTTCTTCCACTTCGCCTTATTGGTGACCAACGTGGTCACCAGCCAGACCACATGCCTGCTCATATATTCCCCTTGAGTCTCAGTCTTGGAAAGGGGTTTGCTTTGAGGGGTACCGACCACTTGCTTTGATGGCTCCCAGGAAAACTGCTTACTTGTTCTTGTAGCAATCAATCAGAATTACATTATTGTTTCAATTTTTTTTCCTGCCAGTCTTTCTTTCACGGAGTATCCTCTGTTCTTATAGCCTCTCCAGGCTGGCGTACTATTCCTTTCCAGTAGAAATTTCCTAACTCAGTCAGCTCTGGATGGGGTTCTAGATTCCACGTATGGTCTTGTGCAATGTAAAGGCTCCACAGGAAGCCTCTTTCACTGGGCAACTACTAGCCCCTTTAAGATATTCCAATCAGTTATAGGCTGAAAGCAGATGTACAAGCTTTCAGTACTGATGAGTCTGGCTATTCCTCTCTCCCCACCTCAAATGCCTATTTTACAATGGTAGACAAGGGAAAACAAGATTTAAAAGAAAGTCAAGCATCTTAAGATTATTCTCCTCTTTTACCCTTTCAAACCATGCCTCAATCATTGTATTCCGGAGCCCTGTTGCTTCAAGTTTGTGCATAAGTCCTCATTTACCTCTGTTCCACTTAGCCCATGCGAACCTGCCTAAGTGTTCTTCCATCAGGCTTGTTCTTCCATTCCCCTCCCCCTTCTTGTGTATTGCCTCTCCGACCCCCCTGCATCCCCAAGCTATCCTGTGTCTATTCCCTACCCTGTGCTCTATTTTCCCCTCCCTCCCTACCCTTCTCTCACCCCATACATCCTAGTGATCAGCAAATATATATATAATATTTCCCCCTTTTAGTGTGGGTTGATCCAAGAAGAATTAAGTCCTTGACAACTTCAATCTTTTCTCCCTTGATAAGAATGTTGTTTATTGGTCCAGTGGTGAGGATTTTGTTTTCTTGACATTGAGATGTAAATCCATACTGAAGGCTGTGCTCTTTGATCTTCATCAGTAAATGTTTTAAGTACTCTTTACTTTCAGCAAGCAAGGTTGTATCATCTGCATATCGCAGATTGTTAATGAGTCTTCCTCCAATCCTGATGCC
>NW_006408685.1:2729748-2731528 GCF_000296735.1 Chrysochloris asiatica | reverse complement strand
TTTTGGAAGAAGTGCAGCCAGAGTGCTCCTTAGAGGCCAAGATGGCCAAACTTCGTCTCTCATACTTTGGACATATTGTCAGGAGGGAACTGTTGCTGGAGAATGATATCATGTTTGTGTTTGTTAAGATGGAGGGTCAGAGAAAAAGAGGAAGATCTCCAACGAGATGGATTGGCCATGTGGCAGCATGGATGAACTCAAGTGTCGCAACAGTAGTGAGGTTGGTCCAGGATAGGACATTGCTTCGTTCTGCTGTGAATAAGGTTGCTATGAGTCGGTTCTGACTCGATGGCACCTAACAACAACAACCACAAAATGAGATAAAGTACTAGACTGCAAGTTCCTTTTGAACCATAAATCGGGGGTTCAAACTCATTTCCTGCTCTTAGAAACCCTATATTGGGTTGCTATGAAATAAAACTGACTCGACCACACTTAACAACAACTTCAACAACAACACAATGGAATGTGATCTTCTGGTGTGTGGATCTAGGATAAGCATTAGACTGCTAACTACAAAGTCATTGGATCAAGCCCACCAACAGCTCTTTGGAAGCTCTATACAGTGTCATTATGAGTCAGAACTGATTGAACAGCACTGGAAAACAACAACAAAATGGAATGTGATACACTGGAACAAGATTACTAAAGTACTGCAAGAACCTAGAGAAAGAAGAAATTTCTTCCGAGTAAGAATCAGGAGGACTCCTGGTGTGAGGCTACAGAATCAGCACTGGACTGTGAGGCACAATGTCAGCAATTCAAACCCAAAAGCTGCTCCACAAAAACCCTATATGGGTACACGATTAGTCAGAACTTACTTGACAGCACTTGACAACACGAATCAGGAAGAGATACAAGTGTATGATGTGTTTTGGGGACCTGTCTTTGAAGGATGTAAAATTGAAAAGCTAGAAAATGAAAGATCTAGAATTATGTCAAGGAAGCTGTACTACTTTCAAGGGCAGTCATTTATAAACAGTTGTACTCAGAACTCTCAGGTTATCACAGGTCTTTGTGTAAGAGTTGAGGGGATGGTTTGAGAAATGTTACATTTGAAAACTGGAATGTTTTTGGCTTATTGAATTCATGGATTAACTATAAATCACCTATTGTTTACATTTTTATTGATAAATATTTCTAAAATTAAAATGTAAAGCTCTAGACTCTATTTTACAGTAATATGCAGGATAAACAAATATCCATAAGGTAGTCAAACACATAAACCTTTTAAAACACTCAAATTCAATCTTTTCTTCTCCTTTGGACTAACCCATTTCATATGCATATAACCTTGGGCCTCTCACAGGATATATTCCAGTAGGCCCTCCTGACAGATCAGTTATCTTTTTAAAGCAGCCTAACATAAGCTTCAGGCAACTACAGCAACTCTCCTTTCAGCTTAAGTATTTTACCTCCTGCCTCTTCAATCTTTCACTTACAAAACCTCATAAGTGAATAGGTCTAGAGCCATTGCAATGAATCACACTCCTGATGTCAGCTACTTAAACTAAATGAGAACCATGTCTGACTTCCTCTGACTCCACAAGAGGGAAAGAGGACCAAACTCAAAATCAGTCCAAGGCATATTGCTATGAAGTGGTGGTCAAACATGCCTCCACCTTATTTCATGGCCTTTAAAAGGAGCTCTGGTAGCATAGTGGTTACAAACTGGGCTGCGAGCCGCAAGGTCAGCAGTTCGAAACTACCAGCTGTTCCGCGGGAGAAAAATGAGGCTTTCTGCTCCCATAAAGATTTACAGCCTCGGAAACCCTGTACA
>NW_006408685.1:2719272-2721571 GCF_000296735.1 Chrysochloris asiatica | reverse complement strand
TCAAAGAGATTGTCCGATGATGTCCACATTCCATTGGGTCACCTCTCTTTGGAATGGGCACAAATATGGATCTCTTCCAATCAGTCGGCCAGATAATTGTCTTCCAAATTTCTTGGCAGAGATGTGTGCCTCCTGTGCCACCTCACTATCTTTTTATTAATTATTATTTTTTATTTACTTATTTATTTATTTTTAATGTTTTATTGTGAATTGTGTGATAGTCTGCATGGGAGAACATCAGCTTTACACTCATTCCATTATCTATCATTTCATTGGCATAATTACCCTCCCATCCATGCATCCTCACCCAACCAAGGGGTGTACCCTGTAAGCCTGCACCCTCCCCCCACCACAGTCCTCAGCCCCTTTCCATCTCCTGATCCTGAGTCCCCAGATCCACCATCTCTTGACGTCGTCTTCCCTGCCTCCATCTCAGGCCTCACCACCTCTCTGGGTAGGATTCCGCTCTTTGCTCTTCTCCATCGATGGTCCCAGGGTCCTTCGCTCCTAGATTGACAAGTTAATCACTCCCCTCTTTGATACAAAATGTCCATCTTTAGATTTCCAACCCTCACAATCAGTCCTGATAATTATTCACCATTGCATCACAAGAGATCCATCTATATTTCGTTTCATCAACCCTTCCTGGACAGGCTGGACACTATTCACTGGAGATTCTACCTTCCTCCACACCCTTTGGATCTAGGTTCCCTCTTGAAAGCTTGTAAGCTAGTCACCTCTTGTCTTTGTATCCCTCCCCCCATTTTGCATAGCCAGTGACCAAGTTGCCCATCCCTGTCTACCCTTTGTGTGAAGGGGGTGGGAATAGTTCTTGCAGCAGGGGTTTGTTTCCTTTTTTGAGCTACTGCATTCATAGGTGTTGTTGTTGTTGTTGTTATGTGCCATGGAGTTGGTTCTGACTCATAGGGACCCTACACAGGGTTTCCGAGGCTGTAAATCTTTACGGGAGCAGACCGCCTCATCTTTCTTCCACGAAACTGCTGGTAGCTTTGAACTGCTGACCTTGCGGCTCGCAGCCCAATTCGTAACCACTACGCTACCAGAGCTCCTTTATTGAATTGTATCAGATGACGCTTTTTTTTTTTTTTTCCCCCTCCTCTTCTTTCTTCTTCGGGTTGAGCTCTGTTTATCCAGTTATTGAAGTCCGGTCAAATGGGTATCATCTGCAAGTGTGGGTGTTCTTACATCTCTTTTTATCAGCTGGCCGCCCCACTCTCCACTCTAGACCTCTGTGGCTGAGTCATTGACTCTGAGCCCATGAGTCTCCAGATGTTGCCTCACTACTGGCCAACCTGGTCTCCACCCGGGTTCACAGTAGTTTGCTGAACGATGTAGTGCTTAGCTCGCCCCTTCATTGATGTTCTTCAGGTCACTTCCCCTTCTGGGTGACGTACGTGGTTGTCAGTCAAAGCGTATGTTTCCCTTGTGTCTTAGTCTTGGAAGATAATTTGCACTGAGAGGATCTGACCACTTGCCGTGATGTCCCCTGGGCAAGCCACGTGTAGGTTCTTGTGGTAACAGTCGGACTGCCCTTATTGTTTTGTATTTTTCCTGTAGGTCCTTCTTTCAAGATGTATCTTCTGGTTTTCTAGCTGCTCCCAGCTGGTCTGCTTGTCCTTTCAAGTGGAGAAATTTCCCGTCTTTGAAGGTCTGGTTGTGATTCACACTTCCAGCTATACTCCCATGTAATGCCGAGGCTCCTCAGTAAACCTCCTTCACTGGACACATTGTAGCCCCATTTTAGGTATTCTAATCAGTTATAGGCAGAAGACGGGTTTACAAGCTTTCCATGTTCATATTTCTGGTTATTCCTTTCTCTCCCACTCCAGTGTCTGTTTTATAATGTATTACAAGGAAAACCATGATTCAAAAGGCAGCCAAGCATCTTAACATTATTCTCCCCTTTTCCCCATTCCATCCATGTCTCAGTCTCTGTATTCCAGACTCTTGTTCCAAAGCCGTGCCTACATAATTTTTTCCTCTGTCCCATTTAGCCCATTTATATCTGTCTGTTTGTTCTCCCATCTGCTTTGTTCTTCGATTCCCCTCTCCCTTCTTGTATATTACCCCCCTACCCAATACCCAAATTTTCTTGTGTCTATTCTATGCCCTGTGCTCCACCTTTCCCTCCCACCCCTATCCCTACCCCTACATTCTAACAACCCCCTAAGAGTCCACTTTAGTGGATTAGTATGGGTTCTTTTTCCTAGTCTTTTACATTAGTGGTCCTATGCAGTATTTTTCCTTTTGTGACTGACTAATTTCACTCAACATAATG
>NW_006408685.1:2716018-2719172 GCF_000296735.1 Chrysochloris asiatica | reverse complement strand
GCTCCCATAAAGATTTACAGCCTCGGAAACCCTGTACATGGTCGCTATGAGTCGGAACCGACTCCATGGCACATAACAACAACAACAACAACAATTAGCTGGACTTGAGAAGCAGTTTATAAATCTAATTCTTAGGATTTTGTGTTTCTAGAACCCCAGCCCTGATACCACAAGTTTTAAGCTGGGTCTTCTAGAGAAGCAAAACCAGTGAAACATATATATATATAAACAAAGGGAAGTTTATTATCTAGGAAATGGCTAACAATTGGATTGTAAGTACCCCCTTGGTATTTGGGCATTTTCAGAGGTCAGTATGTAACTGAGATGCATCTTGGATGTGAAGCTATTTCAGAGTCCCAATTAGTTTGGAGATGGACAAAGTGAAATCTTGAGGTTGTATGCAAGAAACCTCCACAAGTACCTAAACCCAGGGAAATATTGGGGGTTGAGCATGCAGGTGAACTCATATACCAAGGCCAATATAAAATGGGGAACAGAATTCTAGGCCTTGGGAAGAAGGAACCAGGAGAGACTCCCACAGATATTACTCCTGGTAGTCCTTCAGGGAGAATATTGAGTGTTTGGGGAGACAGTCCCCAAACCCGGGAAAAAGTCAAGGTGTATAAGAAACTTCCAGGAAATAGGGCATTTGAGTGCACAGTGAATCAGGCTTTAGTCTGGTTAGTAGGGGGGTAGTGGGATGGAGTAACAAACCCACTGATGAACTGTTAAGAGAAACTCAGAAAGTTTTTGTAGAGAGGAGAAGCAAAACCAGAAAGCCAGAATCGTTGTATCCACTGTGAATAAAATACTTAATAAGAGGCTAGAACAAGACCTCCCTTCTCCAGGGAAGTGGGGCAGTGATTACAATGTTAGGCCTCCTCAGAGGAAAGGGTTGAGAGGACTGGGTCAAGTTCCCAACCCCACCAGTGGATGCTGTAAGTGTGGGAAGACAGACCATTTTAAAAGAGAATGACCAGAGATAAAAAGGGAAGAAAAGGTGATTCCCCTCATGAAACTAGAGATTAACTTTAGAATCTTTTGGGACAGGACCTAATTGTAAGATTGGAGTTCGAATTAGAGTGAACGAGGGGCAGATAAAAGTAAATATGAGACTTCTGACTGAAGAGGGTGTAGGAAATATTGACTCATGGGTATGGATTAAATAAAGCAATAGTGGAGGGCAGGGAATTCCACCCTTGCAGGTGGCACTAACATAAACCAGGGGAGGTGGTCCATAAAAGACAATACTCTATCCCCATAGAAGGTAGAAAGGGTCTGCAACCAGTAATAAAGGGCCTAAGGATTATTATTATTATTTTGGTATGGTAGTTTTCAAATATAATTCTTAATATAAATTTAGACATAGACTATTCCAGCTTACAATGCAAAATTCTGTGTTTCCACATTCAAGATGAAACTTAACCATGAGTTGGGCACTAAAAAGTTATGTTGTTCTGTTTTAACATCTTTGATATACTTTGTACAGTAATGTGATATAAATCAATCCATTTAAAAGGTGGTTAAGTGTTTGTTTGACTGGTGTGATAGTAATTTTTAATATTATGTATTGCTCAAGACTTTATTTGTGTGTGTTTTATTTTATTTATTTCTTTTAATATTTCAGATATTCTGAGAACATAGTATGGCTTTTATTTTGTTTTGTTTTGTTTTCATTTTAGTATGGGTATCATTTCTTAAGCTTTTACAATAATGGTCTTAAGCAATATTCGTCCTTTTGTGACTAACTAACTTCACTCAACATAATGTCCTCAAGTTCATCCATGTTATGCAGTGGCTTGCAGTTTCCTTTTATTCTTCAAGGTAGTATAATATTCCATTGTGTGTATATACCAAAGTTTGTTTATCCATTCTTCCATTGATTGGCACTTAGGCTGTCTTCATCTTTTTGCTATTGTGAGTAGTGCTGCTATGAACATTGGTGTGCATAGATCTACTTGTGTTATGGCTCATATTTCTTGTGGATAAATACCAAATAGAGGAATTGCTGGATCAAAAGGTATTTCTATTTCCAAATTTCTGAGGACGTGCCATACTCTTTTCCAGAGTAGTTGGACCATTTTTCAATCCCAACAGCAATATAGTAGGGTCCCAGTCTTTCCACATCCTTGCCAGCATTTATTATCCTCTGCATTTTTTAACTTCACTGTTATTGCTTGTATGATATGATATCTCATTGTTGTTTTGATTTGCATCTCTCTAATGGAGTCCTGGTATGGCACTGTGGGTTAATGCCCCAGACTGCAAAGCTGTTTCAACTGCAAGGTCGGTGGTTGAAGCTCATCAGCTACTCCTTGGAAACACTATACAAGGTTGCTATGGGTCAGAATCGACTTGACGGCACTTAACAACAACAATGGCTAATGATCATGAACATTTTTTCACATGTTGGCTGCCGAAATGTCTTCTTTGGTAAAGTGTCTGTTTATGTCTTGTACCCATTTTTTTTTAAATCAATTTTATTTATATGTTTATTTTTTAGAGTTTTTTATTGTGAGGTTTACATGGGAGAACATTAACATTACACTCATCCTATTGTATTTCGTTTCGTTGTAATGATTACAATCCCCTCCATGTATCATCAAATAACCAAAGGATACACCACACAAGCCTGTCCCCTGGCCATCAGCACACAGCCTTTTTCCAACCCTGAGTCTAGTGTCCCCAGTCACTCCATCTGTCCACGTCATTGTCCATGTCTCCATCCCTGGTGTCACTGCCTCTCAGGTAGGGTCCCACTCTCAGTTCTTCTCACTTGATGATCCCAGTGACCTCTGTTCTTGGGCTGCAAATCAATCACTCTCCTCCTTTTGTCAAAAAACATGTACCTCTAAGGTGAGAACAAACAAGATGGCGGATCGGGTGAACGTATAGCAGAGAGCTCCACCAACAACAACACAGACTACCCGAAGAATTTGTGGCAGAAGCAAGAAATCTATTGATTTCTAGTACGGGACACTCGGCGGCTCCAGGAGCTGCCATCTTGGGTGAAACCACGTGGGGGAAAGATCGGAGCGGCAACAGATGCCTGGAAGAACCGCTGAGATAAAGGTGTGGACATTCTTCTCTTTTGGTAGCTGTTCATTGGTCCCTTGCTGTCTGCGCACCTCCATTCTGGTGACTATAGGGGTGC
>NW_006408685.1:2696147-2708625 GCF_000296735.1 Chrysochloris asiatica | reverse complement strand
TTTATCCATTCTTCAGTTGATGGGCACTTTGGCTGACTCCATCTTTTTGCTATTGTAAATAGTGCAGCTATGAACATTGGTGTGCATATATCTTCACATGTTGTAGCTCGTTTGTCTTGTGGGTAAATACCCAGTATTGGAATTGCTGGATCAAATGGTATTTCTATTTTCAACCTTCTGAGTAAGCACCATATTGCTTTCCAGAGAGGTTGGACCATTTTGCAATCCCACCAGCAATGCAGGAGTGTCCCAGTCTCTCCACATCCCAGCCCGCATTTATTGTCCTCAACTTTTTAAACTTTGCTGTTATTGCTGGTGTGAGATGATATCTCATTGCTGTTTTGATTTGCATCTCTCTAAGGCCTAGTGATCATGAACATTTCTTCATATGCTTGTTGGCTGCCAGGATCTCCTCCCTGGTGAAGTGTCTGTTCATCTCCTGTGACTATTTTTTGATTGGGTTATTTGTCTACCTCACTTTCATGATAGATTTCAATTTTTATTCCATCAATTCCTGTTGCCTTGGTCTTTGCCAATTCCTTCAATGCACCTTTGACTTCCTCCTTTTATCAGTGTTGTTAAATGCCATCGAGTTGGTTCCAACCCATAGCGACCCTGGATAGAGTTTCCAAGGAGCAGCTGGTGATCTTGAACTGCTAACCTTGCAGTTCAAACGGCTTTGCAGTATGGCACATTAATCCACAGCACCACACTATGAATTAATTGCTGGCATTATATTAATTTTTGGGTAGTGCTGTTCATTCGTTTGTTCTGCATGCCTTCCTGTGCTGAGTTTGTGTTTTTTGTGCTATTTTGTGTCGGTTACTTCTTACTTTCATGTTTGCTTGTTCTGCTTAGAAGTTCATTTTCATGGTAAGTTGTGAAGTATTAACTTTCTTTGGGGTTACCTTATAGTCTATTAACTTTTCTTTCCGTTAAAGACAATATATTGTATCTTATAATCTACCTGACTTCCTCACCATCTGGATCACTCTTCCTACATTTTTCCATTGTTATTATTTTTATCTTCAGTTGACCTCCCAGCTCCTTTGAATTCATTGTAATTTTGTTCTGTTCTGGACTCGCCTATATGTCGTCTGAGTTTCAGGTGGTTTTGCCATGCCTGTCAATCTCTGGTTCTTGTCTGTTCTTATTGGTTTTCAGTCCAAATAACTCCCTTTAGGATGTTTTAAAGTGCTGGATTGATTTTGACAAAATCTCTTAGATTCTGTTTATCCTGAAATGTTTTGATTGCACCATTGTATTTGATTGATAGTTTTGCTGGATAGACGATTCTTGGTTAGCAGTTTTTTTGTTTTTTGTTTTTTTTCTTTTAGGTTTGTGTATAATATGTCTCCCCATTGCCATCTTGCCTGCATGGTTTATGCTGAATAGTCAGAGCTTAATCTTATTTGCTTGCCTTTGTAAGTGACACTTCTCTTTTTCCTGGCCATTTTAGAATTCTCTCCTTGTCTTTGATTTTAGACAGCTTAATTATTATATATCTTGGTGACTTTCTTTTGGGGTCTATACTTCCTGGAGTACATTTGTCTTCTTGAATGTTTATCTTCTCATCTTTCAAGATGTCAGGGAAATTTTCTTTCAGAAGCTTTTCCACTATCTCCTCTGTGGACTTCTCTGATTCTTCCTGTTCCTGAATGCCAATAATTCTTAAATTGTCCCTCTTCATGTTATCCACATGAATCTTAGACTCTCTTCAGATTTTTTAATCCTTTTTTTTTTAGCTTGCTCTTCTATCTTAGCAGTATTGAGAGATTTGTCTTCCAGCTCACTAGTTCTAGCTTCTATCTCTTCTATTCTGTCCCTTTCCCCTTTCAGTGTATTGTCTATTTCTGATATTTTATTATTAATCATCTGGACCTCTTTTTGCAGGGTTTGAATTGTTTCCAAGGCTATGTCAATCTTGTTTGATTGCTCTTGCAGTACTTTCCTAACTTCTTCTTGTTTTCTTCTACCCCTTTTTGCAGCATTTTAATTTGTTTCCATATCATTCTTCTGAATTCTTTCTCAGGCAAATCCAAAACCTGATCTTCCTCTTCTGGGGAGAATTTGTCTGTCTCCAGCACATTTGTCTCAGTTACTTTTTTCTGTTTTTGACATATTTTGAGATCATTTGTTGTGATTGAGTTCTTTTTTTTTTTTTGTCATTTCCAGTAGTTATGTCATTTTTTTATGCTTAAATGGATGTTTGTTGTTGTGTTATTAAGCTTCCTGGTTGTCTCTTGGTGGATATGATCATGAGATAGGCTTCCCTTTTCCATATAATACTTAGCAGTGGTTATTGGCTCTTGTCTCAATGGTGGAATATTATGGGGTATGCTTGTAGCTTGGTTATATGGCCACACTTGTTGTCTCTATTTAGGTAATGTTGGGAGAAAAAGCTCCCACCTCCAGGAAAGATGTGTGATCAAAAGGACCAAATGCAGAAGCAATATAAAAGCAGGGATAAAAGCCACCACTTTGAAACAAAAATAAAACTGACTCTCCACTTGCTTGCTACACAGGCAGTGTGTGTGCACCGTAGAAGTCTTTAGCAGTTGGTGGGGGTGTCCGCTCACTCAGGCCCCTCTAGTCACCACCATTTAGGTGCATAGATAAATATTGAGAAGTTAATGGGAGAAATATTGTCCACTATTTTTGTCTTTGAAGTTCAGTTAGGTATCTGCGTTTGCACAGCATTATTCTAGAGATAGTTTCCTCCTTTTATGTTGGGGTTTTACAGATTATTCTATGGTTTGTCTGTATGGCCTGATGTGCCTGCTTTTTCCTTGCTATATAGGCCTTATCAAGGGTCGTGCACAAGTTAAGTTGAGGGCTGTGACCCTGAGGTTGACGTCATAAGTAGGTGCCAAGCTATTGCTCTCTGTACCATGGGAAAACTATGGGGTCAGTGCTGGACTTTTTGGGTGGGGGTATGGGGAGTGCTTACCCACCCGCCTGAAGGCATCCAGGTTGGGTAAAGAAGATGTGACAGGGAATAGGAGGAAAAAATGTGTAGACTCCCCTGCACCTCCTTTTGCAAATGTCACTGTACCACTTTAAGTGTGAGTTTCCTGTGCAGGTCTGGCTGTAGCCCTGCCCTCTGAACTCTGCCCAGGCAGGGTGCCCACAGAAGGAGTTCCATCTCCATAGATTCCTAACTCACAGTATTTTCCTTTATATTGTGATTGAGTGTGGGAAACTGATATCCTGGACCTTTATCGTAGGTCCAGAGCTCTGGTGTTGTAAGCTATGGAGTGGGTTCCCAGGGCCAGAATGTCATAAGAAGCAGCCTGTAGGTTTCCTCTCTGTGCATTTGAAAACTATGAGTGTAATGCTGGATCCTTTTGGGGTGTGCTTCCACCCACCTGAAGGCATCTGGGCTGTGCAGTGAGGGCGTGATCAGGGTGAAGAGGAGAGATACATGAAAAATGAAAAGTGAAAGATGAAAAATCGGTCACACCTCTCCCTTTGTTGCTCCACAGCTTGTAGGGCTGGATCACTGCCTCCGCTTTGAGTAGCAGAGTGTGTGCATCAATCTGTCTGTCCAGCTTCCATCCTGTGCCCATTTTTTAATTAGGTTACTTGTCTGTTTCTTGTAGAGGTGTAGTTTCCTAAGGGTTTTAGAAATTATCCCTTTTCTGATAAGTCACTGCAAAATATTTTTTCCAATTTTATGGGATCCCTTTTTACTCTTTTGGTGAAATTCTTTGGTGCACATAAGTGTGTAATTTTCAGAATGTCCCAATCATCTATTTTGTCTTTTTTTGTTTGTGCAATTTTTGCAATGTTTTGTAGTCTGTGTGTGCGCAGAACATAATACCGTTTTAAAAGATATTTGGTACACCAATACTCTTTCAGAATTAATTTTGTTGTTGTTGTTGTTGTTGTTGAAATTTGGGCCACCCTATATCTATACATTTCATGTTGTTAAGATGAGGGAAAGGATATTGTGCTATAGATGTGGGTATTGATAGAGTTTATAAGGTTAAAATGCGTTTAATTGACATTCATGTTTGAGAAGCTTTTAAGTGGTGTACTGTATTTATGCATAAAGATAATAGAAGCAGTAATGTTTCTTTTAGTTTGAGGAAATGGAACGAGTATATTATGTACTGGTGTGAGAATGTGTTATTTCTGAATATTTTCATGTTAATACTCTTAAAATTTTGAAGCCAAAGGGTCCAATAGCATTCACTACTAAAGGAGTGTCAAGCCACTGTAAATAGGCTCCCCTATCTGGGAAGGATCACAGACCTACCAAGCATGGAAACTAGAGATCAATTCTTGAGAAAGTACATGCTGGCCCTTTCTTCTTTGCTAACCCTCAGTCTAAAAGGACTCTTGGTCCAAACCCTTTCCTTCAAATTTAACATTCATCTCTTCCTACCAAGAGACTTGGTGATGATCAAGACCTGGAAAGTTTACAGACTGCAACCGGATTGGGAGGGCCCTTACCAGGTGCAGCTGTCTGGACCTTAAATAAGGAGTGGACACACTATACTCAAGTAAAGTGAATGGTGAAGAGGGATTCTCCCCAAGGGAAAAGTAGTTTCTGGTGGGAAGTGCATCCCTTGCCCAGGGAGCCTCTCAAAGTGACCCTGAAAAGAGTATGACAGGCTGCCTTACCATACCTCTGCCAGATTGTCATGTTTGTCCCTGGTACCTCACACTCTTGGAGGTCTAAAGAATTAGTACCACCGAGTCACCACTTCTCAGAAGACCTGGTAGAATTGGGGAGCATAAATTAAGTCAAAGAGACAGTACACTTCAAAGGTAGAAGCACATATGTCTCCTTGAGTGGAGAAGACCCTTTTTGGATTGGGGTGTACTAGCTTATAAAGGTATGGGATCTCTTCCTCTAAGAGTGGGCTAATACATACTGATTAGGAGAAGTGGTATGCTGAGTAGTCATAATTTTTTAGTAAAGGGGTGCAGGTTTCTGGGAAATGGAATGCTTTCTGCAGTTGTCAGCTCCAGGCATTATCTTCATGGGTTATCTTCTTGTGGCCAGCTGCTTCTATTAGGTCTTAAGGTCTTGATATCCTTATCTTTGTCTCCAGGCTGTTCTTCTCAGTGTTACTATTTTTGTTGGACTAGAGATGTCCTCCCCGCTTCCTTGATCTCTGTTTAGTATAAGAGATTTCAGGGTAATGTGGTAGATATGAAGCCAAAGTAAGAAAGGCCTAGGATCGAGGGGTTCTAACTTGTCTGTGACAAGATGAGGTGGTTTGTAAGCTAATATGGATAAAATGTATCATTACCATGGGGGAGGAGCAAATGTCTTTTGCCAACCAGCCAGTCAGGTTGACAGTAAATATAACTATGGCATCATTCCCTCAAATCATCAAATTAGACTTATCTCAATTAATGTCTCTACTGTCAGTGATTGGGAGGCAAGAGCAACAATCTGGGTGCCCACATCTCTATATGTGACCCTGTGGGCTAAAACTGACCCTAAAGGGGTAGAATTGATTGAGGTTAAAAAAAAAAACAAAAAAACAAGATAACCATTATAGATAGAAACAAGATATACATGTGTGAATGCTTGGGTAGAATGGGTTAAATACACAGTACAGGTTCTCAAAAGAAGTGACTGTCATGTATGATAAACCACAGGTGCAGGTAATTCCCTCTCCCCTAGGTTGGAATTTGGACAAGTACTGCATATTGGCTTAGTAGCAGGACAAGGAAGCTTGGGAAAGTGAAACTTGTAAGGGCTTGTCAAGACAATTCCTTTGTTCTCCATAGGGATGATGAATCACTCTTTTTGTCTCTCAAGGCAGGGACCAGAATGCACAGTGCCCCTAGGAGAAATGACAACTTACACCCACATCTAAAATGTCACTATTGAAACAATTTGGCCCTCAGAGTGTTGTGGATAAGGGACTGTCTAAGATTTGCTGCCATTTGATTGGACTGGGATGTGCACATTCGTCCAGCTTGAAATTCCCTTCACCTTAGCATTCCTCAAGACACCTGAGCATCATGAGAAATATTGAAACTATAGTTCTCTCCCTGGATCTCTTGATACATATATTACATAAACTCCAGTGGAGTCCCAAGAAAAGTTCCTAAAGAGTTTAAAGCTAAGACTTGGATACCTGCAGGGTTTGAAAGTATACTTTCTGATGGTCTAAAAAATGTCAAGAAAACAAAACTCCTCACCACTGGACCAATAAACAACATTCTTATCAATGGAGAAAAGATTGAAGTTGTCAAGGACTTCATTCTTCTTGGATCAGCTATCAACACTCGTGGAAGCAGCAGTCAAGAGATCAGACAATGTATTGCATTGGGCAAATCTGCTGCACAGGAACTTTTTAATGTGTGGAAGAGCAGAGATGTCAGCTTGAGGACTAAAGTGCGCTTGACCCAAGCCATGGTATTTTCAATAACCTCATATGGATGTGAAAGCTGGACAGTGAATAAGGAAGATCGTAGAAGAATTGATGCCTTTGAGTTGTGGTGTTGGAGGAGAATACTAAAAGTGCCATGAACTTCCAAAAGAACCAAATAGAGCTGTTTTGGAAGAGGTGAAGCCAGAGTGCTCCTTGGAGGCCAGGATGGCTAAGCTTTGTCTCTCATACTTTAGACATATTGTCAGGAGAGAACAGTCACTGGAGAAGGATGTCATGTTGGGTAAGTTAGAAGGTCAGAGAAAAAGAGGAAGACACCCAACGAGATGGATCAGCTAAGTGGCATCATTGATGGTGTCAAGTGTGGTAGAGGTAGTGAGGTTGGTCCAGGATCGGACATTGTTTCGTTCTGCTGTACATGGGTCGCTGTGAGTCAGTTCCAACTCGATGGCACCTGACAACAACAACAAAAACAAAAAATGTAGACTAAATTAATTAACCAGCAGAGATTCATAAACTATACCAGAGATAGTCAGTTAGATGCCACTAACCAGATTGTTGTTGTTGTTTGTTGTCAGGTGCCATCAAGTCAGATCCTTCTCCAGTGACTGTTCTCTCCAGACAATATGTCCAAAGTACGAGAGACGAAGCTTAGCCATCTTTGCCTCCAAGGAGCACTCTGGCTGCACTTCTTCCAAAACAGATCAGTTGGTTCTTCTGGCAGTCCATGGCACTTTCAGTATTCTCCTCCAACACCACAACTCAAAGGCCAGATTACTTAGTGTTAAAAATGAATCCTGATGTCACACAAAAGACACACAGTGAGACTAAATTACTTTGGCAAAGCACAATTTACTCCTGCAGGAGGGTGCATGTACATAGCTGTACAGGAACGGTCCAGCAAGCATACTGAGTGGGCAGTCCACTCGGGTTTTTAATCCCTAACACAAGTCTTAAGGCTTTGTCTCACCACACTGTCTAGGGTTTTGACTGTACAATCTTTTCCCTTACTTGGTTGGCTAGTTCAACATTTTAAGGTGTACATTTTCATTTCTGGAAATACTAAAACGTAGAAGACAGGTCACACATTCCCTACTTGTTTCAGGAAATAGTAAAAGGAAAATAAAGATCGTAAAGTCTCTGCTTACTTAGGGAAGTAGCCAAAGAAAAAGAGAGATCATAAAGTCTTTATTCACTTCAGGAAGTAGTAAAAAACAAACAAAACAAAACAGAAAAAGAAAGGTCACCTGAATACAATAAATAGGATTATAATTTTTTTTGAAGAAAAGATATCCATTCCCACATAACCCACCCCCTCTTTTTTTTGTTAGACTTCAAAGTGAAAAAGATTATTTTGGTATGGAGGTGGGGGTTGTTTGGATAGGGCTGTTTCTATAAGTTTTAGAAGTAATCCTCTTATACAGGGTATAATACAGCATCCCATTAATGCTAATATGCCACATGCAATAATTAGAAAGGTAAGGAACGAAGTCATAAGTTCTTTCCATTTCTAGAACCATTGTTCCATGATACTAGAAAAGGGGTCATTTATGCCTGAATTTTCAGTGAGTTCATTAGCTAAGGTGGTCAGCCCTTGTAATGTTTTGGTAATGATACCATCAAGGGGTGTGTTATTAGGAATGAAAGTACAACATTGGACTCTGATCATAACACATACTCCTCCTTTTTCTGCTAATATCATATCAAGGGCTAACCTTTTTTTCCAGGCCATTTTGCTAGTAGGTACTAATTGTTCTGCTAGTCCTTTTATAGTGTCCCTGGTATAATTTACAAATCTTTGTTGGTTATAATAGATGTAGTTAATCCAGTCCACATTTCTGTTAATGGTTGACCACCAGAATAATATAGATTCAAACCCTACAGCTATTTGGTTTCTTGCTTTGAATTCATTTGGCACCCCTCGGGGAACTCCTGTCTGTCATAAACATGGGGATCAAAAGATCCATGGGGATACTAAAGAGGAATGGATTCTTTGTTGGTTGTTGGGATGTGGGGGGCGGGGGTGAAGGCAGGGAGGGGAAGGTGGATCACAGGGTAGGGAATAGACACAAGATAGTTTGGGTGATGGGGAAGGGGTCAATATACAAGATGGTAGAGGTGAATGGAAGAACAAAGCAGATGGGAGAACAATTAGGTAGATTTGACTGGGCTAAGTGGGACAGAGGTAAAGAATGATGTATGCACAACCTTGGAACAACAGGGCTCTGGGATACAGAGAATGAGACATGGTTGGAATGGGAAAATGAGGGGAATAATGTTAAGATGCTTGACTGTCTTTTGAATCTTGGTTTTCCTACCTTATATTATAAAATAGACACTGGAGGGGGAGAGAAAGGAATAGATAGAAACATCAGCATAAAAAGCTTGTAAGTCCATTTTCTGCCTAAAATGGGGCTACAATGTGCCCAGTGAAGGAGGCTTCCTGCAGAGCCTCTGCAATACGTAAGACTATAGGTGTAAGCTTGAACCACATCCAGATCTTCAGAGATGGGAAATTTCCACTTGAAAGGATGAGCAGACCAGACTGGAGAGGCTAGAAGAACAGAAGATACTTCTTGAAAGAAAGACCTACAGGAAAAATACAAAACAATAGCAGCAGACTGACTGTTACTACAAGAACAAGCAAGTTGCTTGCCCAGGAGACATCAAGGTAAGTGGTTGTGTCCCCTCAGTGTAAACCCCCTTCCAAGACGAAGACACAATGGGAATACATGCTCTGATTGGTGACCATGCTCATAACCAATAAGGAGAAGTGAGGGAAAAACAGCAATGAAGCTACAAACTAAGCCCTACAAAGTTCAATAGACTTCTGTGAATCTGGATGGAGACCTGATTGGCCAGCAGTGTGGCAAGACCTGGATACTTTTGGGCCCAGAGTCAGTGACATTGCCACAGAGGACTAGAGTGGAGAGTGAAGCGACCAACGGATAAGAAGAGAGCGCATATGCACAAGAACACCCACACTTGCAGTTATACCCACTTGACCTGGCTTCAATGACTGGATGATCAGAGCTCAACCAGAAGAAGAAAGAAGAGGGAAAAAAGGGTAATCTGATATAATTTGATGAACTTGACCTACACCTATGGATGCAGCAGCTCAAAAGAGGGAACAAATCCTTACAGCAAGGATCATTTCCACCCCCTCCATACACAGAGTAGACAGGGATGGGCAACTTGGACACTGGCTACCCAAAATGGGGGGTTAAAAAGGCAAGAAGTGACTGGCTTACAAGCTTTCAAGAGTGAACCTAGATTCAGAGGGTGTAAAGGAGGGTGTTAAGGAGCTCTGGTAGCGTAGTGGTTACGAATTGGGCTGCGAACCTTAAGGTCAGCGGTTCGAAACTACCAGCCGCTCCGCGGGAGAAAGATGAGGCTTTCTACTCCTGTAAGGATTTACACCCTCAGAAACCCTGTACAGGGTCGCTATGGGTCGGAACCGACTCGATGGCACTTAACAACAACAACAAAAGGAAGGTAGTATACATTCTGTCTAGGTGGGCTGATTAAATGAAATGCGGATGGGTCTCTTGTGATACAATAGTGAATAATTGTTATCAGGACTGCTTGTGAGGGTTGGAAATGTAAAGGTAGATGTTTTGTAGCAAGGAGGGGAGTGATTTACTTTTCAGCCTAGGAGCGGAGGTCCCTGGAACCATCAAGAAAGAAAAGCAGAGAGCGGGACCCTACCCAGAGAAGCAGTGATGCCTGAGATGGAGGCAGAGATGATGACGTAGAAACATGGAGCAATTGGGGACTTTAGTCTTAGAGTGGGATAGGGGCTGTATGCTGATGACCGGGGGGCAGGCTTGTAGTTTATACCCTTTGGTTGGTTGATGATGCATAGAGGGGATTGTCATAGCAATGAAATGATATATGATAAGATGAATGTAAAACTAATGTTCTCCCATGTAAACTATCACATAATTCACAATAAAACATTAAAAAAAAAAAAAGATCCGTGGGGAGTAGCTACACTTTTCTTGGTTCTATGCCAGTTTCTGCAGTTGATAGTTGAAGGAATGCCAGAGTGAAAGGAATTGCCAATTGCACCAAAGCATAGGTGCCACTCCAATTTCCTGGTAAAGCTCTGAATAATTGTTTCCTGCAATACCACCAGACATCTGTTCACAGATTATCTAGGGTTGACTGATTTTGGAACTCTCCAAAGAGTTTGCGCTTGCTGCATCCGGTCAAGTTTCCAATGAACATCAAATTCCCCCTAGGTATGGAGAAGCACAAAGTAAAATTGAAATTTGAGACTGGAGGCCTATTTATACTCAGGGGCTGACTAGTAAAACCCGTGACATTAGGGAACAGTTGTGACAATGAGTTACAGGATTATTTGCCCCAGGCTATAAAGTCCTGGAAGCAAGCAACCATGCAGTACATGCCCTGAGGGTCCAAGGACCATCCAAGTGGAAGAAAGACCACTTGGTCTTCCGGTCTTCCTGTTGCACAGGCATAACTATCACTCTGATTTAGAATGCAAACAGAATATTTAATACATTCCAACCAAGCATTTGCATCCCCATATCCTGTTTCTATAGCTATAGTATGTTTTAGGTCTTTAACTTCAGTAATCATCATTTTGGATGGGTCATTTCCTTAACTAAAAGGGGGTACCAGATCTGAATCATTTCTAGGATTCTGTGTTTGAGTTCTATCATTAGTAGAGTTAGGGCTTGAATTTTGTCTAATTAATTTTAGAAAGAAGACCCCTATAGGATCTTTTCCTGTAACACCTGCTCCCAACCCATAGTCTTCTATTGCTGAAGCTTCTCTGGTCGTGGTTTCGGGATTATCTATAATTAAGAGTAATGGACTGCATTGTAAAGGTGTGCAGTTGGGGGTGGTTGGATCCTCGTACGAGCTGAATTTTATTGTTTAGTGCTCTCATAGAGCGTGTGGAGGGTGTGTTATAAGTCCATATCAGATATTGGGTGGTCCAATTGTTCCAGTCATTACGGGAGCTCCTTAAGGCACCATATTTATATTTACTCCCCGCTGCTCTGAAGGGGCAGAGATATTTACCAACATTAGTCTCTGAGACTCCTCTTGTCCATACAGGATGATAGACCAAGCATCAAACTGAATAGTCAGGGGAGAGTCAGCCTGAGTTATGTTAATTGTAAAATGTCCTTCACAGAGGGGAAGAAAGAGAAAGAAAAAGATGACTTTGTCCTTTTGAAAGATAATTTGGGAGGAATAGATCCTGGATTCACGTCCATATTTTTTTGAGTAAGTAAGGGGCTTTCTTTACCTACCTGTGATCAGTCCAGCCCTTCTATGCTGTGCAAACCACAGTTTCTGTGGTTAAAAGAACCAGAAAGTGTCCTTCCCAGGTTGGCTCCAATTTTACTCTCTCCAGCTCTTGATTAATACATAGTTATGAGGGTGATGAAGATGCACCAGGAACTCTAGGGGAGGTGTCTACGCCAGGAGACACTTTTCCCTAAGAGAAAGTAGAGTGGTAGACAAGCCAAGTATATAGTTTTTGAGACATTGATCTTTTGTCTCTTAAGTAGGAAGATCAGTAGTAGAGATTAGGTAGTGTAAGCCATAAAGCATTTCATATGGAGATAGGCCAGTGTCTCTTTGAGGGACTGTTCGGATTCTTTAAAGGGCTATAGGAAGCCATTTAGTCCGAGGTAACTTGGTTTCTAAAATTAACTTAGTAAGCTGATTTTTCAGAGTTTGATTCATCCTTTCTACTTTACTGGAGGAGGAAAGGTGCCAGAGGGTAAGATATTCCCATTTAATTCTAAAAGTCTGTACAAGTCCTTTGATTACACTAGCAGTAAATATTCTCAATTAAACCAAATTTAATTATCTGAGTCAATGTTCTCAATTAAACCAAACTGGGGTACAATAGTTTCCACAGGGTCTTAACTACTTTGTTGCCAGTTGCCCCTGGTAAGGGAATGTAAGGACCAAACTGATTTTACCTACCTAGAAACTGCTTGACTAAACTCTAGTCAGGCTCAGGAAAGCATTTTAAATAGACAAGGCCTCAGTTATTAGTTCCCTCCAGAGGCAAGGTCAATCTCCATTCTGTACATTAGCCTGAACACGTACTCTAGCTCCAAGAATATGATATA
>NW_006408685.1:2690236-2694367 GCF_000296735.1 Chrysochloris asiatica | reverse complement strand
TATAAGCCTAGCCAGACACAGAGTTCCAGCGTTTGTTGAACTAAAATCTGAGAAGTAGACCCTGTACGAGTTCGTCAGTACCTTATGCCCCTAGACGCCTGCAAGAGAATGACTCCATACATCAGAAAGCTGCTTGACCAGAGAATCTTGAAGCCGTGCCAACCATCCTAGAAGTAAGCAAGAGACCACGCCTGTTGCCAGAGGCAACAACTTAGCTGACCAGAGGGCCAGAGAAAATTGCTTAAAAGCCAACGTAGCCCTAGTGACTCAGTTGCCTGACACAACAGACACCGCCTTGCCTGAGGACCAGCCTTACACCAAGGCCAAGGCTAGACTAGATCAAACATCTGACCGTGACACCTCATAAGAAGAAATGCATCAGTCCACTCACATGAGCATTTGCAGAGTGCAAGACCTCTTGAGAAAAGCAGAGATCAAGATTCATAATGCTAACTCCAAGATTAAGCACATTGTTGCCACCTGTAAAGCGTGCCAGCTCACCAATGCAAGACCCAGGCTGCAAGATGAGAAAATAAATCAACCGAGTGGCTGCTGAGAATTAGACTTTTCAGAAGTAAAACCCAGAAAATATAGTTACAAGTATCTGTTAGTCTTTATAGACCTGCCTTCATTTTCAAAGTAAGTCAGAGTTCAGCTAAAGTACTGGGGGCCGATTAGAAATTACATTGTGTATACGGACCCCAGAGTTCAAGTCAAGTAGATAAGACTAATAGAACTCTAAAAGAGACATTAAATTAATTTCAGGGACTGGCAGTAATGAAACAGCTCTTCTTCCCTTTTGCCCTCTATGAAATGAGAAAATGTTCAACTGTAATTAGTAAATATTATATACCTCCCTCTAATAAGTAGTAAGTTAGCTCCACAAGAACTCCCTGCGTGCATAGAGAAATTTTTGTGTTTTAGTTAATTAATCCCAGATTAATTCACCATTCTGAAGATATCTTCATGTGTTTCAGTGACAATCTAGCTAGAATCCTCAAGAACAAACTGCTTTAAGATTAAAGCAGTCACAAAACAGAAATGGGGGAATGTAAGGACCAAACTGATTTTGCCTGATTTTGCCTACCTAGAAACTGCTTGACTAAACTCTAGTCAGGCTCAGGAAAGCATTTTAAATAGACAAGGCCTCAGTTATTAGTTCCCTCCAGAGGCAAGGTCAATCTCCATTCTGTACATTAGCCTGAACACGTACTCTAGCTCCAAGAATATGATATATGTATAAATAGCCAGGCAGCTCAAGGCCAGAGGCCAGATGTTTTCCTTTACCCTAGCCTAAGAACAAAGACCACCAGTCCTGACCAATTAAACTGTAACATCTCATAGTTTGCCAATTGTTAACCAATCCAAAGATTGTAAAGCTGAGAAACCTGAGCTGTTTGAAAATTCTATAAAAACCCTGCAGACAATGAATTCGGGGCTCTTTCCCTATTCCGAAATGTCGGATAAGGTTAGAGACCTGGCTTGAGCTTGATTAAACAACCCTTATGTATTTGCATCGGTATACGGCTCCTGGGTGGTCTTTGGGGACCCTGAATTCTGGGCATACCAGGAATACCTTATACTCAATGGGTAAGGTGGTCCACAATTATGAGGAGGTATTTGAGATGGCCTATCTTAGGTATTTCTGTATAATCAATTTGAATGCTCTGGAAGGGTCATAACCCAGGAGTCCTTCCTCCCAGGAGTATCTGCCTTAAGGCTTGTTTGTTTGTCTTGTGACACATAAGACATGCCTCAGAAACCTGCTTAGCTAAGGTGTAGATTCCCATGCATCTATAAACCTGAAGGACGGCATCACACATTGCCTGGGGATCATTGCATCAGGATTTCTCTCATTAATGGTTTAGACAGCATTTCCCTCCCACCAGACAATAACTACTTGCCATCTGAATTCTCCTCTGCCCCTTTTTTCTTTAATTGTTCTTTTTCACCTGGGGTGAAAATTGGGGTGGCAACCAGGGCAGGAAGGCATGATGTTAGATTAAAAATAGGTATCTATGGTGACGGAGTGGCTTGTTTGGCAATTTCTTCTGCTAGGTTGTTGCCTCAGTGTTCAAAAGTGGAGCCCTATTGGTGTCCCGGAACATGGACTATCGCTCTCTTCAGGTAACTTTAGGCTTTCCAATACTGGGATTATTAGTCCCTTGTGTATTAGAGCCTGCCCTCGACTGTTTATTAGTCCTCGTTCTGCCAACATTTCCAAATCTGTGTGGTACTCAAAAAACATATTTTGAATCCATATAAATTGTCCCCTCTTTTTTGTGTACGTGTTTTAGGGCATGATTTAGGGCAAATGATTCACAAGTTTGTGTTGATCATTTATTGGGACATTGATCCGATTCCATCACTGTGAAGGTTTCACCATCCACTATAGAGTATCCATTGTGCCTTTTTCCTTCAATCATTCAGGGGTCTCCCTAAGGTCAGGTCGGGTTTTTGCCTGGTGAATCAATGCTGTCCAAACATTGATGTTCAGGGGCCCCACATTTGGGGGTCTTTATTAAAAAGGAAGCTGGGTTTAAAGCTTCATCAGTAGTCACAATTAAGTAATCTCTTTCCAATAAGATTGCCTGATATTTTAAAATCTTGGAGTCTGTGAGCCACCTTCCCACTTTCTGATTTAAAATGGTCCTTAACTGAAAAGGGTTATTGATATTTAAATTTCCTTCAAAGATTAATTTTTTGCTTTCTTCAGTTAGCAAGTCAGTGACACCGATTGAATACATTCTGGCCATCCCCTAGTAACTGGTTCTAGTAGTTTAGACAAAAAGGCTACAGGCTGGCAATGCTCCCCGCTCCCACCCATGCTCTTGTGTAAGTACTCCTAGGGCCACTCCCTTATTGACATTTACAAATAAATGAAAGGGATGTTCTAATGATGGCAGCACCAAGACAGGGGTCATGATGTGGGCCTGTTTTAATTCTTCTACCTAGCGTAGTGGTTACGAATCGGGCTGTGAACCTTAAGGTCAGCCGTTCGAAACTACCAGCTGCTCTGCGGGAGAAAGATCAGGCTTTCTACTCCCATAAAGATTTACACCCTCGGAAACCCTGTACAGGGTCGCTATGGGTCGAAACCGACTCGACGGCACTTAACAACAGCAACAACAACATTGTATTTCCTCAGTAGTCCAGAGGAGAGGATCAGGCCCCTCCTGTGCTAGCTTAAGAAAAAGATTTTCAGTTTTTAGGGCATATGAATCGATCCATATGTGACAATATCCAACCAACCCCAGGAACTTTCTGAGTTCTTGTTTGGTGCATGGCAAAGGGAGGGTTACAATGCCTTCTACTCTCTCAGGTCCTAATCTTTGTTTCCTTTGGCTGATTAGGTGCCCTAGGTATTTCACTTCAGACTCCATAAATTGGAGTTTGTTCTTAGAGATTCGTATCCCTTGGGAGCCCAAAAATTTTAGGAAATCTATGGTTATATAAGTGATCGCCTGGTTATTGCCAGAGAGGAGCAAGTTGTCTATATACTGAAGGAGGCACATGGATGGAGGAAGAAGGAATTTTTCTAATAGTTGCTCTAGGATTTGATTGAATATGTTTGGGAAATTGGTAAACCTCTGTGGGAGTTTACCTATCGATATTGTTGTGTTTTTTGTTTTTTTTTTCCGGGGTGGAGGTCCTCCCATTTGAAGGCAAAAATATCCCTACTGTCCTCAGCTAAGGGGCATGCCCAGAAGGCATACTTCAGGTCAACTACACTGGACCATTGGTGATGGTAGGAAATCCTGCTGAGTAAAGTATATGTATTAAGGACTACAGGATTTTTGCTTTGGACTATTTGATTTATAGTTTGCAGGTCTTGGACTAAATGATATGACCCATGTGGTTTCTTTATTGGTCACATTGGGGTGTTGTATGGGGAAATACAAGGTTCGAGATGTTTGTCTCAAATTATTCCTTCAATTATGGATTTCAATCTTAACCTGCCTTCAAGGGGGATAGGATATTGTTTCCTTTTTGTGATCTCTCCTGGATTTTTTAGTTTAATCTGACTGGGAGGTATTTGTTGCTGTTGTTGTCAGGTGCCATCGAGTCAGAACCGACTCATAGGGACTCCATGCACAGCAGAACGAAACAATGTCCAATCCTGGGCCAACC
>NW_006408685.1:2678229-2687977 GCF_000296735.1 Chrysochloris asiatica | reverse complement strand
TCCTCTTTGCTCCCTACTTTTGCATTCCAATCACCAGCAATGAGCAATACATCTTGATTGCATGTTTGATCTATTTCAGATTGAAGAAGTTGGTAGAATTCTTGTATTTCATCTTTACTAGCATTAGTGGTTGGTGCATGAATTTGAATAATAGTGGTATTAACTGGGCTTCCCTGTAGGTGGATGGACATTATCCTATCACTTATAGCATTGTACCTCATGACTGATCTGGATATGTTCTTTTTGACGATGAATGCGACACCATTCCTCTTCAATTTGTCATTCCCTGAATAGTAAACCATGTGGTTGTCAGATTCAAAATGGCCAATACCAGTCCATTTCAGTTCACTAATGCCTAAGATATCAATGTTGATGCGTTACATTTCATTTTTGACAACTTCCAATTTCCCCAGATTCATATTTTGTACATTTCATGTTCCGATTTTCAATGGATGTTTACAGCTGTTTACAGGTATTTGTAGTCCTCTCCTATTCTCCTCCTTAGTCCACACAATGGGTTTAATCTGTTCCTCTGCCCATGGAGTTAGGAGGTTTAAAGATCTATGAATTCTTTCTTGGCTTATATATAAACCTAAGCCTAAATTTGTTATTAAATCTCTATGTAGCAAGTTCATTCCTGCTTCTGGTACTAGGAAAAACTTAATAGTGGCTGTTCTCTTTTTCAATCTAACAGTGGTCCCATCAAGTATCTTGGATCTAAATCCTTCTCCTTTGACCCCTGGGATTAAAATTTCCTCAGGGGAACATAAGAAACCATGAGGTTGGTTAGAAAGGGATGATCTGGAAGCCCCTGAGTCTACTAAAAAGATTGTAATTTCTCTCTGTGGTCCAACCTCTAAATTTACAAGAGGCTCCTGGTAGGACTTATCAACATAAAAGAGCCCTCAACCCGCCCCAACCCTATTTTTCATTAAAGGTTATAAGGGGGATTGTTTTCTTTTCCCTTTCCCATTCTGGTCATCCCCTCTTGAAATGTCCCCCATTTCCACATTTAAAGTATGTATTTTCTCTTCTTTCTGTGGAGGTTGGGGTCCCAGGACTCTGACTATTAGCTATCCCCTGGGTTGTTTATTCAAAGGTGGACATCATGATCTTAGCCATCTGTCTCTGCTTCTCTTAGTTCCTTCTTACATATACCTTTTGAGCCTCTCTTAATAATTCCTTCAAAGACCTATCCTTCCAGTTTTCTACCTTCTGTATTTTTTTTTGCAATGGCAGGCCAGCTATTAGTGATAAAATGGAACTTTTACATTCCTTGCCTTACAGGATCCTCTAGGTCTATCTTAGCATATATCCACATTTGTCCTTTAAGTCTTTCTAGAATTTCTGCAGGTCCTTCATCTTTCCTTACTGCGTATCAAAAGCCTTGGATACATTTTAGGTATGGGGGACTGACTCCCTGATTCCCTTTATTATAATTTCTTTTAGGTCTCTCATGTTACTCCTGTGCACAGCACAATTATTGTTCCATTGGAAGTTCTGGTTAGGAAATTTACCATCAACTTCTAGAACCCCCGGGGCCAGCAGGGTGTTCATGCTGCCAGGCAGCCGTTGATGCTTTGCAGATCACGGCCCTTTTCTCCCCTGAAAAGAAGATCCTGAGGACGGACATTAATTCTGCCCAGCTATATAACTGAGCACCGAGGAACTGATGCACTTGCTCCGCGACCCCATATGGGTCCTCAAGTAATGACCTCAATTCTTTTTTTTTTTTTTTTTTTTAATTCCTTATTTCGAAGCTAGTTATGGGTGCATTAGCAAATACGATTCCTCCTTCCCCTAAAGGGACTTCCCTTAGTGGAAACAGAGGCTGAGGTTGAAAGCTTCAGGGAGAGGGGAAAAGGGGAAATTTTTAAGTTTTGGCAATGAGGGGTATTTAATGGGGACAAGAGGACTGGGAGTGCTTTTCGGGAAGGCTAGCTCAGGGTCAAGGGTGGGGGTGGGTTCATCAGTCGAAGCTTGGGACACAGGCAGGGGGGTAGGATTATAAGGGGGAGTTAGGGAGGAGAGGGGATCTCATGAAGACATTTTGTTTCTTGGGAAGATTTTCCTTCTTCCCTTTCTCCTTCCTTATTCTCTGCCTTAAGGGGAAAATGGACAAATGGGCTCTGCCTCCAACAAAGAGTATAGTCAATTTCATCCTGAGACACAGGGCTTTTATCATTCACATATTAAATCAAGTGTTGACAAAACCAATCCTCACATGTGCCAAATTTGAGCTGAAAGACAGGATTTGAGAATGGTTTCCTGTGTCCAAATAAAACAACAATACCTAGCCATTTGTTCTTTTCTTTAGTCTATGTGTTCTCTTTCCAATACTTTAACATTAATCTCAATGGACGATCGGGGGAGTTTTGTTTTTGGTTCCATTTCCTCTAGAGATTCTTTTACTCATTTTATTTCCCATCCTAGCTACCTGGCTGTGTTTTCTAACAAAGAAGCTCAGCCCACCCTTATACTTGGAGGTTTCTTGCTCTCTTTTATTTTTGCTTCATTCGTCTCTGGCCGCTTCCTTTGCAGGAATGTTGTACAACTCTTAGCGATTGGCGTGTCGGTATGAACTCCCTACTGGGATCAAGTCCTCAACTTGACACTGACTTAAGCCATATAAGGTGGTCATGGAACCATGGATCAAGACTCCACACTTGCTTTGTGCCCAGGACATGTTTCATTCATACACATATAACCTCCAGGATGCTCCAACCACCAAAGAAAGTACTGTCCACCGCCACAGTTTTTCCTTACCTTTGGTCTGTGCATGAGGTTACCTGTTTGCCATGTGGTGCTTGCGTAGGTCTTTTTCCCACTTTTCAAAGAGTCCGGATTTATTCACTTCCTTGAGAGACTTCAGCCAATCTCACCCGACGGCTGCTGTGACTAGACAGCTGAACCCATCTTCCTCAGAGGAGAAAACTAAAGCTGCTTCCCAAAGGGAATGAGAAATACAAGATGGGCCCCCAAATTGATAGAAATGAATTCTTCTGTCACACAAAAAACACTCGGTGAGACTAGAATACTTTGGCAAAGCAAAATTTACTGCTGCAGGAGGGTGCATGTGCATAGCTGTACAGGTACAGGACAGCAAGAACACTGAGTCGGCAGTCCACTCATGTTTTTAATCCCTTACATAATTCTTAAAGCTGTGTCTCACCCCATTGGCCAGGGTTTTGACTGCAAAATCTTTTCCTTTACCTGGTTGTCTAGTTGAAATTTTTAAGGTGTGCATTTCCATTTCAGGTAAAAAGTATAAGAAAGTTCATACAGTCCCTATGCATTTCAGGAAGTAGTAAAAGGAAAAGAAAGATCATAAAGTCTCTGCTTACTGAGGGAAGTAGTCAAATAAAAAAGAGATCATGAGTTATTTACTCACTTCAGAAAGTAGTCAAAGAAAAAAAGATCATAAGATCTTTTTCACTTCAGGAAGTAGCAAAAGAAAAAGAGAGATCATAAAGTCTCCTTCATGAAGGAGACCAAAAAAAAAAAAAAAAAAAAATCACCCAAATACAATAAACAGGATTATAATAATATCTGAAGAAAAGATATTCGTTCCCACATTGAGAAAACAAAATAGCACTAGACATGATGCTAGCTGAAAAGGGAAGTATATGTGTAATATTGGGAGCTAAGCATGGTAACTTTATCTGTAACAACACAGCTCCTGATGGAACTATCACAATTACTCTGCAAGAAATAAGAACCTAGCTAATGAATGGGCTGAAAACACTGGAATTAGTGATCCTTTTACTGACTGCTTAGAGGGGTGGTTTAGAAAGTGGAAAAAATATAGCTGCCTCAATCCTTACTTTTCTCATTTCGGTAGTTGTAATTTATGACGTGGTACCTACTTTGTTTAAGCATTTGGCACTGTGAGCAGGATTCATTGCAATGGCTCTAGACATAAGAAATGGTAAGGTTTTTTGGAAGAAAGAAAGAAGGGGAATGGATAAAATGTTTTAGCTGAAAGAAGATTAGCTTCTGGAGTTGCCTGCAGCTGATGTCATGCTGGATAGCAAAGATAGCTTATCTGTGGCCAGGGCCTACTGGAATCCACCCTGCTAAGGCTCAAGGCCATATGCATATGAATGGAGTTAGTCCAAGGTGAATGGAAAGATTGAACTTAAGTGTTTTAAAAAGTTAATGTGTTTGGAGACGGGGCTTGATGGTAGCTAAGGTGGAGGTGCAGTGAAGTTTGCCATCAGCAATACCACAGAATACCAGGCAAAGCAGATCCAGGACAGAGTTCCAAAACTTGGAACCACAGAGATAGGGATATTTTGAAGGTTTGAAGGCCTACAGATTATGGAACTTGAAGCTGAAGTAAAAAAAATGTGTCCCTTTGAATCTGCTGGGCTGGGCTTGGAGGTCCAGAGCCAACATATTGGGTGAGACCAAACAACAAGACAAACAGGGGAGCAGGAACACCACAGAAAAACTCCATGGGAACCTTGGAGCAAAGGTGGACTTTGTCAGTTTTGCTTTGTTCTGATTTTCTTCTCTTTTTTCTTTCTTTTTTTTGGGGGGGTATCTGGTCATTACAACACCCACTGTTTGCCCACCTCCATTCTGGTGACTAGAGGGGGAGCCTGAGCAAGTGAACACCCCACCCCCTTACCACTGGAGGGTTCTTCTGCCACGCATGCATACAGATACTCAGCCCAAGGAGCAAGCCATGAAGGCTTTTTGCTTGTTTGTCTTTTGTTTTTGTTTTGTTTTTTTTTTTTTTTAATGGAAAAGGGCAGGGCAGGGCTGTAGAGAGTGAAAGAGAATGTAAAAACAAAACAGACCAAAAATTAAATTAAAGCCTGAGGTATAGCATAACAACCAACACTGGCAACCTGAAATGTCTCAGGCAGCTTTGAAAGCAAGAAGCTGAAGAGAGGACCTTAAAGTCATACTTATATTAGGCTACAGATTTTATTTTTTTCCTTTTCTCCCTCCACTCCTTTTTCTGTGATTATAGACTGCAGTATTCAGTCTAGTTTTTGTTGTTGCTGATTTTTGTTTGTTTTTAGTTTATTTTTTTCTCTTGTATTTTTTTGCTATTATATGCTCCTGCTTTGACCTTTGGAAAACTCTTTGTCTCCATAAATTACACAAGAAGAGTCAACAACTGCTGCCATATAGACAAGCTACAATCACACTCTATAAAACACCAAAACACAAGCAAGAACCAATACCAACAACGATATACCAGGAAAACAGTGTTAAGCAATAAGAAGAGTGAAAAAGGAAGCCCACATCCTGATCATATCTCCCTAGAAGCAAGCAGAAAGCATAACAAATACCAAAACACATACTCAATTAAGTATTAAGGCCACAGATAAATACTAATCATGTCCAGGAAGCAAAAGCAGATGATCATATCAGCACATGTCCATAAACAAGATAAAATGTCTGAGACAAATGACCTAGAGGTAGACCTGGATTCCTTTCTGGATGGAGGGCAGGCCTTCAAAATGCCTGAGAAAAAGAATTCAGAAAAATGATTATAAAATGTTTCAAAACACTTTACAATGGAGTTGAGAAAAAAAAGGAAGAAGTCAGGAAAGCGGTACAGGAACAACCAAATATGATGATACAACATTGGAAACAATTCAAAACCTAGAGAAAGAGGTCCAAATGATCAATAACAAAATATTGGAAGTAGACAATACTCTGAAAGGTCAAAGGAGTAGAATAGACTAGATGGAAGGAAGAATAAGTGAACTGGAAGAAAATCTCTCAATATCACTAAGATAGAAGAACAAACACACAAAAAGGGATAAAAACATCTGAAGAAGGTCGTAAGAATTCTTGGCATTCCAGAACAAGAAGAATGACACAAGTCCACAGAGGAAACAGTTTAAGAATTACTGAAAGAAAATTTCTCTACCATCCTGAAAAATGAAAAGATAAACATTCAAGAAGCTCAACGATCTCCAGGAAGGATAGGCCCCAAAAGAAAATCATCAAGATATATCATTGTCAAGCTCTACAAAATTAAAGACAAGGAGATACTTCTGAAAGCAGCCAGAGAAAACAGAAGTGTCACATACAAAGGCAAGCAAGTCAGATAGAGCTCAGATCTCTCAGCAGAAATCATGCAAGCAAGGAAGGCAATGGGGAGAAATATATAAAACCCTGAAAGAAAAAAATTGCCAACTAAGAATCCTTTATCCAGAAAAGCTATCAATCAAATATGACGGTGTAATCAAAACATTCCAGGATAAACAGAAGCTAAGGGATTTTGCCAAAGCCAACCCTTCGCTACAAAACATCCTAAAGGGAGTTCTGTGGACTGAGAACCAACAAGAACAGACAACAACCAGAGATTGACAGCACCTCCCAGAATTAAATCAACAGAAGGAAGAGTTGAGAACTGAAAAAAACTATAAGAACAAACTCAGAGAATCTAGGAGGTCAGTCTATGATCAAAACAAGTACAGTGCAAAAGAAGGTAAACATGTAGGAACAGAGATCCAGATAGTGAGAAGGTCAGGTCGATTACAGGATAAAATAGACTACACTAAATGGAGGGAAAAGTTAATGCACTATAAGGAAACCTCAAAGAAAATTAACACTTCACAACATACCAAGAGAATCAAAATCCAAGAAGAACATGGCAACATTAAAACTATGAGGAAACTCACAAGAAAGAACAAAAAAATCATGAATTCAACAAAGGAAGACACACAGAACAAAGAAAGCAGCAACACCACAAAAAAGCAAACATAATGACAGCAATTAATCAATACCTATCGATAATTACACTGAATGTAAATGTATTAAATGTGCCCGTTAAGAGACGGAGGATGGCAGAATGGATAAGAAAACAAGATCCTTCAATATGCTGTCTGCAAGACACATCTCACACACAGAGAAAAAAGCAGATTAAAAGTCAAAGAATGGAAAAAATATATGAAGCTAATTGCAATAAAAAGCGAACAGGAGTGACAGTACTAATCTCTGATAAAATAAACTTTAAGGCATAAACAGCATAATAGATAAAGATGGACATTATCTCATGATTAAAGGAACAATTGAAAAACATTAAACAACCATAATAAATATCTGTGCTCCCAATGAAAGAGCTGCAAGATATATAAAACAAACTCTAATAGATTTGAAGAAAGAAATAGATGAGTCTAAAATTATAGTGGGTGATTTTAATACACCACTTTCAAAAATGGATAGAGCAACCATAAAGAAACTTGACAAAGATACAGAAGAACTGAACAACATAATCATACAACTGGACCTCATAGATGTGAACAGAGCATTCAACACAACAACTGCACATTACACATTCTTTTCCAGTGAAAATGGAACATTCTCCTGAATAGACCATGTTTTAGGCCACAAAAAAAAATCTCCATAAATTTACAAATATCAAAATAATACAAAGCATCTTCTCAGACAACAATGCTACCAAATTAGAAATCAACAATAGGAAGACCAAGGAAACCAAGTCAAATACATGGAAACTGAAAAACACACTGATGAAAAGCAACTGGGTAGTAGAAAAAATTAAATGTGAATTCACAAAGTTCCTAGAAATAAATGAGAACAAAAACACAAAATCTTTGGGACACAGCGAAAGCGGTTCTGAGAGGACAATTTATTGCAATAAACACACACATCCAAAAAGAAGAAAGAACCAAAATTATCAAATTAACACAGCATCTACAACAATTAGAAACAGAACAATAAAGGGAACCTACATCCACCAAAATAAAAGAAATAATAAATATTAGAGCAAAAATAAATGAGAAAGACAACAGAAAAACTACAGAAACAATCAACAGGACAAGAAGCTGGTTCTTTGAAAGAATTAACAAAATCAACAGACCATTGGCAAAACTAACAAAAAAAAAATAAAAAATAGAGAAGACACAAATAACACGCATTAGAAACCACATGGGCCATGTCACAATGGAACCAAAGGAAATCAAAAGGATAATAACAGAATACTATGAAGAGTTGTACTCCAACAAATTAGAAGAGATGGATACATTTTTAGATAAACACAAACTACATAAACATACACACAGTAAAGTAGAAAACCTGAATAGGCCTACAACAAAAGAAGAAATTGATCAGGTCATCAAAAGACTCCCAACCAAAAAAATTCCAGGCCCAGATGGCTTCACTGGTGAAATCTACCAAACATTTAGGGAAAAGCTGTCACCAATTCTACTCAAATTATTCCAGGAGATAAAGGAGGATGGAAAGCTTGCTAATACATTTTATGAAGCAAACATAACCCTCATACCCAAACCAGGGAAGGACATCACTAAGAAAGAAAAATAAAGACCAATATCCCTCATGAACATAGATGCAAAAATTCTCAACAAAACCCTAGCCAACAGAATCCAGCAACATATCAAAAAGATAATACACAATGATCAAGTGGGATTCATAACAGGGATGCAAGAATGGTTCAACATTAGAAAAAGTATCAATGTTATCCACCATATAAATAAGAAAAAAGAAAAGAACCACATGATCATATCGATTGATGTAGAAAAGGCATATAACAAAATCCAACATCCATTCCTGATAAAAACACTCAACAAAATAGGAATTGAAGGGAAATTCCTCGACATAATAAAGAGCATATATACAAAATCAACAGCCTACATTACTCTCAATGGAGAGAAATTGAACAGGAACCAGACAAGGATGCCCTTTGTCACCACTTCTATTCAATATTGGGCTGAAAATCTTAGCAAGAACTATACATCAAGACAGGGAAATTAATGGCATCGAAATTGGCAAAGAAGAAATAAAACTCTCCCTATTTGCAGACGATATGATCCTATACTTAAGAAACCCCAAAAAGCTACTAGACATCTTTGGAAGATTCAGTAAAGTGGCAGGATATAAGATCAACATACAAAAATCAGTTGGATTCCTCTATACCAAAAATGACAATGTTGAAAAGGACATTAGGAAAGCAATACCATTTACAGTAGCCACCCAAAGGTTGAAATATCTAGGAATAAATGAACCAGAGAAACAAAAGACTTGTACAAAGAAAACTACAAAACACTAATACAAGAAATCAAAAGAGACTTACAAAAATGGAAGCAGATACCATGTTCCTGGATAGGAAGACTTAACATTGTGAAAATGTCAATACTGCCCAAAGCAATTTACATATATAATACAGTCCCAATCCAGATTCCAATGACATCCTTCAAAAAGATGGAAAAAAGCAATTTCAAACTTTATATGGAAAGGAAAGAGACTCAGGATAAGCAAAACACTGCTTAAGAACAAGAATAAGGTTGGAGGCCTGTCACTTCCTGACTTCAAAATTTACTACATGGCTACAGTCATCAATACAGTTTCGTACTGGTACAATGAAAGGTACATAGATCAATGGAACAGAATCGAGGATCCAGAAATTAACGCACCTACATACAGCCAACTGATTTTTGACAAAACCCCTTAATGTATCTCATGGGGAGGTGATAGTCTCTTCAACAGATGGTGCTAGCAGAACTGGAAAGCGATATGCAAAAGATTGAAACAAGACCTTCACCTCACACCATATACGAAAACCAACTCAACATGGATTAAAGACCTAAATGTGAATCCCAGAATTATGAAGGCCATCAATGAAAAAATAGGGACAAATGTGAGGGCACTAATTCTGGGAATACACAGACTACCAAACATTTTGAAAACCACACAAACAAAAGTAGACAAAATAGATGTGTGGGACATACTAAAAATTAAAAAT
>NW_006408685.1:2663997-2678086 GCF_000296735.1 Chrysochloris asiatica | reverse complement strand
ATCAGACAAGGGACTCATTTCTAAAATATGTAGGAAACTACAACATCTCTACAAGAAAAAGACAAATAACCCAATTAAAGAGTGGACACAGGACATGAACAGACACTTCACCAAGGAAGAGATCTGGGCAGCCAACAAACATATGAAGAACTGTTCACTATCACTAGCCATTAGAGAGATGCAAATCAAAACAACAATGAGATCTCATCTCACACCAACAATAACAACAAAAATAAAAAATGTAGAGGACAATAAATGCTGGCCGGGATGTGGTAAGACTGGGACACTCCTGTGTTGCTGGTGGGACTGCAAAATTGTCCAACCTCTCTGGAAAGCAATATGGCGCTTCCTCAGAAGGTGGAAAATAGAAATACCTTATGATCCAGCAATTCCTCTACGTGGTATTTACCCGCAAGAAAAACAAGCCACAACATGAGAAGATATAAGCACACCAATGTTCATAGCAGCACTATTTACAATAGCAAAAAGATGGAGACACCTAAAGTGTCCATCAACTGAAGAATGAATAAACAAACTGTGGTACATACAGTACATACACACAAAGGAATATTATGCTACCTTGAAGAATAACAAGGAAGCTGCCTACCACCAGTTAACATGGATGGACCTCTAGGGCATTATATTGAGTGAAATTAGTCAGTCACGAGAAGAGAAATACTGCATAGGACCACTACTGTAAAAGACTAAGAAAAAGAACCTATACTAAAGGGGGTTGGGGGATTCTTTGCTGATTGCTGAGATGTTGGTGGTGGGGTGAGGGGAGGGAGGGGAAGGTGAAGCACAGGGCAGGTAATAGACACAGGAAATTTGGCTGCTGGGGAGGTGGCAATATACAAGAAGGGAGAGGGGAACAGAAGAACAAAGCAGATGGGAGAACAATTAGGCAGGTTTGACTGGGCTAAGTGGGACAGAGGTAAAGAATGATGTGTGCACAACCTTGAAACAACAGGATTCTGGGATACAGAGATTGAGCCATTGTTGGATTGGGGAAAAGGGGGGAATAATGTTAAGATTCTTGACTGTGTTTTGAATCTTGGTTTTCCTGCATTATATTATAAAATAGACACTGGAGGGGGAGAGAAAGGAGTAGCCAGAAACATCACTATAGAAAGCTTGTAAGTCTGTCTCCTGCCTATAACTGATTGGAATACCTAAAATGGGGCTACAACGTTCCCAGTCAAGGAGGCTTCCTGCGGAGCCTCTGCAATACATAAGACTATAGGTGGAAGCCTGAACCACATCTAGATCTTCAGAGATGGGAAATTTCCACTTGAAAGGATTAGCGGACCAGCCTGGAGCAGCTAGAAGAACAGAAGATACTTCTTGAACAAAAGACCTACAGGAAAAATACAAAACAATAGAGGCAGACTGACTGTTACTACAAGAACAAGCAAGTTGCTTGCCCAGGAAACATCAAGGCAAGAGGTTGGGTCCCCTCAGTGCAAACCCCCTTCCAAGACTAAGACTCAGTGGGAATACACATCTGATTGGTGACTACACTCGTCACCTATAAGGGAATTGAGGGAAAAACAGCAATGAAGCTGCGAGCCAAGCCCTACAATATCCAATAGACTTCTGTGAACCTGGGTGAAGACCTGTTTGGGCAGCAGTGTGGCAAGACCTGGGAACTCTTGAGACCAGAGTTAGTGACATAGCCACAGAGGACTAGAGTGGAAAATGAAGTGTCCAGCAGATAAGAAGAAAGGGTATCTGCACAAGAACACCCACACTTGCAGACAATACCCACTTGACCTGGCTTCAATGACTAGATGATCAGAGCTCAACCAGAAGAAGAAACAAGAGGGAAAAAAGTGTATTCTGATACAATTTGATGAACTTGACCTACACCTATGGTTGCAGTAGTTCAACAGAGGGAACAAATCCTTACAGCAAGGACCATTCCCACCCCCTCCATACACAGAGTAGACAGGGATGGGCAACTTGGACATTGGCTACCCAAAAATGAGGTGGGGGCGGGGGGCTAAAAAGGCAAGAAGTGACTGGCTTATAAGCTTTCAAGAGGGAAGCTAGATTCATAGGGCACAGAGGAAAGTAGAATCTCCACTGAGTAGCATACAATCTGTCTGGGTGTGGCTGGTTAAATGAAATTCAGATGGATCTCTTGTGATACAATAGTGAATAATTGTTATCTGGACTGCTTGTGAGGGTTGGAAATGTAAAGGTAGATGTTTTTTAGCTAGGAAGGGAGTGATTAACTTTTCAGCCTAAGAGCAGAGGTCCCTGGGAGCATCAAGGGAGAAGAGCAGAGAGTGGGACCCTACCCAGAGAAGCAGTGATGCCTGAGATGGAGGCAGAGAAGATGACGTGTAGTAATGGAGCTGTTGGGGACTTTAGGCACAGAAAGGGAGAGGGGCTGTGTGCTGATGACCGGGGGGCATGCTTGAAGTGTATACACTTTGAATGGTTGATGATGCATGGAGGGGATTGTAGCTATAGCAATGAAATGATATACTATTGGATGAATGTAAAACTAATGTTCTTCCATGTAAACTATCACATAATTCACAATAAAACATTACTAAAAAAGGTTAATGTGTTTGACTGCCTTATGGATTTTGACTTCTCCTGCTTATTATTGTATAATACACATACATGTATAAAAGGAAAATTGGGAAAAATAATTATGGAAGGTTGATAAGCTGGCCTTTGGCCTATACTTGATTGGATTTGCTTCAACTTTAAGGTGGAATCTTGAGCTCCACCCAAAACTTCAGAGTTGATACATTGGCATTTAAAAAGACATGTGCACCAACTTGGAACTGCTGAAAGAACAGGAGATTTGTGATTACCAGAAAGTAAGAAAAAAAAAAAAAAAAAAAGCAGATATTTTGGCATTTTGTGTTTCAGAGGCTTCAAGGCAAGGAAGGTTGGCCCATCCAAGAAAACCCCTTCTAGGACTGAAAGTTGAAGGGAACCAGTGAGCAATATGCTTGCTGATCAACATCTGAGTTTACTTGTGAATGGAATTGGGGGAATGTTCTATTGGCACCCATTGGCCTTGAGATGAAATAAGAGGGAAGGGTAACTGTTTTGAAGTGCAGGGAGGTGTGTGTGAATTCCCAACCTTGCAGCTGGTACTCATATGACCTAGCTTGGATAGCTAGTGTTGTTGACCTGACTAGAATCCGATCAGATGAATATAAAGATGTTTGATACTCTGAGCAAGCATCAGTTGCTACAGTTTGATGGACTGGACTGTTGCTTACGGCTACAGTTACTTAAAATTCTGATCAGAATGGAAGTCTCTTCAGATTGGGGAACATGCTTGTCTTCTCAAGGTACTGGGTTGGTAAGGGTGGGAAATTTTAGACATTGCTATTACTATGGAAGCATGACGTGGTTGACTTGACAAATTTTCATGGGTGTGCTTGGTTTTAGAATGTGGGGCAAGGGGAAATCCCCACTGAATAGTTTACCTCTTTTCCATGTTGGTTGAGTGAAAGGGGGAATGGAATGCTGCTGCTAATATTTTACAATTTCTATTATAACTGTTGGTAGTATTACCTGTGATTATCAAAACTGTAATTGTAGAAGATATGTAGCTAAAAGGAGGGAGTTGTTCTTGTTAAGTACCATGTAGTCAATTTCGACTCATAGTGACCCTGCACAGGGTTTCCAAGGCTGTAAATCTTTACAGGAGCAGAATGCCTCATCTTTCTCCCGTGAAACTGCTGGTAGTTTTGAACAGCTGACCTTGATGTTGGCAGCCTGACTCTTTTATTTCATGATCAAACAATTCCAGGACCATCAAGAAGGAAGCGTATGAGTGGAGCTTGGGATCCTTGCCTGAAGAAACAGCAACAGCAGAGATGTTGGCAGAGGTGGTGACATGGAGCAACTATGGACTTTAGGTCCATGGACTGAATAAGGCTGTGTGCCTACAGACTGTAGACTAGCTTTTGGACATTTATTTGTGCTAAACTATCTGATTTGTTCATTTGTGAAATATAAGGGGAAAATGGGGCTGGTACATTTTAGGTTATACATGTTTTGGTTATATTATGCCAGGTGCAAGTATGATGCAACCTAATATAGTACAGTTAGCTTTACTCTTAGGGACATCCAGAAATGATACACTTTATGATGATTTAGGAAGAATAAATGAAGATGAGACCAATAAATATAAAGTAAAAGGAGGAGTATTTGTGAGAAATTCTCATATGGTTCATCTTTAGTAATAAAAGGCTCATGATATTGCTAGACAGGTTGTTAATTCACACCCAGGAATATGTAAGCAGGATGAATTGGAGAAAGGGAGGAAAGAAATATGTTCTAAGAATAGGAGCTTTAAATAAGAATACATTTATTAAGACCATGGGCACCATTCAGGCTATTCTGTGGGGAAGGGAAATGGAACATTCTTGTAGAATTGTAAAAGGTGAACTGAAACTGGAGAAGGGGCTTTTTAGAGACAAGGGAATAAAACTGTTTGCAAGTTATCCATACAGTGCATCTTTGCCCATATCTACTAGGTTGTCGTTGTTGTTGTTAAGTGCCGTCGAGTCGGTTCCGACCCATAGCGACCCTGTACAGGGTTTCCGAGGGTGTAAATCTTTACGGGAGTAGAAACCCTCATCTTTCTCCTGCGGAGCGGCTGGTAGTTTCGAACCACTGACCTTAAGGTTTGCAGCCCGACTCGTAACCACTACGCTACCAGATCTACTAGGTTAGGAACTCAATTTTGCAAAAATGAAAAAAGAAAACCTCACTCTTGCTAAAATGAGTACAGATTAGATTACTTGAGCATTTGTCAATATTGACAGCGTTTCTCACACAAGCATGATGCAAGTTTCCATGAACTTGTCCTTCCTAATAACATGTCTAAAATATGAAATAAGTCTTACCATCCTGGCCTCTAAGGATCATTTTGGCTGTACTTCTTTCATGACAGTTTTGTGTGTTCATCTGGCAGTCCATGAAACTATTGATACTCTTTTACAATGCCACAACTCAAGTAGATCAATACTTGTACAGTCTTCCTTATACATTGTCCAACTTTAAAAAAAAATGCATACGAGCCTATTGAAAGTATCATCATTTGGGTTAAGCATACCTTAGTCCTCAAACTGATATCTTTGCTCTTGAAAGAGGACTTGTGCAGCAGATTTGTCTAATGCAGTATGTTATTCGAAGATTTCTTGACTGCTGCTTCCGTGAATGTTGATTGTAGTTACAAGATAAATAAAGTCTTTGAAAACTTAAAACATTCAACACTTCTTAAAACATTCAACACTTGTCATGATGTTATTTATTGGTTCTGCTGTGAGAATTTTCATTTTCTTTACATTGATTTATAATACATATTAAAGTCTTTACCAGTGAGTATTTTAAGTTCTCTTCACTTTAAGCAAACAAGGTTGTATCATCCACATATCACAGGTTGTTAATGAGTTTTCCTCAAATCTTGATGCCATGTTCTTTTTCATCAAATCCTAATTCTCAGGTTATTTGCTCAGCATACATACTGTATAAGTACAATGAAAGAATACAACCTTGGCACACCTTTATTGATTTTCAGCTTTTGCATAGTCAATAAAACACAAATAAACATCTTTCTGGCATTCTCTGCTTTCATTCAAGATCACTTTGAAATCAGCAATGATATCCTTAGGTTCCCATCCTTTTCTGAATCAAGTTTGAATTTCTGGCAGTTCTCTGTTGATGTACTTTTACAGTCTTTTAAAATAATTTCCAGCAAATGATTACTTGCATATGATATTAAGGATATTGTTTTATAATTCCATTTTATGCTGAGTGATCTCCCTTTTTGAATGGGCACAAATGTGAATGTCTTCCAATAGGTTGGCAAGGTAGTTGTCTTCAAAATTTCATGTCAAAATTTGTGAGAAGCTTAAGTGCTGCATTGAATTGTTAAAATATTTCATTTTGTATCCCTTCAATTCCATGAGCATTGTTTTTCATCAATGCCCTCAGTGCACCTTGAAAATTTTCCATCAGTACCACTGGTCCTTGATCATATGCTACATATTGAAATAGTTGAATGTTGACCCTTTCTTTTTGGTACAGTGACTCTGTATATTCCTTCCATCTCCTTTGATGCATTCTGCATTCTTCAATATTTTTCCCAAAGAATACTTTAATATCACAAGTCAAGACTGGCATTTTTCTTTGGTTCTTTCAGCTTGAGAAATGCTTAGCATATTCTTCTCTTTTGGTTTTATAACTCCAGGTTTTGTATATTTCATTATAGTACTTGATCTTGTCTTCTAGAGTTGCCTTTTAAATTTTTCTGTTCTGTGCTTTGACTTCCTTAATTTTTCCATTTCCTTTAGCAGCTCTATGCTGGAGAGCAAGTTTCAGAGTCTCTTTTGACATCTGTTTTGGTCTTTTCTTTCTTTGCTCTCTCTCTCTCTTTTTAATGTTTTATTGTGAATTATGTGATAGTTTACATGGGAGAACATTAGTTTACATTCATCCTATTGTATATTGTTTCACTGCCATGGTTACAATCCCCTCTATGCATTATCAACCAACCAAAGAGTATACCCTGCAAGCCTGCCTCCTGGTCATCAGTACACAGCTCCTCTCCCTCTCTGGGTCTAAAGTCTCAAGCCGCTTCATCTCTCCACGTCATTGTCTCTGCCTCCATCTCTGGAGTCACTGCTTCTCTGGGTAGGGTCCCGCTCTCTGCTCTTCTCCCTTGATGGTCCCAGAGACCTCCACTTCTAGACTGAAAAGTCAATCCCTCCCCTCCTTTTGCTACAAAACATCTACATTTACATTCCAACCCTCACAATCAGTCCTGATAATAATTATTCACTATTGTATCACAAGAGACCTATCTTCATATCCTTTCATCATCCCCACCCAGACAGATTGGATACTACTCAGTGGAGTCTTTCCTCTTTTTTAAATGAACTTTTGCTTTTTACCTGTATGCTGTTTCTGATGTCATTCTACAACTTCACTGGTCTTCAGTTATTAGTGTCTAATGCATCAAATCTGTTAATCAAATTGTCTCTAAATTCAGATAGGATATGCTTAAAGTCATAAGTTAGCTACCATAGATTAGTTGTAATTTTCTTCAATGTCAGCATGGACTTGCTTAGGAGCAATTGATGATATGTTCCATAATCAGCCTTGCTTTGACTGATGATATTAAGCTTTGCCACATTTTCCTCCCACAGATGTAGTCAATTTGAGTACTGTGAATTCCATCTGTAGAGGTCCATGTGTACAGTGCCCTTAATTTTATTTTTAAAAGGTAATTACAATGATTAAGTCATTGGTCTTGCAAAATTCTAAAGTGTAATCTTCAGCAACATATCTACAACCGAGGTCATATATTCCAATTACTGTTCCTTCTGCTCTATTTCCATCATTTGCATTCCAATCACCAGTAATTAACAAAAAATCTTTATTGAATGTTTGGTCAATTTTAGTTGAAAGAAGTTGGTAGAAATTTTCATTTTCATTATCATTCACTTTAATTGTTGGTGTGTAAATTTCACTCATAATGTTATAAACTGGTATTTCTCGGTGGCTTATGGCTATTATCCTATCACCCGCAGCACTATACTTCAAGATAGTTCTTGAATTCTTTGTTTTGATGATGACTATGGGGCCATTCCGCTTCGATTTGACATTGTCGACATAGCAATTAAGATGATATATTCACAATGGCCAATACCAGTCAATTTCAAATCACTGATGCTTAGGATATGGACCTTTATGTATTCCACTTCATTTTTTACAGTAATCCAGTGAAGATGGAATAGAAGAATTCTACCAACTTCTTCAATCTGAAATTGATCAACAATGCAATTGGGATGTATTGATCACTACTGGTGATTGGAATGTAAAGGTTGGGAGCAAAGAGGAAGGATACATAGCTGGAAAATATGGTCTTGATAATAGAAATGGAGCTGGAAAACACATGATAAATTTCTAAAAATCAATGATTTGCTCATTTCAAATACCTTCTAAGACAGCATAAAAGATGACTGTACACATGGAACTCACCAGATGGAATACATAGAAATCAAATTGACTACATCTGTGGAAAGAGACAATGGAAAAGCTACATATCATCAGACAAAACAAGGCTAGGGGCAGACTGTGGAACAGACCATCAATTACTCATATGCAAATTCAAACTGAAGCTGAAGAAACTTAAAACAAGTCCACGAGAGCCAAAATATGACAGTGAATATATACCACATGAATTTAGAGATCATCTGAGGAACAGATTTTATACATTAAACACTACAGAATAAAGACCAGAAGAGTTGTGGTATGACATCAAGACATCATACACACAGAGAAAGCAAAAAGTCATTGAGAAGGCAAGAAAGAAGAAAAGGTCAAAATGGATGTCAGAAGAGACATTGAAACTTGCTCTCCAGTGTAGAGATGCTAAAGCAAAGGGAAGAAGTGAGGAGATCCAAGAGCTGAACAGAAAATTTCAAAGATCAGGTCGAGAAGATAAAGCCAAATATTACAACAAAATGTGCAAAGACCTGGAGTCAGAAAACCAAAAATGAAGAACACACTCAGCATTTTTTATGCTGCGGGAACTGAAGAAAAAATTCAAGCCTTGACTTTCATTATTGAAAGATTCTCTGGGCAAATTATTGAATCATGCAGAAAGCATCAAGAGAATATGGCAGGATTCTTGGTTTTCCTTGCATTCTATTATAAAATAGACACTGGAGGAGGAGAGAAAGGAATAGCCAGAAGCATCACCATAAAAAGCTTGTAAGTCTGTCTTCTGCCTATAACTGACTGGAATTCCTAAAATTGGGCTATAACTGCTCAGTGATGAAGGAGGCTTCCTGCGGAGCCACTACATTACATAAGACTATAGGTGGAAGCCTAAACCACATACAGATCTTCAGAGATGGGAAAATTCCACTTGACAGGATGAGCAGACCAGCCTGGAGCAGCTGGAAGAACAGAAAATATTTCTTGAAAGAAAGACCGCCATGAAAAATACAAAACAATGTAGGCAGACTGACTGTCACTACAAGAACAAGCAAGTTGCTTGGCCAGGAGACATCAAGAAAAGTGGTCGGGTTCCCTCAGTGCAAACCCCCTTCCAAGACTAAGACTCAATGGGAATACACACTCTGATTGGTGACCATGTTAGTCACGGATAAGGGGAAAACATCAATGAAGTGGCAAGCTAAGCCCTACAATATTCAATAACTCCTGTGAACCCAGGTGGAGACCTGCCTGGCCGGCAGTGTGGCAAGACCTGGGTATTCTTGGGCCCAGAGTCAGTGACATAGCCACAGAGGACTAGAGTTGAGAGTGAAGCATCCAGCTGATAAGAAGAGAGGGCATATGCACAAGAACACCCATACTTGCAGATAATACCCACTTGACCTGGCTTCAATGACTGGATTATCAGAGCTAAACCAGAAGAAGATAGAAGAGGAGAAAAAAAAAAAAAAAAGAGTAATATGATACAATTTGATGTGCTTGACCTACACCAGTGGATGCAGTAGCTCAAAAGAGGAAACAAATCCTTACAGCAAGGATTATTCCCACCCCCTCTACACACAGAGTAGACAGGGATGGGCAACTTGGACATTGGATACCCAAAATGGGGAGGTGAGGAGTTTATAAAGGCAAGAAGCTTACAAGCTTTCAAGAGGGAAACTAGATCCAGAGGGCATGGGGGAAGGTAGAATCTCCGGTGAGTAGTATCCAATCTGTCTGGGCGGGGCTGATGAAATGAAATGCAGATAAGTCTCTTGTGATACAATAGTGAATAATTGTTATCAGGACTGATTGTGAGGGTTGGAAATGTAAAGGTAGATGTTTTATAGCAAGGAAGGGAGTGATTAACATTTCAGTCTAGGACCGGAAGGTCCCTGGGACCATCAATGGAGAAGAGTGGAGAACCGGACCCTACCCAGAAAAGCAGTGATGTCAGAGACTGAGGCAGCGATGATGATGTGGAGAGATGGAGTAGCTGGAGACTTTAGATCCAGAGAGGGAGACGGGCTGTGTGATACAACTGGGGTGCAGGCTTGTATTGTACACCCTTTGGTTGGTTGATGATGCATGGAAGGGATTGTAACCATGGCAATGAAATGATATATGATAGAATGAATGTAAAACTAATGTTCTCCCATGTAAACTATCACATAATTCACAATAAAACATTTAAAAAAAATAAGAGAAGATGGAAGGAATACACAGAGTCACTGTACCAAAAGGAAATGGTTAATGTTCAACCATTTCAAGAGGTAGTATACATCAAGTGCCAATGGTACTGAAGAAATAAGTCCAAGGTGCATTGAAGAAATTGGCAAAGAACAAGGGACCACAAATTGATGGAATAAAAATTGAAATCTTTCAAGAAAGTGAGGCTTCACAGGAGACACTCATTCATCTCTGCCAAGAAATTTGGCAGACAACTATCTGGCCAACTGATTGGAAGAGATCTGTATTTGTGCCCATTCCAAAGAAAGGTAACCCAAAGGAATGCAGAAATCATCAGACAATCTCTTTGATATCCCATGTGTCATGGGCGGCCAAATGAACCAATAGATCCATTTTGGAAGCAGTGTAGCCAGAGTGCTCCTTGGAGGCCAAGATGTCCAAACTTTGTCTCTCATACTTTGGATGTATTGTCAAGAGGGACCAGTCGCTGGAGAAGGTTATCATGTTTGGTAAGGTCAGAGAAAAAGAGGAAGACACCCAACGAGATTGATTGGCCAAATGGCAGCATCAATGGACTCAAGCGTGGCAACTGTAGTGAGGTTGGCCCAGGATCGGGCCGTGTTTCGTTCTGTTGTGCATAAGGTCACTGTAAGTCGGTACTGACTCTATTGAACCTAACAACAACAACAACAACAACAACAACAACAACAACAATTTTCCTAGATTCATACTTCATAATTCCATGTTCTAATTATTACTGGATATTTGCAGTTGTTTTTCTTCATTTTGAGATGTGCCCTATCAGCGTCATCATGATCCACTCTACTTTGAGGAGGAAGCTCTGCCCTAGTCGTATTTTGAGTGAATTCAATCTGAATGCCTCATTCAGAAACTATATGTGACAATATTCAGGGTCTATTTCTAACGTTTTTATCTTCTGAAATTTTATCTGACAATGTTCCATGGATATTCATAAGGTTCTCAGTGGATAAACATTCAGAAATAGTGTGCCTCTCCCTTTTCCTAGTCCTTCTTTGTCTGGAATCTCAGTGGAAACATATTCACCATGGGTTACACTCCTGTTATTTAAAATACTGGTGACATAGCTTCCAGAATCCATAAGCCACTACAGTAGGACAAATTGACAGACAAGGGGCAGATCAATTAATAAACTGGCAAATAATAGACAACAGGTGGATCAAATAACAGGTGTAAAAACTGACACCTCAGAGGAAAGTGTTACAAGTCTTTCTGTTTTTTCTATGATCCTCTACTTTCCCAAGCATAGTCCCTCCTATAGAATCCTTCAATGTTACAACTTGAGTTTTGAATTTTTCTTTAGTTCTTTCCACTTGAGAATGTTTTGCCCCTTTGGTTTTCTAACCCTAGGTATTTGCAAATTACGTTATAACAATACCTTACTTTAATTTTTCAATCTGATGTTTGATATCTTCTGTTCAGGTATTTTGCCTAACAATTCTATCCATTTGCTATAACTACTCTATGTTCAAGAGCAAGTTTTAGATTCTCTACTGATAACATTTTTGGTCTTTTCTTTATTTTCTCCATTTTTAATGAACTTTTTCTTTCTTCATGTATGATGTACTTGATGTCATCCCACAACTTGTCTGGTCTTCAGCCATTACTATTCCATATGTCAAATATATTCTTGATATTGTCTCTAAATTCATATGGTATAAAAATATTATTGTATTGACAATAGCATCTGTCATCTTCTGACATCACAAGGAGGAGAGAGGATTAGGATCAGCATTAGTTCAAGGTCAATTCTTATGAGACTGAGGTCACATATGCCTCTATTTTGTAATCTTCCTTATAAGTTTTGACACTAACCATCCCTATTATGGAGTCCTGGTGTGGTACTGCGGGTTAATGTGTCAGACTGTAAAGTTGTTTGAACTACAAAGTTGGTGGTTGAAGCTCACCAGCTGCTCCTTGGAAACCCTATACAGGGTTGTTATGGATTGGATACGACTCAACGGCACTTAAAAACAACAACAATCCTTACCACAGTAGTTTCTATTCATCTGTGTTTGATAATTTATTTAGTTCACCTCACAGAACTCAGACACCATGCTCATAATTTTAGGGTTTATTAGGAAGTTAACAGGATACAAAACAGGATTAGAAACACTCAGGGCAATATTCTTTAATTCAGGACAGCCTATTTTCAACCATACCTGAAGGCAGGACATTATTTATTACTCAATTCTAGCAGTGTTTCAAAGCTCCTTTAGCACTTCTGATAAATACCCAAAGGGCAATAAATTCTGCTGTAAGCCTCAGCCCAAAGGTGCTCATCTCTAGCTCCAATGACCAACACATCCATTTCCCCAATTAAGTGTCTGGTGGAATATCATGCCACAAGTGAGTCTGCTGCTCAAAGACACTCATCTTTACTTGCTCCATGGGTCTAAGATCCCATCACTCTGTCTTATGCTCTGACTCTTGTTCTGCTGCTGCTGCTCTGATGCCACTCTTCTGGTGTCGTAGCACTGTCTCTTGGGTCAATGAAATTCAATGTTTAGGGATCTCAGGGTCCAATGGATGAGTGCCACTCCTGGCTCTTCAATGTTGATGGTATTGACACTTCCCATTCCTGAATCTGAAATGGATCATTTTATACCCACATTAGAGTTCTCAGTTTTTACAATCACAATTAACCCTGTTAACAGTAACTCACAATTATGTTATACAATCTAGCTCTAGTAGCGTAGTGGTTACGAATCGGGCTGCTAATCTCACGGTCAGCAGTTCGAAACTACCATCTGTCCCCCAGGAGAAAGATGAGACTTTCTGCTCCACTAAAGAGTTACGAATCGGGCTGTGAACCTTAAGGTCAGCGGTTCGAAACTACCAGCTGCTCCGTGGGAGAAAGATGAGGCTTTCTACTCCCGTAAAGATTTACACCCTCGGAAACCCTATACAGGGTCGCTATGGGTCGGAACCGACTCGATGGCACATAACAACAACAACAAAGAGTTACAGCCTCGGAAACCATATGCAGGGTTGCTATGAGTCGGAACCGAATCCACGGCACATAACAATAAAAACATTAGCATCTTACCCATCTTCTACCATCAGGAAAAAAATGTTTTGTGGTAGTAACAAAAATTCTGGCTAGAAGAAGAATACTAAATAATTTACCACACTACAGGTCTTATATACTTAAAGTTGTATTTTGTCTCTCATGGACTTTTTTAAAAAATGTTTTATTGTAAATAATGTGATAGTTTACATGGAAGAACATTTGTTTTACATGCATCCTATCGTATGAATTCACTGCCATAGTTACAATCCCCTCCATGCATCATCAACCAACCAAAGCCTGCCCCTATGATCGTCAGCACACAGCCCCTCTCCCTCTCTGGGTCTAAAGTTCATAGCCGCTCCATCTCTCCATGTCATCGTCTCTACCTCCATCTCTGGCATCACTGCTTCTCTGGGAAAGGTCCCATTCTCTGCTCTTCACCCTTGATGGTCCCAGGAACCTCTGCTCTTAGACTGCAAAAGTGATCACTCCCCTCCTTGCTACAAAACTTCTACCTTTACATTTCCAACCTTCACAATCAGTCCTGATAACACTTATTCACTATTGTATCACAAGAGACCTATCAACAACTCCTTTCATCAGCCCCACATAGACAGGTTGGATACTACTCAGTGGAGATTCTACCTTCCTCCATGCCCACCCCATTTTGGGTAGCCAATGTCCAAGTTGCCCATCCCTGTCTACACTGTGTATCAATGGGGTGGCAATGATCCACACTGTAAAGATTTGTTCCCTCTTTTGAGCTACTGCATCCACTGGTGTAGGTCAAGTGCATCAAATTGTATCAGATTACTCTTTTTTTTTCCTCTTCTTTCTTCTTCTAGTTGAGCTCTGATCATC
>NW_006408685.1:2661115-2663897 GCF_000296735.1 Chrysochloris asiatica | reverse complement strand
TCTTTCTTCTTCTAGTTGAGCTCTGATCATCCAGTCATTGAAGCCAGGTCAAGTGGGTATTATCTGCAAGTGTGGGTGTTCTTGTGCATATGCCCACTCTTCTTATCAGCTGGATGCTTCGCTCTCCACTCTAGTCCTCTATGGCTATGTCACTGACTCTGGACCAAAGAGTCCCCAGTCTTGCCACACTGTTGGCCAGCCAGGTCTCCACTCGGGTTCACAATAGTCTATTGAACATTGTAGGGCATAGATCACAGCTTCATTGCTGTTTTCCCTCTCTTCCCCTTATCAGAGATGAACATGGTCACCATTTAGAACGTGTATTCCCATTGAGCCTTACTCTTGTAAGGGGGTTTGCTCTGAGGGGAACCGATCACTTGCCTTGATGTCTCTTGAGTGGAGCATCTTGCTTGTTCTTGTAGTGATCAGTCGGTCTGCCTCTATTGTTTAGTATTTACCCTGTAGGTCTTTCTTTCAAGGAGTATCTTCTGTTCTTCTAGGCACTCCAGGCTGGTCTGCTTGTCCTTTCAAGTGGAAATTTCTCCCCTCTGAAAATTCTGGATGCTGTTCAGGATTCCCCCTTTGGTCATATGTAATGCAGAGGCTCTGTAGGAAGCCTCCTTCACTGGGAATGTTGTAGCCCCATTTTAGGTATTCCAATCAGTTATAGGCAGAAGATGGACTTAGAAGCCTTCTATAGTGATATTCCTTGCTATTCCTTTCTGTCCCCCTCAAGTGTCTATATTATAATGGTATGCTAGGGAAACCAAGATTCAAAAGACACCCAAGTATCTTAACATTATTTCCTCCCTTTTCCCCATTCCAACCATGTCTCAATCCCTGTATTCCAGATCCCTGTTGTTCCAAGGTTGTGCATACATCATTATTTACCTCTGTCCCACTTAACCAATGCAAACCTGACTAATTGTTCTCCCATCTGCTTTGTTCTTTCATTCCCCTCCCTGTACTTATATATTGCTCCACTCCCTAGCACCCAAAGTATACTGTGTCTGTTCCCAACCCTGTGCTCCCCCTTCCCTGTGTCCCCGTACCCCACCCCCCCTTATCCCAGTAGCCAGCAAAGAATCCCCCCACCCCCTTTAGTATGGATTCTTTTTCTTAGTCTTTTACAGTACTGGTCCTATGCAGTATTGCTCCTTTTTTGAATGACTAATTTCACTCAACACAATGTCTTAAAGGTTCATCCATGTTATGCAGTGGCTTGATACTTCCTTGTTACTCTTCAAGGTAGCATGATATTCCATTGTGTATATATACCATAGTTTGTTTATACATTCTTCAATTGATGAGCAGTTTGGCTGTCTCCATCTTTTTGCCATTGTAAATAGTGCTGCTATGAACATTGGTGTGCGTATATCTACTCATGTTATGGCTCGTATTTCTTGTGGGTAAATACCAAGAAGAAGATTTGCTGAATTTCTATTTCCAATTTTCTGAAGCAGCACCATATTGCTTTCCAGAGATGCTGGAACATTTTGCAATCCCACCAACAATGCAGGAGCGTGCCAGTCTCTCCATATCTCCACCAGAATTTATTGTTCTCTACTTTTTTGATCTTTGCTGTTGTTGCTGGTGTGAAATTATATCTCATTGTTGTTTTGTTTTTCATGTCTCTAATGGCTAGTGATCCTGAACATTTCTTCATATGTTTGTTGGCTTCCTGGATCTTCTCCTTGGTGAAGTGTCTGTTCATGTCCTGTGCCCATTTTTTAATATTGTTATTTGTCTTTTTTCTTGTTGAGGTGTTGTAGTTTCCTATATATTTTAGAAATAAGTCCCTTGTCTGTTGTGTAATTGCAAAATATTTTTTCCCATTCTGTGGGTTCCATTTTAATTCCTCTAGTGAAGTCTCTTGATGCACATAAATTTTTAATTTTTAGTATGTGTCACTCATCTATTTTGTCTACTTGAGTTTGTATAGTTTTCAAAATGTTTGGTAGTCTGTGTATTCCCTAAATTAGTACCCTCACATTTTCCCCTATTTTTTCATTGATGACCTTCATAATTCTGGGATTCACATTTAGGTCTTTAATCCATGTTGAATTGGTTTTTGTATAAGGCATGAGGTGAAGGTCTGGTTTCAATCTTTTGCATATCACTTTCCATTTCTTCCAGCACCATCTGTTGAAGAGACTATCACCTCACCGTGTGATAAATTTAGGTGTTTTTCAAAAATCAGTTGTCTGTATATAGATGGGTTAATTTCTGGATTCTCAACTGTGTTCCATTGATCTATGTATCTTTCATTTACCAGTAGCAAGCTGTTTGACCACTGTAGCCGTGTAGTAAAATTTAAAGTTGGGGAGTGAGAAACTTCCAACCTTATACTTCTTCTTAAGCAGTACTTTGCTTATCCTGGGTCTCTTCCTTTCCATATAAAGTTTGTAATTGTTTTTTCCATCTCTTTGAAGAATTTCATTGGAATCTGGATTGGAATTACATTATCTGTGTAAATTGTGTTGGGAATTATCGTCATTTTCACAATGTTAAGTCTTCCTATCCAAGAACATGGTGCATTCTTCCATCTTTGTAGGTCTCTTTTGGTTTCTTATAGTAGTGTTTTGTAGTTTTATTTGTATAAATCCTTAGTTTCTCTGGTTATATTTATTCCTAGATATTTCATCTTTTGGACATCTATTGTATATAGCATTGCTTTCCTAATGTCCTTTTCATTGCTGTCATTTTTGGTATAGAGGAATCCAACTGATTTTTGTATGGTGATCTTATATCCTGCCACTTTGCTGAATCTTCCAATGAGGTC
>NW_006408685.1:2646716-2660625 GCF_000296735.1 Chrysochloris asiatica | reverse complement strand
GTTTACATGGGAGAACATTAGTTGTGCATTCATTCTATTGTTTATTGTTTCATTCCATGGTTACAATCCCCTCCAATCATCATCAACCAACCAAAGGGTATATATACCCTGCAAAGCTGCCCCCGACACTACCCCCTCACCCCAGTCTTCAGCACACAGTCGCTCTCCCTCTCTGGATCTAAAGTCCCCAGCTGATCCATTGCTTACATCATCGTCTCTGCCTCCATCTCAGGCATCACTGCTTCCCTGGGTAGGGTCCTGCTCTCAGCTTTTCTCCGTTGATGGTCCTAGGGACCTCTGTTCTTAGACTGGAAAGTTAATCACTCCCTTCCTTGCTATAAAATGTCTACCTTTACATTTGCAACCCTCACAATCAGTCCTGATAACAATTATTCACTGTTGTATCACAAGAGACCCATCTGCATTTCATTTCATCAGGTCCGCCTAGACAGATTGGATACTACTCACTGGAGATTCTGCCTTCCTCCAGGCCCCCTGGCTCTAGATTCCCTCTTGAAAGCTTGTAAGTCAGTCACTACTTGCCTTTGTATCTCCCCCCTCCCCATTTTTTGTATTATATTTTTGATGTGCTGCTGGATTGTGTTGGCTAGGATTTTGTTGAGAATTTTTGCATCTATGTTCATGAGGGATACTGGTCTATAATTGTCTTAGTGATGTCGTACCCAGGTTTGGGATGAGGATTATGCTAACTTCATAAAACTTATTAGGAAATTTTCCATCCTCCTCTATATTCTGAAATACTTTGAGTAGAATTGATGACAGCTCTTCAATGAATGTTTTGAAGAACTCACCAGTGAAGCCATCTGTGCCTGGAGTTCTTTTGGATGGGAGTTATTTGGTTACCTGATCAGTTTCTTCATTTGTCATTGGTCTGTTCAGGTTTTCTACTTCACTGTATATAAGTTTAGGTAGGTTGTGTTTTTATAAAAATTTATCCATCTCTTCTAAGTATTTGAATTTGTTGGAGTACAACTTTTCATAATATTCTGTTATTATCCTCTTGATTTCCTTTGGTTCCATTGTGACATTGACCATGTGGTTTCTAATGTGTGTTATTTGTGTCTTCTCCATCTTTTCTTGCCAATGATCTGTCAATTTTGTTAATCGTTTCAAAGAACCAGTTTCTTGTCTTCTTGATTCTTTCTATAGTTTTTCTCTTGCCTGTCTCATTTATTTCTGCTTGGACCTTTATCATTACTTTTCTTTTGCTGGCTGTAGGTTCCCTCTGTTGGTCTGCATCTAATTGTTGTAGATGCTGTGTTAATGTGCTAATTTTGTTTTTTCTTCTTTTTGGATGTGTGCGTTTACTGCAATAAATTATCCTCTCAGCACTGCTTTTGTTGTTTCCCAAAGATTTTGGTATGCTTTTTTTTTGTTGTTGTTCTCATTTGTTTCTAGAAAATTTGTGAATTCACGTTTCATTTCTTCTACTACCCAGTCGCTTTTCAGTAGGGTGCTATTCAGTTTCCATGTATTTGACTTTATATCCTTGGTCTTCCTTTTGTTGATTTGTAATTTGATAGCATTGTGGTCTGAGAAGATACTTTGTAGTATTTTGATATTTTTAAATTAATGAAGATTTGTTTTGTGGCCTAAGACATGGTATTTTCTGGAGAATGTTCCTTGTGTACTGGAAAAGAATGTATTGTGCAGTTGTTGGATTGAATGTTCTGTACACATCTATGAGGTCCAGGTGGCTGATTGTGTTATTTAGTTCTTCTGTATCTTTGTCAAGTTTCTTAATGGTTGTTCTATCCATTTTTTAAAGGGATGTATTAAAATCACCCACTATTATTGTAGATTCATCTATTCATTTCTTCAAATCTATTAAAGTTTGCTTTATATAGTTTGGAGCTCTTTCATTGGAAGCATAGATATTTATTATGCTCATGTCATCTTGTTCAATTGTCCCTTTAATCATGAGATAATGTCCATCTTTATTTATAATGTTGGTTTTTGCTTTAAAATTAATTTTATTAGAGATTAGTGCTGCCACTTCTGTTAATTGTTTATTGCAATTAACTTTGTATATTTTTTCCATCCTTTGACTTTGTCTGGTATTCTGTTGTATCGCTGACAGTGTACTTCACTGCACCTCCACCCTAGCCACCATCCCCTTTTCTATGTATTTTGAAAGACTGTTATTGAGTGCATAAATACTTTGTTATAACATTAGGCTGAAAAAAGGAAAAGAAACATAGTAGCTAGAAGGTTCTTAGGTGATTCTTTATTTTTGAAGGTTTCTGCACTTTTGGTTAATGTGCTGGACTGCAAAGTTAGTTTAAAATTCAAGGTTGATGGTTCAAGTTCACCAGCCACTTCTGGGGTTGCTATGGGCTGGAACCAATTCAATGGAATGTAGCAACAACAAAAGAGTTTCTTTTATTCAGGGTTATATTTAATAATTTTTGTAATGGTTGCGCCATGTCTCTGCATTAAGATTTCATCATAAATAACAACCGTTTTCTGTTTCATTTACCTCTAATTGAAAAATTATATCTTTTAATATTTTAGGCACTAGTCTGTGTACTAAGGAGCTCTGGTAGCATAGCGGTTATGAGTCGGGCTGCCAACTGCAAGGTCAGCAGTTCAAAACTACCACCAATTCTGCAGGAGAAAGATGAGGTGTTCTGCTCCTGTAAAGATTTACAGCCTCAGAAAACCTGTACAGGGTCGATATGAGTCGGAACTGACTCTACGGTATTTAACAACAACAGCAACAAGTCTGTGTCCTATTGCTCCTGGAACTTTACAATTAATTGTTAAAAGTTATTGCTGTGGAGTTTTTGGGGGGAAATAGATGGCATTAACAATTAAATTGTAGTCAACAAATCAGAAATACAGTTATGCAGCAGGTCTTGTCTGAGATTTCATAAAAGACTTTGAAGGTTGCTTATTGTAAAAATAGGGTATTTATAAAACTTTCATTGCTTTTTTTGAAAAGAATTGTGCACAATAACTTAGAGAATAAAAATGACAATCATATAAAATTTTATTCTCTGGGTCCCTACTTGTTCTGAAATTTTTGTTGGTTACTTTCCATGAAGCTGATGGTGAGTATTTTACCTCTTAGAAAACATAGTTTATAGTAACAGGAAGTAAGGTGTGTGTGTATGTGTGTGTATATAGCTAGATAGATTAAACAAATAGATATGTAGATAGTGTATATACAGATGATTAGCTTGCAAAATTGAATTAGAAAATTCCAAGATCACGTTTTTATATTTTTACATTTTATTGTGAATGGAGTGAGGGTGTAGAAAGCAGATAATCAGTTTTACATCCATCAAATCATACACTTTGTTTCATGTCAATAATTGCAATCCCCTCAATGTAACATCACTTATCCCACTTCCTAGTTTTGTTTCCCATTTCCAGTCCTCATTATTTCCCAACCCTTCTGAGTTTTGTCCTTTGGCAAATACTGCTGCTTCGAACTTCAATGGTTGACTTCCATGGCATTCATTGAACTTTTGTTGTTCCCTTTATATACGTAGCTATTGTTGTTGTTGTTAAATGATATTGGGTCCCTTGGCTTAAAATTGAACTAGGGAAGTAATTTCAGTTATAGACCTGAAGGGTGACCAAGTACCATAGTAAGCCTCTGGACCTTAGTTATAACGAGGGTGTTTGGGGTAATCACTATAGCCTTTAAAGTCTGACATTCAAGTCTTTAATTATTCATTGTCATCAGTCTATCCATCTTTTTATTATTATCATTACTGCTTTTACTAATGTATACTCTCCTGAATCTGGTGCTCTCATATTCCATATTGTGTACTGTCTCATATTGCATACTGTGTCTTGATTTCTAATATTTTCTTTATGGAAGGCAGCTTAATAAATAGCATGAAGTCCATTAAATATTTTCCTCATTTACTGGCTTCAACCTTATAATGAGCATAGTAGTAGAACTGATTTCAAAATAATCATTAATTGTTTTCAAAATTCAAATTCTCTATGATTCTGTTGTAGTTGGATATCATTAATACTGAAGTCTTGGAAATAGTTTATGTACACAATGAACATATATATATATTTGTTGTTGTTGTTAAGTGCCGTTGAGTCGGTTCCGACCCATAGCAACCCTGTATAGGGTTTCCGAGGGTGTAAATCTTTACGGGAGTAGAAAGCCTCATCTTTCTCCCGCGGAGCGGCTGGTAGTTTCGAACCGCTGACCTTAAGGTTCACAGCCCGATTCGTAACCATTATGCTACCAGAGCTCCATCTATCTATCTATCTATCTATATCTATATCTATATCTATATCTATATCTATATATATTATGAATTGGAATAAGGTTTAAATACAAGATCCAGATCTACTTCTAGGTCATTTATCTCAGACATTTTATCTTGTTTCTGGACATGTGCTGATATGGTCATCTGTTTTTGCTTCTTGTACATGTTTAGTGTTTATCTGTGGCCTTAATACTTAACTGAATATGTGTTTTGGTATTTTTAATGCTTTCTCATTGCTTCCAGGAAGATATGACCAGGATTTGGGCTTCCCTTTTCACTCTTCTTATTGTTTAACTCAGAGTAATTTTCACAAGTGTTGTCTGTTTCACTGGTATATGGCAGTTGGTATTGGTTCTTGCCTGGGTTTTGGTATTTTATAGAGTGTGATTGTAGCTTGGCCATATGGCAGTGGTTTCTGACTCTTGTGTAATATAGGGAGATAACAGCCAAACAGCACCAGCGGGGGGAAAAAAAAACAAGAGAAAAAAAGAAAGAAAGACTAAAAAACAGCAACAAGTAAAACTAGACTGAATACTGCAGTCTCTAATCACAGAAAAGGGAGAAGAGGAAGAGAAGAAAAAAAAAAAATTTTTTTAAATCTGTAGCCTAATATGAGTATGACTTTAATGTCCTCTCTTCAGCTTCTTGCTTTCAAAGTTGCCTGAGAAATTTCAAGATGCCAGTGTTGGTTTTTATGCTATACTTAAGGCTTTAATTTAATTTTTGGCCTGTTTTGTTTTAAAACTCTACTTCCTTCTCTACAGCCCTGTCCTGCCCTTTCCCATATTAGAAAACAGAACAAAAAACAAACAAATAAGAAATGTTCAGGGTCTGCTCTAGGGCTGAGTATCTGTGCGCATGTGTGGCGGAAGAACCCACCAGTGGTGAGGGTGGGGGTGTCTACTCATTCAGGCTTCCCCTCTAGTCACCAGAATGAAGGTGGGCAAACAGTGGGTGAGCCAATGACCAGATACCCCCCCCCAAAAAAAAATAGAAAATCAGAACAAACAAAACTGACAAAGTATATTGCCCACATTTGCCCCAAGGTTCCTGCAGTGCTTTTCCATGGTGTTTCTGCCCCCCCCCCCACTTGGTCTTGCCATTTGGTCTTGCCCGAGATGTCAACGCCTGGCCTCTGAACCCAGCCCAGTAGATTCAAAAGTACGTGATTTTTTTACTTCAGCTCCAATTTCCACAAGCTATAAGCCTCCAAACTTTAAAAATATTCCTATCTCTGTGAGTCCGAATTTTGGAGCTTTGCCCTGGATCTGCTTTGCCTGGTATTCTGTGTTATTGCTGACAGTGAACTTCACTGCACCTCCACCCTAGCCGCCATCAAGCCCCACCTCTATTTATTTATTTTTTGATGTACACAAAAACACTTAGGAATATATAATAATTTAAACAACCACAGTTCACATTCTGCAAGCCTGTCTTCTGTCAGCAGGCATACAGCCTTTCTCTTTCCATGAATTTAGAGTTTTCAGCTGCTCTAGCTCTCCATACCATCATCTCTGCTTCAATCTCTGGTGTTGCTGTTTCTCTGTTTAGGGTCCCACATTCCGTTTATGCTTTTCACCCTTGGTAGTCCTAGGGTTCTCTTTCCTGGAATGTAAGACTAACCATCTCCCCTTTACCCTTTATATTACCAAGCTTCTAGCTTTACAGTTAGGACAATCACAATTAAGCATGATACCAATTGCTCACTGTTGAATCAAAAGAATCCTATCCTCATCTCCTTTCAACAAACCCATCTAGACAAGATGAAAATTATTTGGTAGGAATTCTACATTCCCATGAGCACTCTGAAAATAAACTCCCTGTTGAAAACTTGTAAGCCAGGCACTTTGTGCCTTTGTAGCCCCCCTCCCCCCATTTTAGGTAGCCAATGTCTATGTTGCACATCCATATCAAGTCTGTATACAAAGGGGATAGGCTTGATCCTTGATGTGAATACTCCTTTCCTCTCAGTTGGTGATTTGAGTTATTACATCCATAAATATAGGTTAAGCTAATCAAATTTTAACAATTTCCACACGCTTCCTTTATTAAACTTCTTTATCTTCCTCTAGTTGAGTTATGGTCATCAAACTCTTGAAGCTAAGTCAAATGAGGACTATCTACAAGTTTTGGCATTATTGTGCATCTCCCCCTACTTCGTATCAGGCGGATGCTTCACTCTCAGTTCTAACTCTCTCTGGCTCGGTCAATGTCCATGGACTCAGGATTTCCCAAATCTCCCAAAACTTCAGACCAATCAGCCCTTAAACATTCTTATTTGGTTTAATTTACCACATTTGTCTTGTTGCCACATCTTGGTTACTATGATCATTAATGCACAAGCTTTTGTGACAACATATGTTTTAATTTCTTTGGAGTGTATACCAAGCAGTTGAAATGCTGGATCATATGCAAACTCTGATGTGGGGCTTTAGGATATGCACTGGAATGCTAGCTCCATGTTGGAAACTCTGTGAGTCAGAACTGACTTGATGGAACTTAACAACAACAACAACCTGCAAACTCTATGTTTGATCTTTTGAAGAACTCTTAATATGTTTTCCAAAGAGGACCTAACATGTTATAGTCCCAAAGTGAGTTTTGTGGATTATATATTCACATATTGAATTCATAAATTAGTTTAAAATGTATCTAATGTAGAGTATAAAGTTTATTTCAAAGACCCCTACATGGTATCATAATTTTTAAACTTGTCAGTTGCTTACATCTTAATATGAAATAAAGTTTTTGAGCTGCTTCTGATGAGAGAAGAGAGCTTCTTGAACAATATATAAGAGACAGGAATTGTTCACAATAAGAAAAAAGAATACTTAAGGTTAGAGGACAAAACACAGACTCTGCCTTTTACAAATTTTCCTATATTTCAGTGAGGATACCTAACTTCTCTTTCCTGGTAAATTAGAAGTTATTACTTTATAAATATTGTCCCTTGTGTGCAAATTGAGCCTGTGTCTACTTTAATTGAACCGTTCTCCTTTTCTATATGATTCAAATTGTGGAGCCTTTCCAAGTTTTAATAATTATTAATGTCATTAATGATGTTGCTCTAGATAATATTTATGTTAAATGACTTACTGAATTTTGAAGGGAAAAACAAAAACTCAAAACAAGCACTGATGTTCTTTACAGCCAAATGATTTTTAATTAGGATGTAAAAGTACTTTTCTCCAGATGTTCAAAGTCTACATTCTATGGCACAAACTGCTGTTATGAAAAATATATACTTCATTATAAACATTATAAACATATACTATTATATAAATGTTCTTCTCTACAAAGTATCTGGCTTTTAAACTGTGTTACCCTGCTGTGACATAATCAATGAAGCATCAAGGATGGTACTGGAGACCATAAGACTGACTAAAGGACAAAGACCTATAAGACTGAGTAAAGGACAAAGCATTCATGTTATTTTCTTTGTGAGATTCTGATGTTGATGATTTAGTAAATGTGTTTTTGCTTTCCTGAGAGTGATTTTAAAAAGTGCTAAATATTTCAGTGACATTTCCTTAGGAAGTCCAAATATTATTATTATTATTTTATTTATTTATTTTTTTAATTGTGTAGTGGCATTTAAGGAAGCAAAGGAATGGGGAAAGAGTCCTGTTGTAGCACTTTATTGTGAAGTCTTATTTTCTGATTATATCTGCCATAGAGTTTGTTCATAAATGTCAACATCCTTCATAATTTGCTTTAAAAACCACAAATACATCACTCAGAGAAATATTTGCAGAACCATAAGGCAGGGGAAAATTCATCAGTTTAATGGAATGCTGTCAAGGCAAGTCAGCATCATGAAAGACACCAGGACAGAATTGATACTTTTGCACTGAAAAATAAAAATAACAAAAAACAAGAAACAAAAATCCTATGCATTATTTAGAAAATCCAGAAATCTGTCAGCTGTATGATTTCTGGGTTAGCAGAAGCAGGAGGATGCTTCTGAAATTGAAAAGAAACATGTAGGTATAGATCCATGCTGTAACCTTTCCTGTTCTACACCCACCATGAATACTCAGCTATTACATGGTCAGCATTTTTGCGTTTTTCTTTCTCAAAATTTCAAGTGCTTCAAAAGGCAAAAGAGGTAGGTCTTTTATTCTAAAAAAAATAAAAGGACTATGCTGTTATTTTAGTGTTATAATAAAGATGACAACACTAAAGAATATGCTGTTTTCCTTCTTTGTGAGTGCAATGCAGTTTCACATGAGTGTTTGAGATTATAATTAATTTACTATTTTACTCCTCCAACAAAGTATTTTCTTAATAACCTTTGTTTTCTTCCAACAAACATAAGAAAACACATTGTTTTAGTACTTTAACCACATTAGAATCCCATTTATGTATGTGGAAATTTTATTTTCCACTGGTATTAAGATGGGGTACTGATGTGGCACTGTAAGATGAGTACTGGACAACAAGAGTTATTTGAACTGCAAAGTGGTTCATACAGGGTCAAAATGAGCCAGAATAGACCTCCTGATACTTCACAACAACAACAGAAACATTATTAAAATGACTATGTATATACTATTCATTAAAATAATTTTACTAATTCTACTAAATACAAATTGGTGGCATCTCTCTAGTACCATAGTTTTGTTTTTTCTTCACGTCTTCTCATTATTCTTGTAAGGCAAATAAGAAACCAATACTACTTGTCTTATCCTAGAAGTAAACCACAAACAAACGTAGTGACTACTTTAAAGTTACATAGTTTAAGAACAAGAGAAAATTAGTGTTCATACAGCCCAGAGTTCATGTTTTTAGTCACTAAAGTGTTCTTTCAACTTCAATGATGAACTCTGAAATTTTTTATGTGAGTTGCTAAATATTTATAACTGTTTAAATGAAGTGAGAAAATACTTAAAGTCTATTCCACATTATCTACTATTTTACAGTCAAATAAAGACAAAATTACATACACAACTTAGTAAAAGTAATAGCACTGGATTGAAAACTAAGATTTTTGTAGTTGTCTATATTATGGAAAAATATGTGCAGATAGGTTGAAACAATTGAATTGCTGGTGAGATGATTCTCTGAAGGTACAGACAATTTAAAATTGTATCTTGTTTATTAGAAAATTACAAACCTTATAAAATACCTTATACTGCAAATAACCAGTAGTAACAATATACATGACAGCACATTTTTTTTCTGATTTCTGGGTCCTATAGCCTTTCATGGAGAGAGATTTAATTACTATGGCATATATATTGTTAAACTTTCTTTTCACAAGTTACTGTAAATTGTTTATAACATAAAGAACTCCTTTCCTTTGGGAAGAATATCTACTTAGCTTTTATTTTTGCTTTGCTTTCAGAAATCTCGCCACAATATTTATTATCTGCTATTTTGACTAACAAAATAAGTTAAGTACTCTGGGAGCTAAATAACTATTTTTAGGCCACCTGTGAAATAATCTTCAACTTAAATTATCACTTTTCTCCAACTCTTTTGCTTCTTGATACTGGTTTCCAAATTTATCCTCTTATTTTCTTCTCCACCTTATCTCTTTTTATCTTTTGTTTCCCTTTTACTACCATTCTAGGTTGTATCTACTTCTGGACTTACCAGCCCTGTTATATTAATAAATTAGGAACTGCATGTACTTCTTGAAGGAAAATATATGCCTCTTAGTTTGTGTTTCAGCCATTTTGACATATTGTGTGATCTACTTTACTTGATTTATCTAGTCTGTCACCATCCTTGCATTCTACGGACTTTTGTGTTCTATTAGGTGAAAACGTAACTGTCATATTGAATCAAAATTGCCTATGTGCAAGTTGTCTATTTTCATATGTAAGCTCTGTTGTAACAAATTCAGTTTAAAATATCTGGAACATGTCTTTGCAGAGTACAAGGAAAATACCTTCAGGTATCTACCAAGTAATAAGGAAATAAATTTTTGTTTGTATTATTTTTGGTATAAGACCTAAATACAATGAAGAAACAAAAATAACTTAAGACAAAATGTCAGTATCGAAGCCTAAACTGTGTAGAATAAAACATTTTCACATATCTATGTGGTACTATAGGATAAGAACTGGAGAGCTAACCACTAGGTTGGTGGTTTGAGCCCACCAGTCACTACTTGAAAATCCTATGCAGGGTCATTGTGAGTTGGAAATGATTCTATGACATAAAACAACAATAAAAATCACCTTGTTTAGGATGCCTGGTAGCTCTGTAGGATAAGCACTGGACAACTTACAACAAGGCTGATGATTTGAGGCCACCAGCTGCTCTGTGAGAGAAAGAAGAACTTTCTGCTCCCACGAAGATTTACAGCCTCGGGAACCCTATACAAGGCAACAGCACTTTACAACAACAAAACAATCACCTTGCATATCCTATTCAAATTTATAGTCTTTGAGTACAGAGGTTTAAATCTTTGAAGCTGGAAAAACAGGCTTGCAGCATGAAATAATCTTCATTTCCCCCCTTATCTTCTTATAGCAGCACTAGTGGAAATGTATTTTGTTTAATGACTCTGAAATCCTGTTTGTAATTAGATGTGGGAATTGGTCTTACTTTATAAGAGATGATACTGGAATAATAATATGAGAAATGCTACACTGTGACCACTATCCTTCTAAATCTATATCAGTTTTCATTTTATTGACAAGATATGTGTGTCCAGAACAAAGAAATGGGTTTTTAAAAGGAAGAAAATATGATCCAATAAAACTTCCAATCCAAATATTTTAGTGTTACTTTCAATATATTGTAGTAGGTAAAGGAAAAGGTATTCACCTTGATTTTAATTTTAGGAAATGAGGGTTTTAGATTTGTTGCTTTATTCCTGATAATGATCTTTCATTGCTATTGCAAAGACTAAGTTGTTGTTATTATGTGCCGTGGAGTTGGTTCCAACTCATAATGACCCTGTACAGGGTTTCTGAGGTTGTAAATCTTTACGGAAGCAGAAAGCCTCATCTTTCTCCCACGGAACAGCTGATAGATTCAAACTGCTGATGGTGAGATTAACAGCCCAATTCACAACCACTACACACCAGAGATAAGTTTAATTAATTGACAGAGATCATATCATTATAACTGTATTGTACATTAGTATCTTTATTCAAAATTATTAAGAATATCTTTAAAATACTTAATTTATATTTAAAAATGGCATAATGATTGTAATCACTATGTTCTTCACTATCAATAGATATATACTGTAAAAATGAAAAGTTTGTAGGTTTGTAGGTCTTAGTTTTTCCCACTTTTTAGGGGTGATGTATTCCAGAAGACCAAAAAAAATGTATACTACACAGATATTTAATGCATTATGAGTAAGTTTAATCTTCCCTTCAAAACATGCATTACTGCCATCAAAGGAAGGATGCTTGGATATATTGATGTTTTCTTGGTAGATTTTAATTAGTTCTTGCTTAATAGTGTATGATGATTAGTTTAGTTGTTACCGGATTACAGTGCCTTCTAATCTATATATTGGGCCTCTTTTAATAGATCTAAGGCATAGCAAAAGAGAGGGGAAAAAAACAAACAAGTGTTCTCTGTGAGTCATTTACTTAAAAACTAATATTTTCTTAAAAATTTGGTTTAGAAATAATTTTCATATATACTCATTTTCTTTGAATGTAACAAAATTCTGAAAGGTAAATACAACAGATGCTGTATTTTCTTCTCTTTTGTTGTTGAAAAAAACCAAGGTCCAAAGACGTTCAGAGATTGGGTTAAGTTCAAATGGAGAGCGTATGGTCAATTACATGATGTTTAACTCTAAAGCCTGTATTCTTTCATACAGAATAAGTTAATACTAACAAACTAAACCTAGAACACATAATTTTATCAGTACACAGGTTAATAAAGAGAACATCATAATTAGAATGGACATTTTCACAAATCAAAGGTTCACGAACCTGTTCATATAACAAAGTATTGGAGTAGATTTCAATTTGTTGATAGTGAAAATAGTCTTTTGCTTTCTATAACTAGTATTGTTTTTTTTTGTTGTTGTTCTTTTTTTCCTTTCAAAATACATCCAAGATTTTGTTAGTGATACAGCAACAATTATAAACTCCTTCTTTCTTTAAAGTAGAAACAAGGTACTTATACTGTATCTACTTTGTTGCAGTATATTTAAAAGAAAACTCTTATAGCAATATTTGTTTTAGAGATTTTCCTTTTCTGATTTTAAAAATATATCTCTTTGCTCTTTGTACACATATCTTTTAGCTATAAGGAATAATAAAAATGGCCTGTTTGAGCTCAAAAATACAAATCTATTGTGGGGATTCCATCTGCATAATTATGAAATACTAGAAAGGTTCTTATACTTATGTAAAATATGATAATTTCTAGTTTCCTGTTTATATTCACTGTATTAGAATACTCTTATAAAGTTGGCATTATACATATTTAAAGACTTTTTGTTGTTGCTAGGTGCAGTAGAGTTGGTATCGACTCATAGAGACTTTGTGACAACAAGAACGAAACACTACCCAGTCCTGTGCCAACCTCACAATCATAGCTACACTTGAGCCCAAGGCTAGATAAATTTAAACATTTAAAATTTTTTATTTTAAGGTTTTTATTGTGGATTGAGTGAAAATTTACAGGGCATATCATCAGTTTTACATTCAACAAATCATAAACCTTGTTTCATTACATTGATTATAATCCCCTCTATGTACCATCAGTTAACAGTATTTCTCTCTATCCACTTTAGCTTTTTTAAAACAAACAAACAAAAACACCACTCAGGAATATATAATAATTTACATTTCCAAAGGGCACATTCTGCAAGTCTTCTCCTGGCCACCAACTCTTAGTCCTTCTCTTCTTAGTCCTGGAATCTAAAGTCCTCAGCTGCGCCCCCTCTCCATCTCTGCTTCTATCGCTGCTGCTGTTGCTTCTCTGCATAAGGTCCCACATTCTGTTTGTGTGTTGCTCTCTTGATGGTCCTAGGGTCCTCTGTTTCTGGACTGTAAGATTAACCACTCTCCTGTTTTTGTTATACAACTTCTACCTTTACAATTGTGATAGTCGCAATTAGTCATGATAACAATTATTCACTATTGAATCTTAGGAATCTTATCCCCATCTCTTTTCACCAGACCCATCTAGACAAGATGACAGCTATTCAGTGGGGACTCTTTCTTTTCCCCCATAGTTTTAAACTAAACTCCCACTTGAAACCTTGTAAGCCAGCCTTTATTGCCCCCTCATTTTAGGTAGCCAGTGTCTACGTTGTCCGTTCCTATCTACCCTGTGTACAGAGAAGATAGCATTGATACTTGATTTGAAGACTCTCCCTCTCTGTTGGTATTTAGAGTAACCACCATTCTAAGTATAGGTCAGGTTCATCATGAAAATGTACCTTCTGTCACTGTAGCTGTTCCAGTCTGCTTGTCCTTTCTAGTGGGAATGTCTCCCCTCATAAGTTTCTGGATGGGACTCTAAGGTTCTATACTCTGTAAAGGCTTTGCATGAGGCCTATTTCACTGGGCGAGTTGTAGAACGCCTTTAGGTATTCCAATCAGTTATAGACCAAAGGCGGGCTTACAAGTTTTCTCTAATCATGTTTCCCAACATTCCTTTCTATCCCACTCAAGTGTCTATTTTACAATAGTAGGCAAGGGAAACTAATATTC
>NW_006408685.1:2640670-2645713 GCF_000296735.1 Chrysochloris asiatica | reverse complement strand
AATTCTACTCCTTTGCCCTTTCAGTGTATTGTCCATTTCTGATATTCTATTATTCATTTGGATCTCTTTCTGTAGGTTTTGAATTGTTTCCAATTCTTAGGTTTCAAATTATTTCCAATGCTGCATCTATCTTATTTGATTGTTCCTGTAGCACTTTTCTGACTTCTTCCTTATTTTTCTCAACTCCATTGTAAAATGTTTTGATTCATTCTATACTCATTTTTCTGAATCCCTTATCAGGCATTTCCAAAGTCTGCCCCTCTTCCAGTATGGAGTGTAGGTTGACTTCCAGCTCATTTGCCTCAGTCACTTTATCTCGTTTCTGGACTTATGCAGATATGGTCATATGCTTCTGTTTTTTGGGCATAGTCAGGGATTATCTGTGGCCTTAATACTTAGATAGGTATGTATTTTGGTATTTTTTATGGTTTCTGATTGCTTCCAGGAGATGTGATCAGGAAATGGGCTTCCCTTTTCACTCTTCTTTCAGAGAAATTTCAAGATGCCACTGTTGGTCATTTTCATGTAACTTAGGATTTAATTTTCAGCCTATTTCCTTTTTTGTCTGCTTGTCGAGCTCCACAATTGCCGTTCAGACCTTTTTTCTAGTTATAAACAGTTCAGGGCTGGCTGTGACTGTTTGGTTTTAATTGGAAGCTGTCTCTTTAAATTTCAAGGAGTTCTGCGCATATGCATAGTAGAGCACTCCGAGGGTGGGGCTGGGGTGTCCACTAGCTCAGGCACTCCTATAGTTACCAGAATGGAGGTGCACAGACAACAAGGGACCAGTGAACAGATACCAAAAGAAAAGAACGTCCACACCTTTATCTCTGCAGCTCTGCCAGGCATCTGCGGCCACTCCGATCCTTCCCCCGCTAGGTCTCACCCAAGATGTCGGCTCCTGGAGCAGCTAGCATCTCAAACCAGAAAGCAATGAATTTCTTGCTTCTGCCACAAACTTCCCCTGCTATAAGCCTTCTAACCTTCTAAATATTCCTTTATATGTGGTTCAGAGTTCTGGGAGCATCCCTTGAGCCTGCTTGATCAGGTATTCTGTGTTCTTGCTGATGGAACTCCTTACTGCACTTCCACCTGATCCACCATCTTGTTTGTTCTCTTAAACATGTTTTTCAGATGTTTCTAACACATAGTATTCACTCAGTAAATATTTGCTGAATGATGATTCTGAGAATTCTATACACTGTGCTGAGAGTCTTATGAATTTCTATACTGTAGACATATTGTAATCCTAATTCTGTCTTCATTATTAACAATATTTTCTGTACTTAAATGGTATTTGTCTTGTAAAATCTAAAGCAAATATATAAATCAAAATATTATGAGTATCTTTTTTTTTCCTCTTTTAAATAATATATTGACAAGTGCACTTAGAGGTAAGTTAGTTATAGTGTATATTTTCATTTTAAGTTTCTGCTTAGAAACCTTGAAAGAAAACATTAAAATTGATGTTGGTGATTTAATACTGCAAACAAAATCAGTCACAACCATTCTTTATCAGTGGATTGTTTGGGATCATTTCCAACTTGAAAGATCAAATTGACCTTAGTGACAGGAACATGTGTATAGGTTTTAGGGATGACAGGAAACATACCTGGTGATCATAGAGACTTAAGATAATCATAGGTTTTGATAGCATGCAGCAAGGTAGATAAAAAGAGAGCAGTTATGGGTATTTGGCCAGTAAATATTAAACTAGAAGGAATTGGCACAGCATTATCCAAAACAGTGGTGTATAGCTATCCCAAAAGAAAAGTCAAATAACGGTTGAAATAGAGTTGTTAAAAATCTTTGAAGAGTCATGATTTTAAATGTAAATGAAAACAATGTCAAATAAAATCTAATCTCAATATAAAAAGTAAAGTTAAATAAAATAAAACTAAAAAGTACACACACCATGAACAAGAATAGGTATGTCAACCATTTCACACATTTCTGAAGACATGATTTTATTATGTCTGAGTTTATTTTAATTATATAGATTATATTGAATTATGATACTCCTAAAGATGGGAAAAAGTCCTGGTGTAGTGCTGTAGGTTAAGCACTGGACTATATTTTTGGTTCGAAATGTGAGGTCAGCAGTTCAAACTCACCAGCTGCTCCTTAGACTGGGTTACTATGAGTCTGAACTGACTTGATGACACTTAAAAACAGCAAAGATGGGACCACAATATAAGCCTGAAAGTGACCAACCCAAAACTATAATACTTAATAAGAGTAAGGCAAGATTCTGTCCTTAAGAATCTAAAGCATCATTTAAGATACAGAGTAGGAAAGACAAATTGTAAAAAGAAAATTTTTTAAGTATAAGATTTATTAAAACATAATTTACACATCCATCCATCTGAATTTTCTTCCATTTTTCAATTTATATATTTATTCAATACACACATACTGAATCCCTGCTCTGTGGCATTAATGCTAAGGAGAATAAAACACAGTGCTTGCTCTCCCTGGAAAAGTTTATAGAACTGTGGTGAAGATTATATGAAATAATGGGCTTGAAATTGTTAAAAGTAATTTACAAGTGTGAAATGTTTTTATTGTAAACTCCTAGTATGTGTCATGACCTTTTCATGAACTTAAATAATGTATGCAGACAATTTACTTGAATTAATTAAGCTTTGTGACCATCTTTTCTCTTTACTTCTTTGGTAATTATGGGGAATATGTGTGGGAAGGGAAGTGGCAAGCAAGATTTTCTGAATAATTATAATAATAATAATAATATATTATAGAATGTAGAGTTTTTTTTTTTCATTTCACAGTGCTTTTATATCCATTATCTTGTGATTTCATATTGTGAAAATCCAATGAGATAATGGATGTGAAAATACTTTGTAAATTCTTAATGCCAGACATGTGTGAGGGGGTGATTATATACGTATTTCAAAAATGGAGATTTTTACTCCTACATTCAGAGGAGTGGTGCTTCCTTTATACACTAAGTGGAATCTACTCCCAATATGCCCTAAGAATGATCTCAATTTTGCTCCTGATACCATATCCTAGATAAGACTTAGACCTCCCTAGAAAGGTTGGGGGTTCAAAACCACCAGGGTTGCTGTGAGATGGAACCAATTCAAAGGCACATAATAGCAACAGCAACTTATCTTTCTGATGCTGAAAGAAAAACATTTTTTTTGTTTTGTTTTGTTTTGTTTTGTTGTTTAATGTTTTATAGTGAATTATGTGAGAGTTTACATGGGAGAACAACAGCTTTAACATTCATCCTATCATAATTTGTTTCATTGCAATGATTACAATCCCCTCCATACATCATCAAACAACCAAAGGGTACACCCCACAAGCCTGCCCCCTGGTTGTCAGCACACAGTCCCTCTCCCTCTCTGGGTCTAGAGTTCCCAGATGCTTCATCTCTCCACTTCATCATTTCTGCTTCCATCTCTAGTGTCATTGCTTCTCTGGGTAGGGTCCCACACTCTGCTCCTCTCCCTTGATGGTCCCAGGGACCTCCGCTCATGGACTGCAAAACCAACCACTCCTCTCCTTTTGTTATAAAACATCTACTTATACGTTTATAATCCTCAGAGTCAGTCCTGACAGCAATTATTCACTATTGAATCACAAGAGTCTTATCCCCATCTCCTTTCATCAGCCCCGTCCCAACAGATTGAAAACCACTCAGTGGAGATACTACCTTACCCCTTACCCTCTGGACTAGGCTCCCTCTTGAATGCTTGGAAGACAGTCACTTCTTCTTTTTTTTTTTTTTAAGGTTTTTATTGTGGATTGAGTGAAAAGTTACAGGGCACATCATCAGTTTCACATTCAGCCATTCATATGACTTGTTTCATTACATTGATTACAATCCCCTCCATACATCATCAGTCAACAGTGTTTTTCTCTATCCTCTTTGGCTTTTCTCCTTTTTTGGGGGGCGGGGGGGAAACTTTGCCTTTTTGGAACTTACAGTTTCGGCTTTTCGGGAAGGTTTTTACATTTATCTGTGGATATCCAGGGCTCATGTATGCAATTACTAACAAGCATAACTGAATAACCAGATGAGGGACAGTTTGCTATGTCTGCTAGGTGGCTAAAGTCTGTTCCTCAGAGCCTATGGTTAGGATGGTCTGCAACGCTTGGGCCCACAGGGCCTTGAACTCCTGGCCGGGTCTGCATGGTCTATCTCAGTTACCCCCTTTTTTTTATTATTTGTTTAGGGGACGCTGCCTGTCTTAGGCGGTCAGTGCGAATTCCTCCGTCATACCTGTCATTGAAACTCAGTGCAGCATGACAATGGCTCTGTCTTAGGTTGCCGAGGTTCCACGTGATCCTTACCCGTCTCTGGCCACACGTCCAGCATAAACAGCCGCCATCCGAAGAAAGCCGGGAGGGAGGAAACCGGCTGGGTACCCCATATGCAAGATGTTGCCAGACCACAAACCTGCTCTAAAGTGACCAAGCAGGGTCACTATGCTGAGGATCAATTAAGTTCTTAGGGGATCTTAATCTCTAGCAGGGGTAGCAAATTAGTAGCCACTTAGTGCTCAAGTTGAGAATTACTTATATCAGAAATTTGAGCATGTAGCTGATGAATATCCACAGACAAGTGGATGTTATTCCACAACCTCCTAAAATGCTGTTGAATTAAGTTCCAATCAAGTTATGGATTACTGAAAGATAACACAAATCTACTTATATAGTGAACAACCTTAGCTGGGAGTGTAAACTAGATATATTGAATCTTATTTCTCTTAAGCGATCTTCCTTTCTCTAAAGCATTTAGTCTGTTTTGTAAGCCTTTATCTATTTACCCTTGGATCGTATGAGCGAGATTAATATCCCTAGACAGTTGATTTACATGGTGGGTAGGGAAAAAAAGGTAACAATTCCTATTAATGCAGTGATTCTTGACATGAGAGCAAAGACACGTGGCACGTTTGAGGGCCAGGCACCGCAATGATTGCCTAGCTTCTGAAAACATTAACAGGCAATAAAACCTACGATAGTTGATGAACGATTACAAAGTCAGTAACATCTATTAACTCCCCATTCCCC
>NW_006408685.1:2614239-2618375 GCF_000296735.1 Chrysochloris asiatica | reverse complement strand
TCAGAGTTCTGGGACCATCCCCTGAGCCTGCTTGATTGGGTATTCTGTGTTGTTGGCGGAGGTCTCTGGTATATGTCCACCCGATTCGCTATCTTGTTTGTTCTCCTGTTCTCCTGCAGTACACAATTTTTGCAATTCTTCAGGGTTTGTGGTCTGGCAGATTGAGTCACAGCAGGGGTGTTTTATTATTGGGATTGAGTTGGTATTTTGCTTGGGCTGGTCTCTGAGACTGAGTGGAGTGTTAACCTAGGCTGAAGAAGTGGGGGCTGAGCTTCGTGCTTGTAGGCAGATGAGGCCTGTTTTTGATGACGTCTAAAATGCCTCTTTGTCCCCCTGTGCCTTGGGCCCCCAATTTTCCCTATATATTCACTGGTAATGCCTAATGTGATTATGGAGACCCCCATGGAATGGACTATGTTTGTTCCTGCGGGCTCACTGATTTTCTGAGAGCATCTGTTCAGGCCCTGTTATGCTCTGCAATGGGTGGAGCCTTCCCCCCTCTAAGAAGCGGGGTGCAGGCGGGTTGGGGTTAAAATTGCTCTCAATTCCTCAATAATTAGTTCTTTCAAAAAACCAAGTTCATAAAGTTGCCGCCTAATGTTTTATTTTTGCCCAAAAGCTGTCTGTCCACCAGACTGGGGCCTACTGTGACCCTGTCCCCTAATTTGTCCTGAGCTCACGTACCTGTCCTGCTGGTCAGGGAAGTGCCGCTGGAAGTCCTCGAACAAAAACACATTTGAAAGTAAATTAATGGTTCAATCACTAACAAGCAGTGTGGCCTTGACTTTCATCTATGTGAATCACAATTTCCCCTATTTGTAAAATGAGATGATTAGATTGTATCATTTTAAGAGTTACTTCAGCTGTTTCTATAAGTATAAATTAGAACTTGTTTCTTTCTTTCTTTTTTTTTTTTTTGATTTACATGTGCACTAAGAGGACATTATGTATTGCTCTTGTCTTATCTTGTCTTTCAAAAGAGAAAGTCTTTGCCCCACCTTATTTGACAACTTTGAATGTGACAAATCAGTTGTCTTTACTAGCCACAAGACTCAGAAATACAGGTGATGGGAACTTAAAAAATGTCAATGTCCAAGTGTTCTACTCCAAAGAAGGCTTTAATGTGTAACTGCTGAGATTGTTCTATGTTGGATTGATTTTTATCAGTGTGTATATTGTTTTTGAGCCTTTATGAATGAATGGGCAAAAAACAGATTAGAACCACAGTTCAGGACCCACTCATCAAGGTCTTAACCTTATTGAAATTAAGATACATCAATGTGAACAGAAATATTTTATTTATCCAGTGCTTATTATCTGGCTGAGAAATGACTTTACCAAGGAGCTCTGGTAGCATAGTGGTTATGAATCGGGCTGCGAGCTGCAAGGTCAGCAGTTTGAAACTACCAGTTGCTCCGTGGGAGAAAGATGAGACTTTCTACTCCCGTAAAGATTTACAGCCTCATAAAACATGTTCAGGGTCGCTATGGGTCGGAACGGACTCGACGGCACTTAACAACAACATAAGTAATTTACCCTTCTAAATTTTTGTCTATTACATTTTAAATTTGGAAAGACCTAATGAGTATCCATAAACCTATCACACAATTAAAAAACTGAGTTGTTATTTTGTTAAGCACCATCGAGTTGGTTCTGATTCATAGTTACCCTGTACAACATTTCCGAGGAGTAGCTGGTGAGTTTCAACTACCAACCTTTTTGCTCAAAGCAACCTTTCAGTCCAGGGCTTTAACCCTACAGCACCACCGGTTATCAAAAACTTGTATCTATTTATGTGCTATGTGCTGTTGTGTGGTGGTGTGGTGGTGTGGGTCAGTGCTCCAGACTGCAAAGCCATTTGAACTGCAAAGTCGGTAGTTCAAGCTCACCCACTGCTCCTAGAAAACCCTATACAGGGTTGCTGTGGGTCATAAATGACTCGACAGCATTTCACAACAATTTGTGTACTCATTGCCTGTCTCATTCCCCTGCCTAATTGTGTGCTTATAATCTCATTCTCTTTTACGTTATGTTTGTTTTTAAGGAAGCTTATAAAATCACATAATATCAGAGTTGAAGGACAGCTTTTAGGTCATTCAGCCAACTCCTTCATTTTACATAAAGGGAATTTCAGATCTAGAAGACAGTTGATAGTATCTACCCTTTTTAATGGGAATTTAATCATCAGTTAAGATATTGGAGTCTATTATCCATTTAGTAATATTTACAAACATGATAATTGATATTAAAATAATTATCAATTAAATGTTGTCTATGGATCTCAAGGCCCCCTGGTGTGGGCTAATGCATCAGACCGCAAAGTCATTTGAACTACAAGGTCGGTGGTTCAAGCTCACCAGCTACTCTTTGGTTGCTATGCATCTAAATCAACTTGACAGCACTTAACAACAACAACATGGATCTCAAATAAATGGTCTTTGTAAGTAAAAAAAAATATAAAAATTGTGTGCTGTGGTTAAGTGTAGTTGAGTCGGCTCAGACACACAACGACCCTTTATAGGGTTTCTGAGGAGCAACTGATGAGCTTGAACCGCCCACCTTGCAGTCCAGTGCGTTAACCCACAGTGCCACATTTGTTGTTGTTGCTGTTCTTGTTGGGTGCCATCAAGTTGGTACTGACTCATTGCGACTTCATGCACAGCAGAACGAAACACTGCCTGATCCTGGGCCAACCTCACTACAGTTGCCATGCTTGAGTCCATCGATGCTGTCACTTTACGAATCTATCTTCTTGCATGTCTACCTTTTTTTCTCCGACCCTCCGCCTTACCAAACATGAGATCCTTCTCCAGGGACTGGTCACTTCTGACAATATGTCTGAAATATGAGAGACAAAGTTTGGCTATCATGGCCTCCAAGCAGCACTGTGGCTGCACTTCTTTCAAAACGGATATATTGGTTCTTTTGGCAGCCCATGTACTTCCAATATTCTCCTACAACGACATAACTCAAATGCATGAATTTTTCTAAGGTATCCCTTATTCAATGTTCAGCTTTCACATGCATATGAGGTTATTGAAAATACCATGGCTTGGGTCAGGTACACCTTAGTCCTCAAGCTAACATCTTTATGCTCTTCAACACTTTAAAAAGTCTTGTGCAGCAAATTTGCCTAATGCAATACATCATTTGGTTTCTTGACTTCTGCTTCTGCGAGTGTTGATAGTTGATCCAATAAGAATGAAGTCCTTGACAACTTCAATCTATTCTCCATTGATAAGAATGTTGTTTATTGGTACAGTTATAAGGATTTTTATTTTCTTGACATTGAGATGTAATCCATACCGAAGGCTGTGCACTTTGATTTTCATCAGTAAACCTTTTAAGTCCTCCTAACTTTCAGCAATCAAGATTGTATCATCTGCATATCACAGGTTGTTAATTAGTCTTCCTCCAATCCTGATGCACATTTTGCTTCATATAACCCAGCTTCTCAGATTATTTGCTCAGCAAACAGGTTGAATAAGTATGGTGAAAGAATACAACCCTGGCACACACCTTTCTTAATTTTAAACCATTCAGTGTTCCCATATTATGTTCGAACATCTGCCTCTTGGTCCATGTACAGATTCCTCATGAACACAATTAAGTGTTCAGGAATACTCATACTTCGCAATGCTGTCCATAGCTTGTCATGATCTACACAATTGAAAGCCTTTTTGTAGTCAATAAAGCACAGGTAAACATCTTTCTGATATTCTCTGCTTTCAGCTAAGATTCATGAGGTATCAGCAATGATTTCCCTCATTCCACGGCCTCTTCTGAATCCGGCTTGAACTTTTGGAAGTTCTCTGTCAATTTATGCTTGCAGCCATTTCTTTATTACCATTAGTAAAGCTTTATTTGCATAGGACATCAAAGAGATTGTCTGATGATTTCCACATTCTGTTGGGTCACCTCTCTTTGAAATTGGCACAAATATGGATCTCTTAAAATCAGTCAGACAGGTAATAGTGCTCCAAATTTCTTTGACGAGATGAGTGAGTACCTCCTGTGCTGCCTCACTTTCTTGAAAGATTTCAATTTTTATTCCATCAATTCCTGGTACCTTGTTCTTTGCCAATTCCTTTAATGCTCCTTCAGTATCATTGGCTCTTGATCATATGCTACCTCTT
>NW_006408685.1:2610643-2613184 GCF_000296735.1 Chrysochloris asiatica | reverse complement strand
ATCAACACTCATGGAAGCAGCAGTCAAGAAATCAAATAATGTATTGCATTAGGCAAATCTGCTGCACAAGACCTTTTTAAAGTGTTGAAGAGAAAAGATATCAGCTTGAAGACTAAGGTGTGCCTGACCCAAGCCAAGGTATTTTCAATAACCTCATATGCATGTGTCAGCTGGACAGTGAATAAGGAAGACCATAGAAGAATTGATGCATTTGAGTTATGTTGTTGTAGGAGAATGTTGAAAGTGCCATGGGCTGCCAAAAGAACCAATAGATCCATTTTGGAAGAAATGCAGCCAGAATGCTACTTGGAGGCCAAGATGGCCATATTATGACAATATGTCTCATAATTCGGACATATTGTCAGAAGGGACCAGTCCCTGGAGAAGGATATCATGTTTGGTAAGGTGGAGGGTCAGAGAAAAAGAGGAAGACCTGAAATGAGATAGATTAGCCAAGTGGCAGCGTCGATGGACTCAAGCGTGGCAGCAGTAGTGAGCTTGGCCCAGGATCAGGCAGTGTTTTGTTCTGCTGTGCATAGGTCGCTATAAGTCTGTACTGACTCGATGACACCTAACAACAACAGCAACAACAAAAAATTGATGGTCTGTTCCACAGTCTGCCCCTGGCCTTGGTTTGACTGATGATATGGAGACTTTTCATTGTCTCTTTCTGCAGATGTATTCAATTTGATTTCTATGTATCCCATCTGGTGAGGTCCATGTTTATAGTTATCTCTTATGCTGTCTAAAGAAGATATTTGAAATGAACAAATCATTGATTTTTCAGAATTCTGCCATGCGATGTCCAGCATCATTTCTATCACCAAACCCATATTTTCCAACTACTGATCCTTCTTCTTTGTTCCCAAACTTTGTATTCCAACCTTGATTGCATGTTTGATCAATTTCAGATTGAAGACGTTGGTAGAGTTCTTCTATTTCATCCTCACTGACTTTAGTGGTTGGTGCATAAATTTGAATAATAGTGGTACTAACTGGGCTTCCCTGTAGGTGCATGGATATTATCCTATGACAGAGAGAGTTGTACCTCATTACTGATCCTGATATGTTCTTTTTGACAATGAATGCAATACCATTCATCTTCAATTTTTTATTTCCAGCATAGTAAACCATGTGGTCGTCAGATTCAAAATGGCCAATACCAGTCCATTTCAGCCCACTAATGCCTAAGATATGGATGTTTATGCATTTCATTTCATTTTTGGACAGGAGTGCCACAGTAGAATACCAAAATTGTTTAAGAGAATATTTATAGAATAACTGAATATGAGTTGATCTTGTATGTGTTGTATATTATTCTGTGAATTGCATTATAAATACAGAGTCTCAGTTCCATTGGAAATTGTAATACTTTAAAACCTGCAATAGAGCCTTTTAAAAGAAACATATTACTGATGAAAATATTAAACTACTTTGATTTTTTTTAGTGATGCATCACTGCAAGGATTAAAATAGTATGATGATATATATGTTCTCTTAGTTTGGAAGCTTAGGACCATAGTTTCTTGGAAAATCATAGTTAATTGGCCTAGTATACTATTTAGTGTTTCTGTACTACCTCCTAGTTCACTATGTATAGTGTCTGGGGTCTTAAGAGCTTGTAAGAAACCAAGCAAGGCACAACAATTTGACTCTATATTCCTGGAAAAACAGAGGAAATACGATAGTCAGGCATTAAAAAAATTACAAGAACCCACTTCCCTCAAGTCAACTCATGGTGAACCTACAGGACAAAATAGAACAGTCCCTTATGGTTTCCAAGGCTATAAATCTTTGTAGAAACAGACTGCCACAATTTCTTCCATGAAGTGGCTGATGGGTTCACAGTGCCATGCTTAACAGCCAAGATGTTTTACCCGCTGCACCACCAAGGCTTCTAGAGTCAGCAATAGGAGAAAGAAATATAGTATTTGGATAGTTGTTTTCATGAACAACTCCCTCTTTTTCCATGAAACCAGAAAACTAGATGGTACCCAACTACCATTACTCAGTATGTTGATTCAAGATTCTATAGAAGAGTCCTGATGAGAAGGGAGGAAACAGAATAGAACTTCAAAATCTCCTGATATCCAGCATTTCTGAAGCCAGTAATGATGCATGAACCTCCAAAACTAATGATCTGAGATAATATTTAAAACTTAAGTCAAAAATAAATCATTAAGTTTTCTTTAAACCAAACAAAATTTAGCTTAAATACAAAAGAATGCCAGCCTTGAACACAGTGCTCTTTTAAAGAAACATTTCTGTTGTTAAGAGCTGTTGTGTTAGTTCTGACTCATAGTCATCCTGTGTAGGGTTTCCAAGGAGCTACAAGTGGAGTTTATTACAACAAATTGTGCAAAGATCTGGAATCAGAAAACCAAAAAGGAAGAACATGTTCAGCATTTCTCAAGCTGACGGAACTAAAGAAAAAATTCAAACCTCGACTTTCGTTATTGAAAGATTCACTGGGCAAATTATTGAATGATGCAGAAAGCATCAAGAGAAGATGGAAGGAATACACAGAGTCACTGTACCAAA
>NW_006408685.1:2600276-2610543 GCF_000296735.1 Chrysochloris asiatica | reverse complement strand
TTCACTGGGCAAATTATTGAATGATGCAGAAAGCATCAAGAGAAGATGGAAGGAATACACAGAGTCACTGTACCAAAAGGAAATGGTTCATGTTCAACCATTTCAAGAAGTAGCATGTGATCAAGAGCCAAGGATATTAAAGGAGGAAGTCCAAGGTGCATTGAAGGAATTGGGAAATAACAAGGCACCAGGAATTGATGGAATAAAAAATGAAATCTTTCAAGAAAGTGAGGTGGCACAGGAGGCACTCACTCATCTATGCCAAGAAGTTTGGAAGACAACTATCTGGCTGACTGATTTGCAGAAATCCATATTTGTGCCCATTTCAAAGAGAGGTGATCCAACGGAATGCAGAAATCATTGGACAACCTCCTTGATATGTCATGCGAGTGCAGTTTTGCTAAAGGTAACACAAAATGGCTACAATCATACATTGACAGATAACTTTCAGAGGTTCAAGCCGGATTCAGAAGAGGCCTTAGAACAAGGGTTATTAATGCTGATGTCTGATGGATCATGACTGAAAGCAAAGACTATCAGAAAGATGTTTACCTGTGCTTTATTGACTACACAAAGGCTTTCAATTTTGTGGATCATGACAAGCTATGGACAAAATTGTGACGTATGAGTATTCTGGAACACTTAATTGTGCTCATGAGGAATCTGGACCTGGACTAAAAAGCAGCTGTTCTAACAGAACATGGGAACACTGAATGGTTTAAAATGTAAAAATTTGTGTGGCAAGGTTGTATTCTTTCACCATACTTATTCAACTTGTTTGCTGAGCAAATAATCTGAGAAACTATTTTGTATGAAGAAAAAATGTGGCATCAGGATTGGAGGAAGACTCATCAATGACCTGCGATGTGCAGATGATACAACCTTGCTTGCTGAAAGTGAAGAGAACTTAAAGCATTCACTGATGAAAATCAAAGAGCGTAGCCTTTGGTATGGATTGCATCTCAATGTAAAGAAAACAAACATCTTCACAACTGGATCAATAAGTAGCATTCTTATCAACAGAGAAAAGATTGAAGTTGTCAAGGACTTCATTCTTTTAGGATCAACTATCAACACTCATGGAAGCAGCAGTCAAGAAATCAAATGACGCATTGCATTAGGCAAATCTTCTGTACAAGACCTTTCTACAGTGTTGTAAAGCAAAGTTGTCAGCTTGAGGACCAAGGTGTGCCTTACCCAAGCCATGGTATTTTCAATAACCTCATATGCATGTGAAAACTGGACAGTGAATAAGAAAGACCGTAGAAGAATTGATACTTTTGAGTTATGGTGTTGGAGGAGAATATTGAAAGTGCCATGGACTGCCAAAAGAACCAATAGATCCATTTTGAAAGACGTGCACCCAGAATGCTCTTTGGAGGTCAAGATGGCCAAACTTCATCTCTCATACTTTGGACATATTGTCAGGAGGGATCAGTCCCTGGAGAAGGATGCCATGTTTGGTAAGGCAGAGAAAAAGGGGGAGAACCCCAATGAGATGGATTGTCCAATTAGCAACATTGATGGACTCAAGCACGGCACAGTAGTGAGGTTGGCCCAGGATCAAGCATTGTTTCTTTATGCTGTACTTAAGGTTGCTATGGGTCGGTACCAGCTGGATGGCAGCTAACTACAACTAGTGGATTTGAACTGCCAATCTTGCAGTTTATCCTACAGAACCATACCCAGACTCTTTGTAAAAAACTATGTGGAGTCACTACTATGCAGCGGTTCGAAACTACCAGCCGCTCCGCGGGAGAAAGATGAGGCTTTCTACTCCCGTAAGGATTTACACCCTCGGAAACCCTGTACAGGGTCGCTATGGGTCGGAACCGACTCGACGGCACTTAACAACAACAACAACATGTGGAGTCAAATTGAAAACAACTTGAAAAAATAAATAGGAAACTTAGGGGAAAATGTGTTTATGTAAATGGGGAAAGAAAAATTCAGAAAAGGAAGGTGAGAATGAATGCATAACTTGAAGAATCTAATCAATATTATTGAATTTTTCAATAAATACTATTGAATAGTTGTATGTTCGTTCTGCTAATTATATTTTCCTCAAGAGCAAATAAAATATGTTTTAAATAATAGAAAAATTTAAAAAAGAGTGTATGATGAACTCACATAACTTGAAATATATATATAGCTCTGGTAGCCTAATGGTTAACACTCAGGCTGCTAACTTCAAAGTCAGCTAGTTCATTTCTGTTCCCATAAAGGTTTACAGCCTCAGAAACCCTATACAGGGTTATTATGAGTTGAAACTGTCTGCACGGCACAAAATCGCCTCCACCACCACATGTATATACGAGGATGAGTCAAAAATTTTCCTCACTGTAGCTGTACAATTTATTTTAATCAACTTTTAGAAAACGCAGATGCATAATTTTCAACACTATCTTCTTGTTTTTCAATATACTTTATATATCTGTCAAGAAACTTTTATATTTCCATACTGAAACATATTTTAGGCTAAGCTGTGAGCCAGGAATGCACCTCTGTCTTCACTTCTTCATCAAAAGTGAATCTTAATCTTTGAAGGTCTGCTTTCAGGGGACCAAATGGATAAAAGTCTGACCGATCAGGATCAGGACTATAGGGAGGATGCTTTAACACCTCAAAAGAAAGTTTTTACAGAATGCCAACAGTGTGGACAGAGGTGTGAAAACGTGCATTATTACACAAGAACACAATGACCTTGTATCCCTGTCCTCTGTGCTTATTCTAAAGTATAAGCTTCAGCTCTTCAGTGAGTATCTTTTTCCTGACAGTATTTCAATACTGGCCATCAAGAATTCCAGAAAACTATAGATATCAATTTTCCAGCTGATGGTTGACTATTGAACTTTTTCTTCGTCAGCCATTGAGGATGTTTCCATTCCATGCACTGCCATTTACTCTCAGGCTTGTAGTGATGAGTCCATGTCCTGTTACCAGTACTGACTTCTTTTTAAGAAATATTTACTTTCCTTCAAATATAGGTCCAAATTTTGTTTGCAGATGTTCAAACTCTTTCGTGAGTTGTTTTGGTACTTATCTCGAATAAACTTTAAGAAACACAAATCTTTGGTGAATTATTTCATAGACCAACTCATGGCTGATTTGCAGATTATTTACATATAATCCATTGCCATTCTTCTATTTGACAGAATCATTCCACGTGCACTCTCAATGTTGAAAGAAAACACTTTCTGCATACTATGCACAAGTCTTGGTTAAATAAATAACTGCTAACCACCAGGTGATCCTTAGACCACAAAAAAATGTATCACTGCATACTGTTCTTTCATGCAATTCATAAGTTGGGAATCCATTTTTTCTCAAACTGCAGTTACAAATGAACTTATATAACACACTCACACCTGCACAACAATGATCATGAATGGAAAGCACTGATAAGACAGTACAGCCAAGAAAATTTTAATACCACTGTAGTGCAGATAATTTTTGACTCATTCACATTTATTATTTAGACTGGATAAATAGAGCATTACTTCACTATACAGTCCCTAAAGTTGTAGCAAATAATTTTGTTTGTTTTCATAGCCTTTGTTCTTTGTTGAAATAGTAACACAAGACCTTTTTCTAATACCAGTAATTTGCTACTGAGTGCATATAAAGGGAATTGTCAGTGTAAAGGTATTGGTTTAGCCATAGAATAATATTTCCTGAAGCTTTCTAAGATCTGTAATATGTATTGGTGCTTTGTATACACACTCAAGCAGCTACATGAAGAAAGACTCCTCATTTTTAATAAATATTTGTTGTTGTTATGTGCCTTTGAGTCAGTTCTCACTCAGTGATCCAGTATAGGTTTTCTGAGGGTCAGCTGATGGGTTTGAATGGTCAATCTTGCAGTTATTAGTCCAGAGAGCATTCTATAATACCACAGTAGGATCTCTTGTAATGATTACAATCAAGAAAACCCTTCAGGAGCTCAGTTGTACTCTGTAACAAACAGAATCAACTTAAGGGCAATGATTTGTTTTCACTTTTTATGAATTTCTCATGATTTATTAACTAAAACTCTTTAAACTGGTGAATCTTGACTTCCTAATGAGGAAATGAAAGGAATTCTGCATTATTTGGAAATGATATATATACTCAGTCTTTGATTTAGCTGTTCCTGAGTTATGTCCACAATTCAATCTTACTGATTATTTTAATGGGGAGGGAGTCCTGGTAGGATAAGCACTGGACTGTAACCACAAGGTCAGTAGTTCAAACCCACCAGCTACTGCTTCGATAGCCTATCCAGGGTCTTAAAGTGTTGGAAATCACTAGATTGCTTTTAACAACAACAATAACAATCCTGATTAGATAAGCACAGGACAATAGAATTTCCTGTGATGATAATGATGTTCTTCCATGCTATCCAGTATGGTAGCAACTGTTGCATGTGCTGACTTATCACTTGAAATGTGCCTAGTATAACTTGTTGTTATTGTTAAGTGTTGTTAAGTCATTTCTGACTCATAGTGACCCTGTATAGGGTTTCCAAGGAGGAACTGGTCTAGAGCTAATTCAACAGCTCCACACCAGGATTCTGAGCATCTGAGGAACTGAATTTCAATTTTCATTTATTTAAATTTAAATATTTTCACATAGTTGATTACTGATTACCATATTAGCAAGGTCACACAATAAATACTAAAATGTTCATGTAATAACTTTCAAGTGATAAGTAGATAGCCATAAAGAAATTTTACTAAACACGTATATCTAACTTGATAAACATTTTAATTAGTACTGTTTATTTTCATATAGATTGTTTTATGGTGGTTTCTTATGTGAGTAAAAAAAAAATTAATGTGTGTATCTTCTTGTTACAACCTTTTTTATAGAATGGGCAAAGACTTCTCTCACCATCCACTTAATTGCTGTTGCTAAGAGCCATCGAGTCAGTTCCAAGTCATAGTCATCCTATATAGGGTTTCCTAGGAGTGGTTGGTGCATTTGAACCATTGACCTTGTAGTTAGCAGTCCAAGATTATCCTACAAAGCCACACTAGGACTCCACATACTTAATTAGTAGAGTTATATATTCTAAATTAATTAATGTAGAATTTTAATGGTGATAACATAAGAGTTAATAAACTAATTTTCACATGACATAATAGAGGAAAATTATGAATGGAGATATTAGATTTTGTAGTATTTATTTTCTGAGATAGTATTCTTAACTAAATAAACAGCATACCTATTTTTGTGGTTAGAAAAGAAAGTGTTAGATTTAAGCAAGTTACTGTCTAAGACATGTTTGTTGTCCACTTTTTACTGATTTGCCATTTTTCATTTAGGAAGCATGCTAATGATGCTAATAGCAACCTTGATAAAAATATGCAAAATTTACCATTAAAATTAATGGATTTTCCAGTCGCTAAAGCTGCTAAGAGGTTTTTTTGTTTTATTTTGTTTTTGTAAAGCTGGCCCTGCCTTTTCATTGTATATTATTAGAACACTGTTTGCAGATTATTTTTCCAAAACTAGAATTGAAGCTTTTTTCACTGAGTATGAAGAGTTTTCATGGCTTCAAATCACGTGAAAATGAAATAATTGCCAATCTGTCTTAAAAAAAGGACTACAATTAAATTAAAATAGACTATGGAGCCTCAGTATCCATAAGTTGTAAATAGCAGCCTGACATCAAATGAAAGCAAGGACATTGGGTGGAGGAGAATTTTTGCTGTAGTACAGCAGATGCAGTAGTCTGGTATGCTATGGAAATTAGGATACCATGTAGAAAACAGTTTTATCAAACAACTAACTCAGTTATCAGAAGTGAAGAGTGAATTATCAAGTTTTACAAAATACAAGAGCATTTGGAAGTATGTATTTATCATTATGGTTAATTTGCACATATCTCACTGAAGAAAAGGCCAGGGGAGCTAGGCCGAGAACACAGCTGTACAGGTGGCTCAACTAATTGACTCTCCATCCTCAACCTCATTTATCTTCATTTCTTCCCAATTATACCAAATTATCAGTACTCTCTGTTGCATCAGAGCCTTAATCCTCTTTATTCAGGCAGCATTAGATAGTGGCAGATGAATTCTTGGAGGAAGTCAAGGTAAACAGTCATGAAATGCCACCTCTGGCAGATGGCATTGCTCACAAGAAATGTGACAAAACATTTGGAATTTGTAACTCGGCATTGGTATGAGGCTGCAAGCTGTTAGTATTTTTTAAAAAAAAATAATCAAGGTGTTATGTTGTAAAAATGTAACCAATATTTTAAAGAAGAAAAATATAAGGGTGCAGGTGTTATAAAATGATTAATATATTTTTATATGGTATATTCTCAACGACCACTGTAGCCATGAGATCATTTTAGGCCATGGCATTTTAGGATAATAGGTTTACAATAATAAGTGTGTTATTTTCATTTTAATCAATGTATGTATATTCTATATTCAAAGACAAAATATCATTTATTTTTCTTTCTAATAGACAGGATATGAAATATTTATTGTGTCTATTGCTTAATTGGAAATAGTATTCAAACTTTAAAAAACAAACTGAACATAGGAAAGAAATATATTAGGGAGAAGATGTTATAAAATATTTACAATTATTATTATTTGATAAAAACAAGATAAAATGTGGTCATTCACTTTTTTTGTATTATTTATGAAATATAAATAATAGCTATTTAAGTAATTTATATTAAATCCAAGTAAAATGTGTTTATTTGCAGAAATGATTACATAATTTATATATGTTTTTATTTTCAGGAACTTATGGTCTATTTGGAGTTTTGCTGTGGCACTGTAAGATAAAACATTGGACCACAAAGTCAGTGTGAACTGTAAGATAGGAGGTTCAAACTTACCAGTTGCTCCTTGGAAACCCTACACAAGGTCACTATGAATCAGAACTGACACAACAGCACTCAAAAAGAACATGATCTTTTTGTTGTTAAGTACCGTGGAATTGGTTCCAACTCATAGTGACCCTGTACAGGGTGTCCCAGGAGTGGTTGGTGGGTTAGAACTACTGATCTTGTGTTTAGCAGTGCCTGTCTTAAAGTTCCGTAGACATTATCATATGGATGCAATGGGTAGAATAAATAAATAAGACCAACCTTTAAACAGAAACATAAAAATGATAAAATGGGCCATCTTAGCATTATGTCAAAGACTTTTTTTTTTACAAAAGCTGGTAAATTTATCGTTGACCTTTTCTGTACTACAGAGAACCTTGATTAAGGAGTGAGTATTTCTTCATTAAATTGAATGAAATAAATTGAATGCAAACAATTTAGGCTCATAAATCAGTTTCAGGGAAGGGAAAAAGTAGACAAAGCTGAACTTCCTACTTAATTGGAATTCCAGATCCCGGGTATTTCCCCTTTTTTTCTCCTTTACTAAGCTACCACTATTGTTGTTGTTGTTGTTAACTGCTGTTGAGTCAGTTCTGACTCATACCAACCCTGTAATAAGTCTTCAAAGGAGCAGCTAGTGCACTTGAACAGATAACCTTGCAGTTCAAACCCACCCACATTAAACCAAAGCATCACACTAGGCCACTGTATATTGCATCACTGCTGGTATGGTGCTGTGGTGGTGGTAGTTATATTCCATGGAGTAGATTCCTACTCATAGTGACCCTGTATGGGGTTTCCTAGACTTTAAATCTTTACTGGGCAGAAAGCCTCATCTTTCTCCCATGGAACCCTGGTAGTTTTAAACTGCTGATCATGAGATGAGCAGCCTGACACATAGCCACTATGCTGCCAGGTGCAATAGGGAGTTCAAATTTACCAGCTACTCCTTGGAAACCCTATACATGGTTGGTATTAGTCTGAACTAACTCTATGGCTCTTAACAACAACTCTCTTACACAGTCATAGCCAAGTAAGATTCCAGAAATGTTCTTTTTCATCTCAGTTCTACAATAATTTAAAATTTACATCCTTAAAATAATTAATGTTCCAGAACTATCTAGACTGCAGTAAATAAACATGTATGGATTGAATCTTTACTAGAGTTTGGGAAAATAATAGTATGTTCCTGGTGTGGCACGGTAGGATAAGCACTGGATTGCTAACCATAAAATTGGCAGTTCAAACCAATCAGCTGCTCTTCTGAAACTCAACATAGGCTCGCTATGAATCAGAACCAACTCGATGGCAACTAACAACAACAAATGTTTTCAAACTCACTTTTAGCACTTCATAGTTGAATTACTCTTTTCTAGGCCATGCTCTTTGGAAACTCTATTCAGGGTCACTATAGGTAAGAAACAACTCAATGGCAATTCACGACAACAACAAGCACTGTCAAACATTAGGAAATTTGTGTGAATGCATGTGAATAAATTGTGTCTATACAGATTTATGATGTCCTCAACATACTTTCATTTTATTTAGAGTTCAGATCTAAGCTGTTCTCTGTTCTACAACTTCTGAGAAATGTATTGTCTTCAAGTTTAAACTTCTAAGATGCATGAGTCTTGGTGTGTGCCATAAGATAAGCAGTTGACATCAAGGTCAGCTTGAATCACAAGGTCAGTGGTTCAAACTCACTTCATAAACCCTATACAGGTTCACTATGAGTCTGAACCAACTCAACAGTAGTTTGCAAATAAAAAAGATCCATGAAATTTTAAAATATCATTAACTTTGAAGCTGCTATTATTTTATATAACTTCCAAAGTTAAATTTAAAATTTGACATACATACTTTTATTCTATTGCCAGTCATTGTTGTTGTTGAGTGCCTTGGAATCAGGTTTAATAAGCAGCTGGTGGGTTTGAACAACTGACCTTGAACTTAGAAGCCCAGTGCTTATCCTACAATGCTACACAAGAGGTCAGTAATAGATATAGTGATTCTTTCTTTCTTTCTTTCTTTCTTTCTTTCCTTCTTTTCTTTCTTTCTTTCTTTCTTTCTTTCTTTCTTTCTTTCTTTCTTTCTTTCTTTCTTTCTTTCTTTTCTTTTTCTTTCACTCTTTCTCTCCCTCTCTCTGACTCTTTCTTTCTTTTCTAATGCATTTATCGTGTTAGATCATCACCCTTGTAAACAAAAGTATGTGAATTGCCTAAACAAGCCAGACATTTTTTTTGGCTCTAAGTCTCTGCTGCTTTGCTGCATTGCCAGCCATAATAACTGATCTTCTGTGGTGCAAGTACCCATAAATATATAATCTTTCATTATTACAGGAATTAGTCTGAGTTTAATGGGCATTTTGTATAGGGATATTCAGTACATAGATTTGCAGTTATTCTAATTGTATATTTATTTAGTGACTTGAGGACAATAAAAATCATATACTAAATTACATTATACAATGGAATCTGGGCTTGTATGTGGAAGAACATACATATGAGGATGGTTGAAATATTGTATTGAAAAATTCCATTATATTTTACCTTAAATTTTTACACCAATTTTTTGAATGTAGGATCAGCCCTGGACTTCAAACCACAAAGTCAGCAACTCAAACCGACCACTTATTCATTGGAGACCCTATACAGGCTTGCCTTGAGTTTGAACCTACTTTACAGCACTTAATAAAATCAACAACACATAATATTTATTTGATCTTATAAATTAACTAATATGCTATTAGTTAATTTATAAGATCAAATAAATAAATGTTAAAACAAAAATATTCATTTACATTCTAGTCTCTCTCTGAGCATGCATATATAGTCTGAAGGATTAAACAACAACAGCAACAACAACAATAATAAATATTCTTTTTTTTTTTAATTAAAAAAAATCTAACAAGAAAAAGTGAAGATACAGACATTAATGTTCTTGAGTGGTTACCATGAAAGGGGTTGGGAGAAGTAGATTAATTCTGTAGGTATTAGAAACTTGTTATTTTTGGTGGTGAGAAAGGTAGCACTGAATGAGGGTGAAATGTACAAAGGTTACAAAGGGAAATGATAGATTAAAAGGAACATAAGAAAAAAGAACCTGTTTGCAATTGCTATGGCATTTGGAAGACAACTGTCTGGTCCACTGATTGGAAGAGATCAATGTTTATGCCCATTCCAAAGAAAGGTGACCCAACAGAATGCGGAAATCATCGGACAATCTCTTTGATATCTCAAGTAAGTAAAGTTTTGCTAAAGGTAATTCAGAAACGGCTACAATCATACATTGACAGAGAACTTCCAGAGGTTCAAGCTGAATTCAGAAGAGGCCATGGAACAAGAGATATCATTGCTGATGTCCGATGGATCTTGGCTGAAAGCAGAGAATATCAGAAGGATGTTTACCTGTGCTTTATTGACTACGCAAAGGCTTTCG
>NW_006408685.1:2596166-2599336 GCF_000296735.1 Chrysochloris asiatica | reverse complement strand
AGGTTGGCCCAGGATCGGACATTGTTTCGTTCTGCTGTGCATGGGGTCACTATGAGTCGGTTCCAACTCGATGGCACCTGACAACAACAACAATATGATTATAAAATAACTGCCAAAAATATACATGCAAGTACTTATGTATGTAGACATATCAACCATTCATATGTCAGTTTGTCATACTGTAATGGCTTGTATGATGCTGTGATGATAGAACCTATGCCATTGGTATTTTAAATACCAGCAATATCAACCATGATGGACAGGCTTCAACTGTGCTTCCAGACTAAGACAGACTAGAAAGAAGGACAGACAGATTACTTCTGAAGGTTTAGACAAGGAAAACTATATGAATATTAGTGGAACCCTGTCAAATAGATACAGAACACTGAATTTTGAAATATTATGAATAATGCCAGCACATTGCTAGATATAGTAATGCAAGATGAGCCCCTCAGGTGGGAGGACAGTCAAAATATGACTGGGGAAGAGCTGACCCCTCAAAGTAGAGTTGACTGTGATGACAAGATTAGAGTAGAGCTTTCATCACCATAATTTGCTGATGGAGCACAACTCAAAAGGAAGAAAAAGAACTGTTATTGTTATTGTTAAGTGCAGTTGAGTTGTTTCCAACGCATAGCGACCCTGTACAGAGTTTCTGAGGAGCAGCTGATGACCTTGAACCAACAGCCTTGCAGGTCAAATCGATTTTTCAGTCCATCGCACACCAAGACTGTAAGCATTCATTAATAGCTATAATGTCAAATGTACACAGTATGAATCTAGGATTATTGGAAGTTGTAAAAACTGAAATGGAATGCATGACGATCAATATACCAGGCATTAGTGAGCTGAAATGGACTGGTATTGGCTATTTTGATTCTGATAATAACATGATTTATTATGCCGGGTATGAGGAATTGAAAAGGAATAGTGTATCCATCATCAAAAAGAACATTTCAAGATCTAAAAGTATAATGCCGTTTGTATGTAATACCTACAGGGAAGACCAGTTAATACCACTATTATTCAAATTTACACAAAAATCACTAAAGACAGTGATGATGAAATCGAAGAATTCTGCCTAATTCCTTTTTTTTTTTTTTTTTTTTAAGTTTTTATTGCGAATTATGTGGGTCTACATAGGGAGCTCTGGTCGCGTAGTGGTTACGAATTGGGCTGTGAACTGCAAGGTCAGCAGTTTGAAACTACCAGCTGTTCCGCGGGAGAAAGATGAGGCTTTCTGCTCCCGTAAAGATTTACAGCCTCGGAAACCCTGTACAGGATTGCTATGAGTTGGAACCGACTCCACACCACATAACAACAACAACAACAACAACATGGGAGAACATCAGTTTTAGATTCATCCTATCATATTTTGTTTCACTGCAATGATTACATTCCCCTCCATGCACCATCAAACAACCAACCTCACAAGTCTGCTTCCCCCCAGCCGTCATCATACAGCACCTCTCCCTCCCTGAGTCCGGTGACTCCAGCCACTCTGTCTGTCCATGTCATCGTTTCTGCCTCCATTTCGGGCATCACTGCTTCTCTGGGTAGGGTCCCACACTCTGCTCTTCTCACTTGATGGTCCCAGAGACCTCCACTCCTGGACTGCAAAATCAATCACTCCCCGCCTTTTGTTACAAAACAACTACATTTACATTTCTGACCCTCACAGTCAGTCCTGATAGCATTTATTTACTATTGTACCACAAAAGTCTTATCCCCATCTCCTTTCATTAGCCCTGTCCTAAAAGATTGGAAACCATTCAGTGGAGATTCTACTTTCCCCTGCCCCATCTGGAACTAAATTCCCTCTTGAAAGCTTGTAAGCCAGTCACTTCTTGCTTTTATATTCCTCCTCCCCATTTTGGGCAGCCAATGTCCAACTTGCTCATACCTTGTGTACTGAGAGTGTGGGAGTGATCGTTGCTGTAAAGATTTGTTCTCTTTTTGGAGCTACTACATGCATAAATATTGGTAAAGTTCATCAAATTGTAGTGGGTTACTATTTTTTTCCCTCTTTCTTCTTCTAGTCGAGTTTTGATCATCCAGCCATTGAAACCAGGTCAAGTGGATACTGTCTGCAAGTATGGGTGTTCCTGTGCACCACCCCTCACTTGTCATTTGCTGGATGCTACACTCTCCTCTTTAGTCTTTTGTGGCCATGTCACTGCCTCTGGGCCCATGAGTACCAGGGTCTGCCATACTGCTGGCCAACCAGGTCTCCACCTGTGTTCGCAGAAGTCTATTGAATGTGGTCAGACCCAACTCCCAACTTCATTGATGTTTTACCCCCTCTTCCTTTTAGTGTTGACCAATGTGGTCACCGGCCAGACAACATGCCTGTTTGTGTATTCCCCTCCCAATTCTCAGTCTTGGAAGGGGGGTTGCTCTGAGGATACCTGACCACTTGCCTTGATGGTTCCCGGGTGAACAGCTTGCTTTTTCTTGTAGTAGTAAATCAGACTACGGTTACTGTTTTATTTTTCCTACCAGTCTTTCTTTCACGAAGTATCTTCTGTTCTTCTAGCCGCTCTAGGCTGGTTTACTTGTCCTTTCAAGTGGAAATTTACTACCTCAGAAGATTCTGGATGGGATTCAGGATTCCACATATGGTCTTATGCAATGCAAAGGCTCCACAGGAAGCCTCTTTCTCTGGGAAACGTCTAGTACCCTTTAAGGTATTCCAATCAGTTATAGGCAGAAGAAGGACTTCAAGCTTTCTATTGTGATATTTCTGGCTATTCCTTTCTCTCCCCCACAAGTGTCTATTTTACAATGGTAGGCAATGGAAACCAAGATTCAAAAGACAGCGAAGCATCTTAACATTATACCCCTCTTTTACCATTCAAACCATGCCTCAATACCTGTTTTTCCAAGGTTGTGCATGCATCATCATTTACCTCTGTCCCACTTAGCCCATGCAAACTTGCCTAATTGTTTTTCCATCTGCCTTGTTCTTTCATTTCCCTCCCCTTACTGCTTATTGCCCGCATCCGCCACCCCCAGCACCCAAGCTATCCTGTGTCTATTCCCTACCTTGCTCTCTATCTTTGCCTCCCTTCCTCCCCTCACCTCATCAGACACATCCCCCTTGCTCTCTATCTTTCCCTCCCTTCCTCCCCTCACCTCATCAGACACATCCCGGTGATCAGCAAATATAT
>NW_006408685.1:2577560-2594980 GCF_000296735.1 Chrysochloris asiatica | reverse complement strand
GCACTTAGGCTGTCTCCATCTTTTTGGCTATTGTAAATAGTGCTGCTATGAACATTGGTGTGCATATATCTACCCGTGTTATGGCTCGTGTTTCTTGTGGGTAAATGCCAACTAGAGAAATTGCTGGATTATAAGATATTTCTATTTCCAACCTTCTGAGGAAGCGCCATATTGCTTTCCAGAGTGGTTGGACCATTTTGCAATCCCACCAACAACATAGGAGTGTCCCAGTTTCTTTGCGTCCTCGCCAGCTATTATGTACTCTACTTTTTTGATCTTTGCTGTTATTGCTGGTGTAAGATGATATCTCATTATTGTTTTGATTTCATCTCTCTAATGGCTAGTTATCATTAACATTTCTTCATATATTTGTTGGCTGCCCAGATCTCCTCCTGTGCCCATTTTTTAAATGTTGTTATTCGTCTTTTTCTTGTAGAGGTGATGTAGTTTCCTATCTATTTTAGAAATGAGTTCCTTGTCTGATGTTTCATTGCAATAGTGTTTTTCCCATTCTGTGGGTCCCTATTTTTTCATTGATGGCCTTCATAATTTGGGGATTCACATTTAGGTATTTAATCCATGCTGAGTTGGTTTTTGTATAAGGCATGAAGTAAAGGTCTTGTTTCAATCTTTTGCATATTGTTTTTCATTTATGTCAGCACTGTCTGATGAAGGGACCATTCCCTCCCCGTGTAATATATTTAAGTACTTTGTCAAAAATCAGTTGGCTGTATGTGGATGGGTTAATTTCTGGATTCCCGATTCTGTTCCATTGATCAGTGTATCTTTCATTGTACCAGTACCAAGCTGTTTTGACCAATGTAGCCGTGTAGTGAATTTTGAAATAGGGGAGTGAGAGGCTTCCAACCTTGTTCTTCATCTTAAGCAGTGCTTTGCTTATCCTGGGTCTCTTTCCTTTCCGTATAAAGTTTGTAATTTTTTTTTTACATCTTTTTGAAGAATGTCATTGGAATCGGGATTGGGATTGCATTATATGTGTAAAATGCTTTGGGCAGTAATGATATATTCATGATGTTGAGTCTTCCTTTCCAGGAACATGGTATATTCTTCCACTTTTGTAAGTCTCTTGGTTTCTTGTAGTAGTGTTTTGTAGTTTTCTTTGTATAGATGCTTTGTTTCTCTGGTTACGTTTATTCCTATATATTTCATCTTTTGGGTGTCTATTGCAAATGATATTGCTTTCCTCATATCCTTTTCAGCATTGTCATTGTTACTATAGAAGAATCCAATAGTTTTCTTTTATGTTGATCTTGTACCCTGGCACTTTGCTGAATCTTCAATGATGTCTAATAGCTTTTCTAGTGAGTCTTTGGTATTTTCTGTGTATAGGATCATATCGTCTGTAAATAGAGAGGGTTTTATTTCCTCTTTGCCCATCTGCATACCTTTAACATTCCTATCTTGCTGTATAGCTCTGGCTAAGACTTTCAAAACAGTATTGAATAAGAATGGTGACAAAGGACATCCTTGTCTGGTACCTGTTCACAGAGGGAAGGCTTTCAGTTTCTCTCCATTGAAAGTAATGTAGGCTGTTGGTTTTGTATATATGCTGTTAATTATGTTGAGGAATTCCCCTTCAATTCCTACTTTGTTGAGTGTTTTTATCAGGAATGGATGTGTGATTTTGTCAAATGCCTTTTCTGCATTAATCGCTATGATCATGTTGTTGTTTTCCTTTATCTTATTTATATGGTGGATTACACTAATTATTTTTCTAGTGTTGAAACATCCTTGCATTTCTTTTATGAAACCCACTTGGTCATGATGTATTATCTTTTTGATGTGTTGCTGGATTCTGTTGGCTAGGATTTTGTTGAGAATTTTTGCATCTATGTTCATGAGGGATATTGGTCTATAATTTCCCTGGTTTTGTATGCGTGTTATGCATGCTTCATAAAAAATATTAGAAAGTTTTCCATCCTCTTGTATATTCTGGAATAATTTGAGCAGAATAGGTGGCAGGTCTTCCCTGAATGTTTGGTAGAACTCACCAGTGACACCATCAGGGCCTGGACTTCTTTTGGTTAAGAGTTTTTTTTCCTGACCTGATCATTTTCTTCTTTTGTTATGGGTCTGTTCAAGTTTTCTACTTTACTCTCTGTAAATTTAGGTAGGTTGTGTTTTTCCAAAAATCTTAATAGTATTCTGTTAATATCCATTTGATTTCCTTTTGGTTCTGTTGTGACATCACCCATGTGGTTTCTAATGCAAGTTATTTGTGTCTTCTCCTTTTTTTTTTTTTTTTTTGTTAGATTTGCCAATGGTGTGTCAATTTTATTAATCCTTTCAAAGAACCAGCTTCTTGTCCTGTTGACTCTTTCAATAATTTTTCTGTTTTCCATCTCATTCATTTCTGCTGTTTTCTTTATTTTTTCTTTTCTTTTGGTGACTGTAGTTTCCCTCTGTTGATCTGTTTCTAATTGTTGGGGATGCTGTGTTAATGTGTTAATTTTGGTTCTTTCTTCTTTTTGGATGTGCACATTTATCACAATAAATTATACTATCAGCACTACTTTCGCCGTGTCCCAAAGATTTGTGTATGTTGTGATTTCATTCTCATAGGTTTTAGTAACATTGTGAATTCAAGTTTAATTTCTTCTTTTACCCAGTCACTTTTTATCAGGGTGTTATTCAGTTTCTATGTATTCGACTTGATTTCCTTAATCTTATTATTTTTGATTACTAGTTTTATAGCATTGTGGTCTAAAAAGATTCTTTGAAGTATTTTGATGTTTGTAAATTTATGGAGGCTTGCTTTGTGACCTAACACATGGTCGAATCTGGAAAATGTTCCATGTGCACGTGAGAAGAATATGTATTGTGCTATTGTTTGATTGAATGCTCTGTATACATCTATGAAGTCAAGTTGGTTGATTGTTCTGGTTAGCTCCTCTGTAGCTTTGTCGAGTTTCTTTCTGGTTATTCTGTCACTTTTCAAAAGTGGTGTATTAAAATCCTCCACTATATTTGTAGATTTGTCTATTTCTTTCTTCAATTCTAGTAGCATTTACTTCATATATCTTGGTGGCCTTTCATTGGGAATGTAGATATTTATTATAATCTTGCTTAATTGACACTTTAACCATGATATAGTGTCCTTCTTTATATCTTATGCAGGATTTTGTCTTAAAGTTCACTTTATCAGAGATTAGTATTGCCATTCCTGTTTGTTTGTTATTGCAGTTAGCCTGATATGTTTTTTTCAATCCTTTAACTTTTATTCTATTATTTTCTTTGTGTGTAAAATATGTCTCTTGAAGGCAGAATATTGAAGGGTCTTGTTTCCGTATCCATTCTGTCACTCTCGGTCTCTTCACTGTTGCATTTAATCCATTGGCATTCAATGTAATTATTGATAGGTATGAATTGATTGTTGCCATTATGTTATTTTTTTTGGTAGTGCTGTTCGTTCATTTGTTCTGCATACTTTCTTGTGCTGAATTTTTGTTTTTTGTGCTATTTCTTGTCAGTTTCTTCTTAACTTTCATGTTTCCTTGTTCTGGTTGGATGTTCACTTTCTTGGTAAGTTGTGAAGTTTTAACTTTCTTTGGGTTTACCCTATAGTCTATTAATTTTTCCCTCCATTTAAGACAGTCTATTGTATCCTGTAATCCACCTGACCTCCTCACCACCTGGATCTCTGTTCTTATATTTTCCCCTTCTTTGACATTTTTTTTTTTTTTTTTAAACTTTGATCTTTGGTTGACCTTTCAGCTCATTTGAATTCATTTTTGTAATTTTGTTCTGTTCTGAACACTGCTAAATGTCGTCTGAGTTTCAGGTGGTGTTGCCACATCTGTCAATCTCTTGTTCTTGTCTGTTCTTTTTTTCAGTCCAAAGAACTCCCTTTAGGATATTTTGAAGTGCTGGATTGGCTTTGACAAAATCTCTTAGCTTCTGTTTTTCCTGGAATGTTTTGATTGCACCATCATATTTGATTGACAGTTTTGATGGATAGACGATTCTTGGTTGGCAGGTTTTTTAAATTTTTATTTTAGTGTCTTATATATGTCTCCCCATTTCCTTCTTACCTGCATAATTTCTGCTTTGAGGTCAGAGCTTAATCTGATTTGTTTGCTTTTGTAAGTAACAATTCCCTTTTCCCTGGCTGCATTTAGGATTCTCTTTGTCTTTGATTTTGGAGAGCTTGATTATTATATGTCTTATTGATTTTCTTTTGGGTTCTATACTTCCTGGGGTACGTTCAGTTTCTTGAAGGTTTATCTTCTCACTCTTTGAGATGTATGGAAATTTTTTTTCCCAGAAACTCTTCAACTGTCTTCTCTGTGGACTTCTTTGATTCTTCCTGTTCCCGAATATCAATAATTCTTAAGTTATTCCTCTTCATATTATCCAGCATGAGTCTTAGACTCGCTTCAGATTTTTTAATCCTTTTTTCTGCTTGTTTTTCTTTCTTAGCATTATTGAGAAATTTGTCTTCCAGCTGACTGTTTCTGGCTTCCATCTCTTAAATTATGATCATTTCCCCTTTCAGTGTATTATCTATTTCTGATATTTTATTATTAATCATCTGAACCTCTTTTTGAAGGTTTTGAATTGTTTTCAATGCTGTTTCTATCGTGTTTGATTGCTTCTGTAATACTTTCCTAACTTCTTCCTTATCTTCCTCCACCCCTTTTCAGAGCATTTGAATTTGTTTCCATGTCTGTCATTCTTCTGAATTCCTTCTCAGGCAAATCCAAATCTTTCTCTTCCTCTTCTGGAAAACCTTTGTCTGCTTCCAGCTCATTTTTCTCAGTTACTCTTTTCTATTTTGGGACATGTTTTGAGATTGTTTTTGTGTTTTCTTTGTTATTTCCAGTAGTTAGGTAGGTTTTTAATGCTTAAGTGAATGTTTGTCACTGTGTTGTTAAGCTTACTGAGTGTCTCCTGGTGTCTATGATCAGAAGATAGGCTTACCTTTTTGTGTGTAATTCCTAGAAGATTTTATTGGTTCTTGTCACAATGGTGGAATATTATGGGGTATGCTTATAGCTTGACTATATGTCCATGATTGCTGTCTCTTCTTGAGTATCATAGGGAGAAAAAACTCCCACCTCCACGAAAAAAAAAAAAAAAAAAGTGTGATCAAAAGGACCAAAAACTGAAACAATTTAATAACAGAGACAAACACCACCACTCTAAAAGAAAAATAATAGCATAGCCAACTGGCCAGTCCTCTTCACTTCGCAGGTAGTGTGGACTGCAGAAACCTCCAGCAGTGATTGGGTGTGTCCACTTGCTCAGTCCCCTCCTTGATTCACCACCATAGAGGTGCACAGATAAATATTGAGAAGTTAATGAGAGTAAGATTTTCTAGTATATTTGTTTCTGATGATCAGTTAGGTATCTGCGTGTATACAGTGTATTTCTCCAAATACTTGTGTCCTTTTATTGTGGGGTTTCACAGAGTGTGCATATGGTTTTTCTGTCTGGTCAGACCTGCTTTTATCTTGCTGGGTAGGCAGGAATAAAGGGTCCCGCAGAAGTCCACTTTAAGGCTGAGTCCCAGAGTCAGACATCATAAACAACTGCCAAAGGATCTACCCATGGGACCAATGGGTCTCCTCCTCTCTATGCCATTGGAAAACTGTGGGCTCATGCTGGACCCTTTTGGGTGTGTACGCCCACCCACCAGAAGTCTTCCAGGCTGGGCAGAGAAGGTGTGACAGGGAAGAGGAAGAAAAAATGTGTAGAATCCCCCACACTTCCTTTTGCAAATGTCACTGAGCCAGTGTTTAGCACCAGTTCATTGTGGCAGTCTGACTGTGGCCCTACCCTCTGAACTCAGCCCAGGTGGGGTGGCCACAGAGGGAGTCCTGTGTCCTGATTGATTGCTAAATTACAATAATTTTTTTTCCACCAGTGTGTGCGGAAAATTGACACCCTTCACCTTATGCTCGATCCAGAGTCCTGGAGCTGTTCTGTGAAAGCAACCTCTCTGGGTTTTAAGCCCCTCCCACACAGAGCCTGCCCTATTTGACTCTGTCTCTGCCACCTCCAAAACTGGAAGAGTCTCTACCAAATTCTTCAATCTGATATTGATCAAACATGCAACCAATATGTTGTTGTTAAGTACCGTGGAGTCGGTTCTGACTCATAGTGATCCTGCACAGCGTTTCTGAGGCTGTAAATATTTACAGGAGCAGAACACCTCATCTTTCTCTTGCAGAACAGCTGGTAGTTTCAAACTGCCAACCTTCAGGTTAGCAGCCTCATTCGTAACCACTATGCTAGCAGAGCAACCAATATATATATTGTTGTTGCTAAGTGCCGTCAAGTCGGTTCCGACCCATAACGATCCTGTACAGAGTTTTTGAGGGTGTAAATCTTTACGGGAGTAGAAAGCTTCATCTTTCTTCTGTGGAGCAGCTGGTAGTTTCGAACCATTGACCTTAAGGTTCACAGCCCAATTCATAACCACTACGCTACCAGTATATTGCTAATTCCTAACAGTTGGAAAACAAAGGATGGAAGCAAATAGGAAAGATCTGTAGTTGGATAATATGGCATTGGCAATAGAAACAATGCTGGAGATCAAATGATAGAATTGTGCAAGACCAATGACTTACACATTGCACATTCTTTTTTTTTAAATGTAAAATAATGCTGTACACATATAACACACTACATGTAATACAAAGAAATCAAATTGACTATATCTCTTTGAAGAAATGGTGGAAAATCTCCATATCATTAGCCAAAACTAGGCCAGGGACAGAATGTGGAACAGACTATCAATTGATCATATTCAAGTTCAGGCTGAAACTCAAGAAAATGAAAAAAGTCCATGAGAGCCAAAATATGACCTTGAACACATCCTTCTGAATCTAGAGATAATCTCAAGAACAGATTTGATGACCAAAGACCAGATATTTGTTGGATGATATCAAGAATATCATATAGGAAGGAAGCAAATGGTCTTAAGAAGATAACAAAGAAGAAAAATACCAAAATGGATGTCAGAAAATACTCTGAAATTTGCTCTCCAGCATAAAGATGCTAATGCAAGTGGAAGAAATGAGGAAATTAAAGAACTGAAAATAAAATTTCAAAGGGCAACTTAAGAAGGTAAAGTAAAAGATTATAAAACAATGTGCATTAGTCAAAGTCAGAAAACCTCTTTAAAGTGTTCAAGAGCAAAGGTGTCAATTTGAGGACTAAGGGCACCTGATCCAAACCATGGTACATTCAAAAGTTTCATATGCATATAAAAGTTGGACAGTGAATAAGGGAAACATAGAATAGTTGATGTATGAGTTGTTTTGTAAAGAATATAGAAAGTACCATTGACTGTCAAAAAAGCAAAAAAAAAAAAAAAAAAAAAAAGAATAAAAAGAGTCTATGTTGGAAGAAGTACACTCAGAGTGTATATGACCCATCTAAGGAGCTCTGGTAGCGTAGTGGTTACGAATTGGGCTGCAAACCGCAAGGTCAGCAGTTCAAAACTACCAGCTGCTCTGTGGGAGAAAGATGAGGCTTTCTGCTCCCATAAAGATTTACAGCCTTGGAAACCCTGTTCAGGGTTGCTATGGATCAGAACCGACTCTATGGCACTTAACAACAACAACGATATTTAATAATGACAAATGTGTGTATATATTGGTATTTGTTTGTTGTTGTTAAGTGATGTCAAGTTAGTTATGACTCATATTGTCCCTGTATTTTGCTTCTGTGTCTTTAAATTTTTCCTGGAACAGAAAGCCTCATCGTTATTCTTAAGGAACTGGTGTGCTTGAACTGAGGATCTTGTGGTTCGAATTCCAATGCTTATTGTATGGAGTCACTATGTTCCCATTTATTGGTATATATGACTACATGAGGAGTCCTGGTTTAGCTCTGTGGGTTGTTGTGCCAGACTGCAAAGCCATTTGTACTGCAAGGTTGGTGGTTCAAGATCACCAGCTGCTCCTTGGAAACTCTATACAGGGTTGCTATGGGTTGGAACTGACTCAATGGCACTGAACAACAACAACAACAATGACTACATGAACACATATTCATATATATAAATATATATATTTGTAGTTGTTTTTAAGTGCCATTAAGTTGGTTCCAACTCATAGAAACCCTGTATAGGGTTTCCAAAGAGTGCTTGGTGGGTTTGAGCTGCCCACCTTGAGACTTAAACTGACATTTCAGTTTAATTTTAATTTCTTTCTGAGATTATAGACTGCAGTATCCAGTCTAGTTTTTGTTGTTGTTGTTTTGGTGGCTTTTTTTTTTTTTCTTGTTTTTTTTTTGCTGTTGCTGTTTTGCTATTTGATGTTCCTCCTTTTACCTTTGGGGACACTTTCTCACTCTATATTACCCAAGAAGAAACAGCAAATGCTACCATATAGTCAAGCTACAATACCACTCTATAAAACACCAAAATCCAGGCAAGAACCAATACCAATTGCCATATACCAGGGAAACAGATAACACCTGTGAATGTTACTCTGAGTTAAGCAATAAGAAGAGTGAAAACAGAAGCCCACTGGAGGCAATCAGCATAAAAATACCAAAATACACACTCAATTAATTATTGAGGCCACAAATAAACACTAAACATGTCCAAGAAGCAAAACTAGATTACCATATAAGCACATGTTCAGAAAAAAAGATAAAATGTCTGAGACAAATGACCTGGAGTTAGACCTGGGCTCCATTCTGGAAGGAAGATAGGCCTTGGAAATACCCGAGAAGGAATTAAAAAAATAATTATAAAATGTTTCAAAACATTTTACAATGGAGTTGAGAAAAATAAGGAAGAAGTCAGGAAAGTGCTACAGGTACAATCAAATAAGATAGATACAGCATTGGAAACAATTCAAAACCTACAGAAAGAGGTCCAAATGATTAATAATAATCTTACTCCCTGACTTCAAAATTTATTACACGACTACAGTGGACAAATAGCTTTGGTACTTGTACAATGAAAGATACATTGATCAATGTAACAGAATCGATAATCCAAAAATTAACCCATCCACATACAGACAACTAATTTTTGACAAAGTACCTAAACATATTGCATTGTGAGGAGATAGTATCTTCAACAGATGGTGCTGGCAGAACTTTAAAGCGATATGCAAAAGATTGAAACAAGACCTTTACTTTATGCCTTATACAAAAACCAACTCAGCATGGATTAAAGACCTAAATGTGAATCCCAGAATTATGAAGGCCATCAATGAAAAAATAGGGACAAATGTGAGGGCACTAATTCAGGGAATACACAGAATACCAAACATTTTGAAAACCACATAAACAAAAGTAGACAAAATAGATGAGTGGGTCATACTAAAAAATAAAAACATATATGCATCAAAATATTTCACCAGCAGAGTAAAATGGGAACCCACAGATTGGGAAAAAAGCTTTTGCAATGACACATCAGACAAGGGACTCATTTCTAAATAGATAGGAAACTACAACACCTCTACCAGAAAAAGACATTTAAAAAATGGACACAGTACATGAACAGACAATTTACAAAGGAGGAGATCTGGGCAACCAACAAACATAAGAAAAAATGTTCAAGATCACTAGCCATTGTTGTTGTTGTTGTTAGGTGCTATCAAGTTGATACTGACCCATAGCGACCTTATGCTCAGGAGAATGAAACATTGCCTGATAGTGGGCCAATCTCATTACTGTTGCCATGCTTGAGTCCATCAATGTTGTCACTTGTCCAATCCATCTCATTGGGAGTCTTCCTCTTTTTCTCTGACCCTCCACTTTACCAAACATGATATCATTCTTCAGTGACTCATCCCTCCTGACAATATATCTGAAGTATAAGAGACGAAGTTGGGCCATCCTGGTCTCCAAGGAGCACACCAGATGCACTTCTTCCAAAACGGATCTATTGGTTCTTTTGGCAGCCCATGGCACTTTCAATATTCTCCTCCAACACCATAACTCAAAAGCATCAATTCTTACAAGGTCTTCCTTATTTGCTGTCCAGCTTCGCATGCATATGAGGTTATTGAAACTACCATGGCTTGGGTCAGGCGCACCTCAGTCCTCAAGCTGACATCTTTGCTCTTCAACACTTAAAAAGGGCCTGTGCAGCAGATTTGCCTAATGCAATATGTCATTTGATCTCTTGACTGCTGCTTCCATGAGTGTTGAGAGTAGATCCAAGAAGAATGAAGTCATTAACGACTTTAATCTTTTCCCGTTCATAAGAATGTTGTTTATTGGTCCAGTGGTAAGGATTTTTGTTTTGTTTACATTGAGATGCAATCCATACTGAAGGCTGTGCTCTTTGATCTTCATCAGTAAATGACACTTATCTGTCAGTTTGTCATACTGTGGTGGCTTGTGGGTTGCTGTGATTCTGAAAGCTATGCCACTGATATTTCAAATACCAGTAGGGTCCCATGGTGGACATGTTTCAGATGAGCTTCCAGATGAAGACAGACTTGGAAGAAAGAGTGACAAACTACTTCTGAATATTTAGTCACTGATAATCTTATAAATTGCAGAGAAACATTAGCCATTAGAGAAATGCAAATCAAAACAACAATGAGATATCATCTCACACCAGCAATAACAACAAACATCAAGAAAGTAGAGGACAATAAATGCTGGAGAGGATGTGGAGGCCCTGGGAGGCTCTTCAATTGCTGGTGGGATTGAAAAATGATCCAACCTTTCTGGAAAGCAATATGGCACTTCCTCAGAAAGTTTGAAATAGAAATACCCTAGGATCCAGCAATTCCTCAATTTGGTATTTACCCACCAGAAATATGAGCCATAACACAAGAAGATATATGCACACCAATGTTCATAGCAGCACTACTTAAAATAACAAAAAGATGGAGACAGCCTAAGTGTCCATCAAATGAATAATGGATAAACAAACTGCGGTACATACACACAATGGAATATTATTCTACCTTGAAGAATAACAAGGAAGCTGCAAGCCACCGCATAACATGGGTGAAACTTGAGGACATTGCTTTGAGTGAAATTAGTCAGTCACAAAAGGAGAAATACTGCATAATACCACAACTATAAAAGACTAAGAAAATAGCCCATACTAAAGGGGTAAGGGTTCTTTGCTGGTTACTCGTATGTGGGAGATGGGGTGAGGGGATTGAGGGGAAGGTGAAGCACAGGGCAGGGAATAGAAATTCAATAGTTTGGGTGCTAGGGAGGGGGGCAATACACAAGAAGGGGGAGGGGAATTGAAGAACAAGGCGGATGGGAAAACAATTAGGCAGGTTTGCATGGGCTAAGGCTAAGTGGAACAGAGGTAAATAATGATATATGCCCAACCTTGGAAAAACAAGGCTTTGAGATACAGGGATTGAGACATGGTTGGAATTGGGAAAAGTCAGGAATAATGTTAAGATGCTTGGCAGTTATTTGATTCTTGGTTTCCCTTGCATACCATTATAAAGTAGACACTTGAGGGGGAGAGAAAGGAATAGCCAGAAATATCACCATAGAAAGCTTGTAAGTCTATCTTCCTCCTATAACTTATAGGAATACCTAAAATTGGTCTACAATGTGCCCAGTGATCAAGGCTTCCTGCGGAGCCTCTTAATTATATAAGACCATAGGTGGAATCCTGAACCCCATGCAGAATCTTCTGAGATGGCAAATTTCCACTTGAATGGACAAGCAGACCAGCTTGGAGTGGCTCAAAGAACAGAAGATACTTCTTTCAAGAAAGACCGATAAGAAAATTACAAAACAATATAGGCATGCTGACTGATTACTACAAGAACAAGCAAGTTGCTCAGGAGACATCAAGGCAAGTGGTTAGGTCCCCTAAAGAAAATCCCCCTACTGAAACTAAAACGATCAGACATGCACTCTGATTTGTGACCACTTTCATCACCAATAAGGGAAGTTAGAGGAAAACAGCAATGAAGCTGTGAACTAAGCTCTACAACATTCAGTAGACTCCTGTGAACTCTCGTGGATACCTAGTTGACCAGCAGTGTGGCAAGATATGGAGACTCTTGGGCCCAGAATCAGTGACATAGCCACAGAGGACTATGGTGGAGAGTGAAACTTCCAGCTGATAAGAAGAAAGGGCATATGCATAAGAACACCCCACACTTGCAGATAATACCCACTTGACCTGGCTTCAATGACTGCATGGTTAGAGCTCAACTAGAAAAAGAAAGAAGAGGAAAAAAAGAGTAATCTAATACAATTTGATGAACTTGACCTACACCTATGAGCTCAAGAGAGGTAACGAATCTTTACAGCAAGGATCATTCCCACCCTCTCCATACACAGAGTAGGGATGGGTAACTTGGACATTGGCTACCCAATATGGGGGGGGGGGGCGGCTACAAAGGCAATAAGTAACTGGATTACAAGCTTTCAAGAGGGAGCCTAGACACAGAGGGTGCAGAAGAAAGTAGAATCTGCATTGAGTAGTATTCAATCTGTCTGGGTGGGGCTGATGAAAGGAGATGATGGTAGGTCTCTTGCAGTACAATTGTGAGTATTTTGTTATCAGGACTGATTGTGAAGGTTGGAAATGTAAAGGTAGACATTTTGTAGCAAAAGGAGGAGAGTGATTGACTTTTCAGTCTATGAACAGAGGGCCCTGGGACCATCAAAGGAGAAGAGCAGAGTGCGGGACCCTACCCAGAGAAACAGTGACGCCAGAGATGGAAGCAGAGATGATTATGTGGAGAGATGGAGCTGCTGGGGACTCTAGACCAGTGAGGGAGAGGGGCTATGTGCCGATGACCAGGGTGCAGGCTTGCAGGTTATTCCCTTTGGTTGGTTGATGATGTGTGAAGGGGATTGTAACCCTGGCAATGAAACGATATACAATAGGATGAATGTAAAGCTAATGTTATCTTATGTAAACTATCACATAATTCACAATAAAACATTAAAAACAAACAAAAAAGAAAGTGCCTTTGAAGCCAGGATGACAAGAGTTCGTCTCTCATACTTCTGACATATTATCAGGAGAAAGACATCATGCTTAGTAAAATGGAAGGTCAGCAGAACAGAGGAGGACCCAAAAAAGATGGACTGGCACAGTGGCAGCAGCATTGGGCTGAAGCATGAGAAGGATCATAAGGATGACACAGACCAGGCAGTATTTCCTTCTGTTTGCTATGAGTTGAAACCAACTCGATTGTACCTAACAACAACAACGAACTTTATAAGGCTTTTACATACCTTAAAAGGCTGATGTCTAAAGAAAAACATTTCTTTTATGATCTATTGATAATTGTGCTAGCCAGACCATCCTTAGACAATCATATTCCATTGCATCCCAGATTGGCCCATATATTATGCAAGTGAAATCTGTTTAAAATAAAAATCATTTAGAGGGGTTTATAATAGAAATAGAAATTAGACTGCTGCTTCTGACAAAGGGTATACTCTGTGACTGGCACGGAGAGATTAAACCCGAGTAGGGGTGATGGGTGATTAGAAAAAAAGAAAGACACAGGACACAAAATGAAAACAGTAAAGGTGGAACCAGGTGGGACACAGCACTCGGATGGAGATACTGTGACACAAACCTAGATTCAGCACGTTTATTATATATCAAAGTAGGTGCTGGGAGAAGGGCAAAGAGTGCAAAATACATTTGGTGTATTGATGCAAACAGTAAGCAGGACTTTATCACAAGTATGTAACTTGTGGTTGCTAAGGAGACAGAGATAGGGCAAGGTGTTTTTGCAGACTTGAACTGAAGATCATACAGGGAAGAAACCTTGCAAGTTCCCTGTGCCCCAAAGCAGCCCTGCAAGTTCTTCAGTGGGGCAAGTTGACATGGAAGCAGCCCAGTTTTCCAGATCACAACTGTTCAGTTGCAATCCTTCGGTTAAACTACCCCCAAGTCTGAGAGCTTCAGCTCAAATCACTGCCAACATTCTCTCCCCTTATTATTTTTTAAATGAAGGTGATGAGTGTTGAGTTGGAGTGGGAAGAGTTGGTCTTGGTGGACTCGGCAGAAGTCTAAAAATAAACAACAAGATTAACATCAAGTCAATAATACCAATAAGGAGCCATGCCATATGGTGCAGTATGTTGAAAGGATTAAATCCATTAAGTAGATTCAACACGGTCTTGGCCACATCCTCGGGGGCCAGGATCTCATTTCTACTGTTTTATACAGCCATAATCTGTTTATGAAGTTCTTTTAAAACCTTTTTTTTTTTTTTTAAGAGCATACCTGGTTATCTGCTATCCAGCTCAGTTTAGCTTTCAGTCCTAGTAGAAACATTTTTCCTGATGTTGCTGTTAAGTGTCGTAGGATCACTTCTGCCTCATAGTGATCGTGTTTAGGGTTTCTGAAGAGCAGCTGGTGAGTTTAATCCCTTCACATTAAACCTGCTTGATAAAGTAACAGAAAACTGTGTCACAAGAGAAGTGACAGAGGAGCAGCATCAGCAGAACAAAGAGCCAGGGCACAAGACAGTGATGGGCTTCCAAACCCACAGAGTGAGGATACCTGAGTACCTTTTACCAAGAGGCTTACTTGCAAGGGTGCCTTCAGGCACTTAAACTGGGGTTTAGGTTTGTGAACCCATGTAGCTATAACAAGACATCTTTGGGCTTGGGCTTATAATGCAGCAGAATGCCCTTTGGACATTTCTCAGCAGACCTAAAAATGCATGTAACACTATGAGTAGGGCAGAGGCCAAACTAAGGGAACAAGGCAAGATGCTGTCTTCATCAAAAAATTGTATCTTGAACATTTCTGATCCTGAATTGCAATATGTTAACTTTCCTTGTTGGTGTTGTTTAGTGCTGTCAAGTCAGTTCTGTCCCACTGTGACTTTCTAAGGAGTAACTGGTGAATTTGAACTGCTGACCTTGTGGTTCCCTTATAAAACCCATGATTGTGAATATGGTTTGGAAGTTTTATGTGACAATTGCAATGAATTATTGATTCCATCTGAAAAGTAAAGAACACCGTGGGAAGTGGAAGAGAGGTTGCTGTCACAAGTGGTAAAGGAGGTTGTTGTTGTTGTTAAGTACCGTGGAGTCGGCTCCGACTCATAGTGACCCTGCACAGGGTTTCCAATGCTGTAAATCTTTACAGGAGCAGAACGCCCGCGGAACCGCTGGTAGTTTCGAACTGCTGACCTTGAAGTTGGCAGCCCGATTCGTAACCGGGAGGTTAGAGGGTGGAAATATGTCTGACCTCAGCCTTATAAGAATACACCTTGGTCTGATTATCAGTTCAATTTTCCTTCTCTCCCCTTGCGAAGGAATTCAGACACTGCCTCCCATAGTTACATACACACACACACATATATATGCATACAACCATATACACATAAAAAAATATGAATACATATACATATATGAGTGTACATGTAATAAAAGCACTGCTGTAAAACTCTTTATATATTAAGTACATTTATGCAACGTTTTATTTTCTTTCTTTGAAAAATATATTCAAAAGAACAATCGGAAACCAAATCAAACTATATTTTTTAACTTTCCTGCCTATGGCTTATTGAATGATCACTTGGAAAATGAATCATTAGTGCTGCTCTTTAATAATTTGAAAATTGAGTGCATATTTTAACTATATTGAGTGATACATTAAAAAATATTGGTGACTTTTACAAAACAAATTTTATTTTAAGTATTCAATCTATAATTAGTCTATTTCTCTTGGAGTTGAGACCACCATGCTCATAAATCTGTATGCATGTATGACTTCATTCTATCATGCTTGATATGATATTATTTAATTTGTTTATTTTGCATATCATATCCAATAATTCAATTAATAAATGGATGATTCTCTTTTTGTAAAAAATAAGCAGATAAACTTACTCCTAATGTTTGTCTAGTGCACTACTTCAAACATAATTCTAATTGGTTAAAGGGTTGAGAATTGAGGTTTAATAAAAACTATGTAAAAATGTACTCTCAATTTTTGGCATTTTGTTGTATTATGAAACAGACAATTTCATTACTTTAGGTCCTTGAATTTTAGTATTCTTTTATGATAATTAAATAAATGTTGAAACTCATATTGGATGTTGAAATTCATCCTTTTCCACTTAAATTATTCTTTTCAGTTGTGGCATTGGGCCTATTTGTTCTGTCTTCTTTTTTTAGATGCTGACTTCTAAGGAATGCCATTACTTTTCTACTCTTTTTTTTTCTTTAGACATAAACTTGGCTTTGTTTTTCTTTTGATGTCTTGTAGACTCACTTTGGTTTTTCACACACAGAGAACAGTCTACCCAGACTTGACTTATATTTTATATATATAATGTTTTATTATGAGTTATGTGATAGTTAACATGGAAGAACATTAGTTTCACACTCATTCTTTCATATATCATTTCATTGCCATGGTTATAATCCCCTCCATGCATAATCAACCAACCAAAGGCTATACCCTGCAAGCCTGCCCCCCACAATCCTCCCCCCAATCTTCAGTACACAGTCCCTCTCCCTTTCTGGATCTAAAGTCCCCAGCTGTTCCATCTCTCTACGTCATCTCTACCTCCATCGCAGGCATCACTGCTTCTCTGGGTAGGGTCCTGCACTCTGCTCTTCTCCGTTAATGGTCCTAGGGACCTCCGCTCCTAGACTGAAAAGTTAATCATCCCCTTCCTTGCTATAAAACATCTACCTTTACATTTCCAACCCTCACACTCAGTCCTGATAACAATTATTCACTATTGTATCACAGGAAACCCATATGCATTTCATTTCATCAGCCCCGCCTAGACAGATTGGATGCTACTCACAGGAGATTCTGCCTTCCTCCAGGCCCTCTGGTTCTAAGTTCCCTCTTGAAAGCTTGTAAGCCAGTCACTTCTTGCCTTTGTAGCCCGCCCCCCCCACACCCCATTTTGGGTATTCAATGTCCAAGTTGCCTTTCCCTGTCTACTCTGTGTGGAGGGGGTGGAAATGATTCTTGCTATAAGGATTTGTTCCCTCTCTTGAGCTACTGCATCCATAGGCATAGGTCAAATTCATCAAATTCTACCAGATTACTCTTTTTTCCCTCTTCTTTGTTCTTCTGGTTGAGCTCTGATCATCCAGTAATTGAAGCCAGGTCAAGTGGGTATTATATGCAAGTGTAGGTGTTCTTGTGCATATGCCCTCTCTTTTTATCAGCTGAATTCTTCACTCTCCACATTGTAGGGCTTAGCTCGCCACCTCATTGCTGTTTTTCCCTCACTTCCCCTTATCGGTGATGAGCGTGGTCACCAATCAGAGCGTGTATTCCCATTGAGTCTTAGTCTTGGAAGGGGATTTGCAATGAGGGGACCCGACCACTTGCCTTGATGTTTCCTGGGCAAGCAACTTGTTTGTTCTTGTAGTAACAGTCCGTCTGCCTCTATTGTTTTGTATTTTTCCTGTAGGTCTTTCTTTCAAGAAGTATCTTCTGTTCTTCTAGACGCTCCAGGCTGGTCTGCTTGTCCTTTCAAGTGGAA
>NW_006408685.1:2568837-2576710 GCF_000296735.1 Chrysochloris asiatica | reverse complement strand
CATAAGGTATTTCTATTTTCAACCTTCTAAGGAAACGCCATATTGCTTTCCAGAGATGTTGGACCATTTTGCAGTCCCACCAGCAATGCAGGAATGTCCCAGTCTCTCCACATCCCTGCCAGCATTTATTGTCCTTTACTTTTTTCGTCTTTGCTGTTATTGTTGGTGTGAGAAGATATCTCATTGTTGTTTTGATTTGCATCTCTCTAATGGTTAGTGATTGTGAACATTTCTTCATCTGTTTATTGGCTACCCAGATCTGTTCCTTAGTGAAGTGTCTGTTCATATCCTGTGCCCACTTTTTTTTTTTTGATGAAATTTTTTCTTCTGCTTTTATTACAAGCATATAATATTAATTGGCAAAACACAGAATACAAGCTTCTCTATCATAAAATCAAAACATTTAAGCAATATTCCAAAAAAGATTGTAGACAAAAACTAGCCACTAAGTGTACAAAAATTACACACCAACACAAAGCACAAAAGAGGAAAAAAAATGTAAACTTTCAAATTAAACAGTCAAAAATATGTATCTGTGTGATCACTTCCAAGAACTATGACTGCTCTAACCGCCTGTTTTGCCACACACTGATGATAATCAAGGCTTCGTGGTTGAACTAGTGTCACTACACACTAAATTGATTTCATGGGGAAAACAAGGCTTTGCTCATGTCCAATTTGGGGACAGGAGGAGACATGTATGTTAGTGGCTTCATGGACACTGTAGGGGACACACAAACTTGAGTTCATTCTTCAACTACACTCCTGGGTCACTAAAGGACATGTGGGTGCTCTGTGGGCCCCTTGCTCAATTTCTGATGGGGAGACCCTGTGCCCACACTGCTGAGCGCCTGGCAGGAAGCTGAATACTGGGAGAGGAAGATATCATTTGAGTGATGGATTTCTAAGTTGATTTACCCCAATTAATCTACCTAATTTCTTGAAATACTAAGGCAGAGACACACATTGGTTTATCATGGTAAGGTCACACATGATGTGGAGAAGCTCCAATGATTTCCTGAGGAAATAAGAGAATGTGTACTTTTCTTCATGTGTGTGCCTATGAATTTAGCTGTCTGTATGACAATGATTTTTTGATGTCTTGTAATGTTATCAAATATTCATATACAATGTATAAATCTATTGGCTTGTTCCTAGTATATTGAATCCAATGATACATTTCCGACCACTGTAAAATGCCACAAAACTTTGTATCTTGTGGAAAACTAGTGAATCTCCGAGAATTTCCAAGGCCGTGAGTGAGTGTGTGTCTCGGGCAGGTATTGGCGCTCCCCAGGGCAGTAGCACCGTGCTCTGGGCCCGTGGGTTGTCGGTGGTGTGTCTGCGGGAACACAGCCACATGGAGACCCAGGCAGGCCCAAGGCAGCTGGAAGTGGCAGCCGCCCTCAGAAGGCTGGTTTCTGGACTGCCCACATGCCATGTAATGCTAGTCTGATCCTCACTGTTGTTAAGTACTGCTGACAGGTAGTTCTAACACATGCACGCAGGGGGCGCACACACACACAATCCTGATTAATAGCATTTTTAGGATCATTAACAGTGAACAATGAAAAACCAAATCGTTGAATGTACATATTCTGAAATTTACCTACGTTCCCTTTCAGCTTAGCAGAATAGATGCCACAATTCAATTTGAACAGATCATCTAATAATAAATGCATCATTGAACCTATTGCACAAAAGCATAAAAAGATTGCTCTTCATCCATAGAAAACAACAACAACAACAAAAAAAACATACAAATTCAAAGCTATTCAAAGTAAAAAAAAGGAAGCTTGCAAAACATCTCACAATTTCATTTTATATGCCTGTCAATAAAGCCGGGCCACAGAAAACTAACAACTGGATGGAAAATATGATAGAAGGCTTAAAATAGAATAAATAATCTTATAAAGTTAAGTTTCTTTCTTTCTTTTTTTTTAACACCACAAATCTTAAATTCAATATTACATATTCTATCTGCATTTTTCTAGTTCCGTGAAAACAGTTATAGAGCGGGACCGTGTGCCGGGTAATCGGCCCCACTGCTGTGGACAAGGATGCTGTGAAGACCTTGTTTGACCCCCAGAGATAGTTGTGAAAACAACTTCACAGTAACTCCATCTGTTAAGAAACAAACAAACATACAAACAAAAAGTAGTCTCGATAGGATCCGATCACTAACTGGTCCTGACTTCTGTGCTGGAGGAAAGGAAAATTTAGACGTTGGGTGAGAAACGAAAGCATTAACAGAAACAGAAGGAACCCATCTCGGAGCTTCCCTCTAATGTTTTTGCTTCCCTCTCTTTCTTCCGACTTCGGTAAGGCTACTGGGTGATGGATGCCACAGGAGGCGGTATGCACCAAGAGAGTCGGCCAGGAGCAACGGTCACCTGTCTGACACGATGGGGCTTTAGAAAAATAGGTACTTTTGCGGCTGAGGTTTTGTCAGGTTGACACAGTTACAAAAGCAGAATCGCACAACAAGAATGGCGGGCCACCAGCTGAAGATGTTAATATTGACTTCAGTTTATCTACGACATCTCTCTGTGTGTTTGAAGCGTTTCAACTTAGCACCATAGCAAATTTAAGTGATTTCAAAGTTAACTACAAAGTTACAAATATCTACTATGAGATTCTTCAAGCAATGGTCCATCTAATCTGAGCTGTACGAGTTAATTTTATTTGAATTTGGATGTTCATACTACTGAATATTCCTCAGTTTCACCACATGGGGAAACTACCTAAATTCTAACATGTATACTTTAAACGGCATTGGGATGATGATCTATGGTTTGACAGGACGTGTCAGCAGTGTATATATGCTGAGGTTGTTGTTGTTGTTGTTAAGTGCCATCGAGTCGGATCCGACCCATAGCGACCCTGTACAGGGTTTCCAAGGGTGTAAATCTTTACAGGAGTAGAAAGCCTCATCTTTCTCCCGCGGAGCGGCTGGTAGTTTCGAACTGCTGACCTTAAGGTTCACAGCCCGATTCGTAACCACTACGCTACCAGAGCTCCTTATATGCTGAGGTAGACAGGTAATATTTACTCAGACATGTGTACTCTTTAAACCCTTGTATAATAATAACTCTAAAAAATGATTTGGATGAATAGCAAGCTTAGGTAACTGAACAACTGAAATAGTACTAGGAGCTGATGGACTTGAATTGGCGGAATTCAAAGAAATCTGAACAGAAGGACCTGCTTTGATGTTTTAAATAGGCCTTATGTTAAAATCACTTGGACTGAATTCATTTGAATGCTTTTCTCACAACCAGAATTCAGGCTCTTTAGTAGCTGCTGCCCACATTTTGTAGGAAGCAGAAGGGGAATAAAAGCAAACAAAATTCAATGTCGACAAGCCCAACCTTAACTTTCGAACGAAATTCAAAGGAAAAAAAAAAGCTAGTCACGACAAGAAGCACCGCAGGGAACCCGACAGAGCATAACACTGGACTTTGAACGAGGCTCCCAGGAGATGAAGTGAGTTTGCAGTTAGGACCATCTCGTCTTGTAACATGATGGGCAGGGAAATAAAAAGATATAAAATCCACCAAGAAATAAACACGGGACATACGGATGAAATGACTTCAGGAGGTGACAAGGAAAATTCCCAGGTAACACCTGGGTCCTCCAGAAAATGATTTTCTCCTCATTCTTCCCTTCGCAATTCTGAACCACTATCTTAATGGAACAAGTGTGTATGTGTTTATGGGAAACAGTTTATTCTCTAACTCGACAAAACTGAACATTTGGGAGAGAGGAGGGGCTGGCAAAAGTGTCTCTGACAGAGTTGTGTGTGAGGGATTAGCAACCAGAAAAAAAAAAAAAAAAGCGACTTCCGCTGAGCAGGAGGGATTTCCCATTCAGACGTATTGGACCTGCCTACCCAGACATCTCTCACGCTAAGCTGTGAAGGTGCTCTTCACCGGGGCAGAAAGGAAACAATCCAGGCATCTGGCTGCTGCTTTACAAGGGCACCGGGGGTCAGAACTACTGGTGTGTCTGAGTGTATCGGATGTAGGATTGGGGCACACGCACTGGCCTTCCCCCAGCAGGTGTCCCGCGGGTAGCCTGGCCTTACCATTACGAAAACACCTACTGAGTCAGGTTTCTAGGGAAACAATACAAACAGGACCCTGTCTCTTCTCAGCAAACTGAAAACAGAAAATGGAATGATGGCACAGGACCATTAGTGCCCATTTTAATCAGGGATTTTTTTAAAAAACAAGACTTATTCTGTAGGCGTATGCAATTTACCTAGACTAGCCCACCGTACTGGGTGAGGAGAGGGAACATGAATTATAGTGTTCTGTCTTCATGATCGAGGGACATTCCTGGGACCCTCCAGTGGGCCTCAGGAGCGTGGGCGGCTAAGTTATCGAATCATGGATGCTAAACTTTGTCTGCCACACCAAGGCCAGCGAGGGGAGCTATCGGGTTTGTTATACTGTGGAAAATTAAATACCACGCTAAATCAAAATACTAATGGAAACTCTTTTGGTATACTTTAAATTAAATTTTTTATATTTTTTCTAAGTCTTCAGGGACGCTAAAGGCAACATAAATATCGTCATTCACCATGAAAAGGGGTCTTTTTCAATAACTTAGGGAGGAATCAATAAAAGTGCACGTATTTTGTAGGCTTACCATGAAACCTAACTCAAAAACTGAACTGAAATTTTTCAAGACATGGAAAGCAAGCAAAGGTGGTCTGTGTGGGAGGTGAGCTTACTCCTACAGGGCCCCGCTGGGCACCGGATGCCCTCCGCACAACGGAAGCCAAGCTGCGAAGGCTGTGGACAGGCAGAACTGTGAAGTGTTTTCATCATCTGTAAATGCTGTGCTGGTAGTGTCTCGTGGAGTTGTGAGTTCTCTCATACAAAAAGTTATAAATATTCTCTATTCAGAAGTCTGGTCCTCAGAGGCGACACCCGGAGGGAGGAGGCAAGTTTCCATGTGAAGCGCGGTCCCACCTGGCCTCACGGTGCTCCGTCCAGGGGCGCCAGGGAGACACGGAGGAGTCTGTGGTGCATGGCCTAGGCCCCAGCGCTCACAGCAGGTCTGTCTTGGGTCTGTAGTGCAGCAGTAGCGGGGCTTTCTTGAATCTGTGCCCTGTGCCCACTTTTTAATTGGGTTATTTGTCTTTTTCCAGTAGAGGTGTTGTAGTTTCCTGTATATTTTAGAAATGAGTCCCTTGCCTGATGTGTCATTGCAAAATATTTTTTCCCATTCTGTGGGTTCCTTTTTACTCTTCTGGTGAAGTCTTTTGATGCATATAAGTTTTTAATTTTTAGTATGTCACACTTACCTATTTTATCTACTTTTGTTTGTGTGATTTTCAAAATGTTTTGTAGTCCATGTATTCCCAGAATTACTGCCCTCATATTTGTCCCAATTTTTTCATTGATGGCCTTCATAATTCTGGGATTCACATTTAGGTCTTTAATCCATGTTGAGTTGGTTTTTGTATAAGGTATGAGGTGAAGGTATTGTTTCAATCTTTTGCATATCATTTTCCAGTTCTGCCAGTACCATCTGTTGAAAAGACTATCACCTCCCCATGTGATATATTTAGATGGTTTGTCAAAAATCAGTTGGCTGTATGTGGATGTGTTAATTTCTGAAGTCTCGATTCTGTTCAACTGATCTATGTACCTTTCATTGTACCAGTACCAAGCAATTTTGACCACTGTAGCTGTGTAGTAAATTTTGAAGTCGTGAAGTGACAGGCCTCCAACATTATTCTTATTCTTAAGCAGTGCTTTGCTTATCCTGGGTCTCTTTGCTTTCCATATAAAGTTTGTAATTGTTTTTTCATCTCTTTGAAGAATGTCACTGGAATATGGATTGGGATCACATTATATGTGTAAATTGCTTTGGGAATTATTGTCATTTTCACAATGTTACGTCTTCCTATCCAGGAGCATGGTACATTCTTCCATTTTTGTAAGTGTCTTTTGATTTCTTGTAGTAGTGTTTTGTAGTTTTCTTTGTATAAGTCCTTTGTTGCTCTGGTTACATTTATTCCTAGATATTTCATCCTTTGATTGGCTATTGTAAATGGTATTGCTTTCCTAATGTCGTTTTCAACGTTGTCGTTTTTGGTGTAGAGGAATCCAACTGATTTTTGTATGTTGATCTTATATCCTGCCACTTTGCTGAATCTTCCAATGAGGTCTAGTAGCTTTTTTACTGAGTCTTTGGGATTTTCTACGTATAGGATCATATCTTCTGCAAGTATGGAGAGTTTTACTTCCTCTTTGCCAATCTGGATGCCTTTAATTTCCCTATATTGCCATGTAGCTCTTGCTAAGTCTTCCAGCACAATATTGACAAAGGGCATCCTTGTCTGGTTCCTGTTCGCAGAGGGAAGGCTTTCAGTTTCTCTCCATTGAGAGTAATGTAGGCTGTTGGTTTTGTATATATGCTCTTTATTATGTTGAGGAATTTTCCTTCAATTCCTATTTTGTTGAGTGTTTTTATCAGGAATGGATGTTGGATTTTGTCAAATGCCTTTTCTGCATCAATCGATATGATCATGTGGTTCTTTTCTTTTTTCCTATTTATATGGTGGATAACATTGATTGCTTTTCTAATGTTGAACCATCCTTGCATCCCTTTTATGAATCCCACTTGATCATGATGTATTATCTTTTTGATGTGTTGCTGTATTCTGTTGGCTAGGATTTTGTTGAGAATTTTTGCATCTATGTTCATGAGGGTTATTGGTCTATAATTTTCTTTCTTGGTGTTGTCCTTCCCTGTTTTTGGTATGAGGGTTATACTTGCTTCATAGAATGTATTAGGAAGTTTTCCATCGTCCTCTATATTCTGGAATAATTTGAGTAGAATTGGTGACAGCTCTTCCCTGAATGTTTGGTAGAATACACCTGCGAAGCTATCTGGGCCTGGACTTTTTTTGGTTGGGAGTCTTTTGATGACCTGATCAATTTCTTCTTTTGTTATAGGTCTGTTCAGGTTTTCTACTTCACTGTGTGTAAGTTTAGGTAGGTCATGTTTATCTAAAAATGTATCCATCTCTTCTAAGTTTTCAAATTTGTTGGAGTACAACTCTTCATAGTATTCTGTTATTATCTTTTTGAATTCCTTTTGTTCCGTTGTGACATCCTCCATGTGGTTACTAATGTGTGTTATTTGTGTCTTCTCCCTCTTTTATTTTGTTAGGTTTGCCAATGGTCTGTCGATTTTGTTAATTCTTTCAAAGAACCAGCTTCTTGTACTGTTGATTGTTTCTATAGTTTTTCTGTCTTCTATCTCATTTTTTTCTGCTCTAATCTTTATTATTTCTTTTCTTTTGGTAGCTGTGTGTTCCCTCTGTTGGTCTGTTTGTAATTGTTGTAAATGTGTTAATGTGTTAATTTTGGTTCTTTCTTCTTGTTGGATATGTGCATTTATTGCAATATATTGTCCTCTCAGCACCGCTTTTGCCGTGTTCCAAAGATTTTGGTATGTTGTGTTTTTGTTCTCATTTATTTCTACGAACTTTGTGAATTCATGTTTAATTTTTTCTACCACCCAATTGCTTTCCAACAATAGGAAGACCAAGGATATCAAGTCAAATACAGCAGGTTCCCTGTATTTGACTTGATTTCCTTGGTCTTCCTATTGTTGATTTCTAATTTCATAGAATTGTGGTCTGAGAAGATACTTTGTAGTATTTTGATATTTGTAAATTTATGGAGATTTGTTGTGTGGTCTAAAACATGGTCTATTCTGGAGAATGTTCCATGTGCACTGGAAAAGAACGTGCATTGTGCAGTGTTTGGTTAACTGCTCTGTACACATCTATGAGGTCCAGTTGGCTGATTGTGTTGTTTAGTTCTTCTGTGTCTTTGTCAAGTTTCTT